>NW_027192349.1:276599-338500 GCF_041956635.1 Thermomyces lanuginosus | reverse complement strand
AATTATCCCAGATTCAGGAGAGGCACTCTGCGACGTTTGCCTCGAAACGAAGATGCGTCGAGAGAAACGAGGGAGATGCGCACCAAGATCTGAATTACTGGAACTTGTCGGAATGGACATATGTGGCCCATTTCCACCTAGTTTGACCGGGAACAAATATTTCATTCAGATTGTCGACTACTCGAGTCGAAAAGGCTGGGTACTGCCGATCCCGGATCGCAAGGTCGATACAGTAAGGCCGATACTGGATCGATGGAAAATGTCTGCAGAATTGGAATCCGGAAAACGCCTTTTGGCTGTGCGTACCGACAACGCCCCGGAGTTGATCAACATCGTTGATTCCTGGAATAAAAGCCATGGCGTTAGACATGAGAGAACAATTCTTCATTCTTCCTGGCAGAATGGCGTGGCAGAGAGAGCCATTGAAACGAGTGAGGACGGGATGCGGGCACTCCTGAAGGACTCAGGTCTCCCAGATGTGTTCTGGGACGAAGCCGTCAGGGCCAACATGTATGTACGCAATCGGGTCCAAGCTCCCAGGGGAGCAACGCATAGTGTAACACCCGAAGAGGCCTGGAGCGGCAAAAGACCAAGCATCGATCACCTGCGAGATTGAGGGTGCAAGACGCATTCCTACGTGGATCCGAAATCTGTCCCAGGGTCGACGAAATTGTCAGATCGAGGCCGAGTCGGCGTTTTCGTGGGCTATGAGGAAAACATCACGAAGCAATTCCGAATTTATGCCCCAGACGTTGGTCACGTCATCAGGGCAAGCATTGTGAAATTTGACGAATCGGTTCGAGGGGGAGACATGGAGCTTAATCTCCCCGTGGCGACAAGATCTGCAGACCCGATAAAGGAGAAAAGATCCAAAGGTCGATCAGAAATACGATTCATCGAGTACAAGGGCCCGGAGGGTTCAAAATACACTGCTCCACGTCCCGAGAACAAGGCACAAGGACAAACTGAAACACGAGAGATGGAATCGAGCCAAGAGCCAGCAGATAATAGCAAGGAAACGAAAGAATTGGGAGCCCAGACCGAGGAAGGGCTACAGGCACCAGAGAGACGTGGGACGAAGCGAGAACGAGAGGAAGACGCGTTGACTGATGACAGAGAGACGAAGCGACTTGAGCTTGCGCACTTCCTTGAGCATTTGCATCAGGTGTTCACAGCCTCTCTGGAGACCATATGGACGGCTGAGGCGAGGACGGTGCCGATACCGAAAACCTACGAAGAAGCCGTCAACCACCCGAAATGGGGACCATATTGGAGGAAGGCTGTACACGAAGAATTGCGGCAATTAATTCGTAACAAGACTTTCCGAAATGTCAAGAGGAGCGAAAGGATGAACTTGGTCACCTCAAAATGGGTCTTTGCTGTGAAGCACAGGGTGGATGGATCCATTGACCGGTTCAAAGCAAGGTTAGTTGCCCGTGGCTTCACTCAACGGTATGGAATAGATTTCCACGAGACATTTGCTCCGACGATGCGAGCCGACGCTCTGCGGATTCTACTAGCCATCATTGCTCTTGAAGACCTGTAGGCGCACCAGATCGATGTCAATAATGCGTTCACCGAAGCAAAACTAAAAGAGACTATATATATGGAACCGCCTCCTGGGATGGATGTGCCAAATGGGCATGTACTGCAGGTCTGTCAAAGCTTGTACGGGCTGAAGCAGGCAGCTCGTGATTGGTATGACCTGTGTTCGTCGGCACTTCGCGAAATGGGTTTCGAGCCTCTTGTCAGTGAACCATGTGTGTTCCGTAACAAGAAAACGGGAGTTCTCGTGGGATTGTACGTGGACGACATGGTGATTGCCGCGAGGACGGTGCAAGAAGTTCAGCGCTTCAAGACTGAATTCGGGAAACGCTTCAAGATCAAGGACCTGGGTGAACTCTCCCGTGTACTCGGCATTCAGATCAAACGGGACCGTACAGCGCGCACTATGTATCTTGATCAAAGCGCGCACATCGAAAAACTCTTGCGAGAATTTGGGATGGCGACAAAAGGCAAAGGATCCGCGTCAGTTCCGCTCAATACACAAGTTGATCTCTGGAAAATGGCCGGAGAGAACGAACTCACCAGCAAGGGACGACAGATATACCAGCGACAGATAGGCAGCGTCATGTACCTGATGGTATACACGCGACCTGACATCGCGTTCGCCACCAGTCGACTCGCACAATTCATGACCTGTCCCACGAAAAGACATTCAGGAGCGATGAAAACACTGCTGAAATACCTGAGAACGACCCAGGACTTGAAGATCAAATACAGTCCTCATGGTCAATCGGCGACACGATGCATCGGTTTCACAGACTCGGATTTTGCTGGTGACAAGTCGGACCGAAAGTCGACATCCGGAATGGTATTCATGCTTGGTGGCGGTCCGGTGGCATGGCGAAGCCGAAAGCAGACAGCGGTTGCAACCTCAACAACAGAAGCAGAATACGTTGCAGCTGCAATGGCGGCAAAGCATGCGAAATGGATCTCCCAGTTCCTTAAGGACCTGGGATACAGCAGATACGTTGATGGCGCAGACGGTACGGCCCCAATTAGACTCTCCCTAGACAACAAAGGAGCACTAGACTTGGTTAAGCAGCCGCAAATCAATGACCGGTCCAAGCACATTGACGTTGCGTTCCACTTCATCAAGGACCTCTGGGTGCGGAAGGTCATTGACTGTGTCTACATTCCCACGCGGGAAATGGTTGCTGATGCATTGACCAAGCCACTCCCAAAGGCAAGACTTACGGAACTCCGCGTCAAGATGGGACTTAGCGCCAGGGGGAGTGATATATGACACTCATCAGTATCGAGATGCGATCGAGATCTCATCACATGCGTTCAGGACGATCTCGATCGAGGGGGAATGTTGTGGATCTGGGCAGCTGGTACTCGTCTAGTGTCAAGATTCCATCACGTGATCTACTCAAGTCTGGTCACAAAACATCACGATACATGAATCGGCTTCACGAGAAATGTGTGTGGGCCGAAAGAAAAATTTGCTCGGTTAAGGAGTCGGATATTCACTTGTGTGGCTCATGTATATAAGATCAAGTTTTCTCACCACTCAGCACAAGAACAATACAACACACAGACAGACAGACAGAGAGCACCTGCGACCATTCCATTGGCTCTGTTGTATGACACTCCTAGTTTATACTAGTGCAGAACGCCCGTTATTACAACATGTACTATACCTCTTTCCGCAAGTAGACAACCATCGGGACTTGTTTTTCAACGGCGTTGCTGTAAGTCTGCACTTCTGCCAAACCGGTTATTAAACAGAGGGCGGTCACTTGACGCCAGAACGAGTAGCGACAAGGGTGTTTCGCTGACATTGAGCAACCAGATGAAGCTTATCAAATCCAACATGCGACAGTTTGGCTCTCGCAAAGTCAAGCGTAATTCGAGCATTCAACCCGTTGAACGTGCACTGGTTGGCCCGGATTGGTCTGGATATCATTTTACATGTTGCAGGTCAATTCGTTTGCAAATCAACGCTATCGGGTAGACCCCTCCCTGTTTCTCCGACTGAAGCCTATGGCCCAGAAACTCTAGCCGAATTTGCGCATAAAATGAAATCTTCTAATGACACAGGTTATGGGACATTCCTCCAGTGTCCCCCAAAAAGTGATGATTGTGGTCCCGGAGCCTGCATTTGGCTCAGGATAAGGATCTCTTGACCGTGTTAAACTCGGCGCTCGCCAGAATTTGAACTGGAACGCATGTGTGTTGTAAAAGTCACCAGGTTTGGGCTGTGTTAATGAAGGTGCCGATCTCTAGTATCTCTTGCTGTTTGTTGTTCGATAAAGTTAGTTCATACAAGGTTCTTACCGACACTCCATTTCCCTATGCCAGCACTGACTTAGAAATTCATAGCTAGTACTCTTGAAGCATTTTCTCATGACTCATGAGTCATTTCTGCAATTATGCAATAAAAGAGTCATAATCACATTTCTTTCCATGGCCCACTGCAAGTATATGCCCTAGAATTCGCCGATTACTATCAGCACGTGACTTAATTTTGTCACGTGACCAAAATACCCTCGATATGCCAACTGGAGTAATCAATCAGCTCTGATGGAGGCGCCGCAGCTCGCGATTCAAGCTCCTGAGGATTTGTTATTGTCTAAAAGCCACTTCCTATATTATTGAAATGATGTATCGAATATTTGAGAATCTACCTGATTAAACTAGGTCAACTATAACTGCTCGATCGGCACTAACAAGCAGCCCGAGCACTTCGCACATGAAGCAACAAAGATCATGTCGACCGACACCGAGCGACAGCTGCTCGTCTCGCTGAGCAGGCTGGATGAGCTAGAAACGAAGGTACATACCAATATAAAGTCCAAAAAGGAGAAATGCTGATCTTGGATTAGATTCACCAACTTCGCACTCTCCTCCCCAACCGCCTTCTGGCCCCGCTAGCACCGATCATCAACCCGCAACGAGCCGGTGCGGCAGCATCGCGGATTAATAGCCATAGTGATAATGCTAGCGCTACCATCGCCCGCAATCCCGCAGCGCTGAGCGATGCTCTCGCTAAATCCGCGCGTGACGGCGTCGCAGAGGTCGAAGCGTTTAAGAGCGCATGGCGCACTCCGGAACTGCGTAGTGTGTGGGAACGGGTAGAGGAGAGTCTTCGCAATAGCAGCAACGCCGAGGATGCCACCGTACCGTTTCTGCGGGAGAAAGGGAGGAGTAAGGAGGATTATGAGCGATTACTCCGTGAATTGGATGAGAAGGAGGCACTTCCTCAACAACAGCAACAGCAGCCTCCCGTTGTTGCTACGGACTCTGCGCGGGATCAACAACAAGACTGGCGATCTATCGTCTCCTCCTCGTCCTCGCTGCGGAATTTCCACTCGCAACTGAAGATTCTCGCCTGTCGCGCTGACGCCGGCCCTATTGACCCGAATAACGATGGTAATAACCGGCCGCATCTAACCATCCTCTTCCCACCAGCTGGCCTCTCACTCGATCTGTTTTGCATTTCGGTTCTGTCATCCTCATCTCCGGGCCAGCAGCAACAACAACAACCCCCCACTGAATGGCGCGTGGCGCCTCACTCTTCATCATCCCGCTCGCCGACCAAGCTGGAGTCACAAGTATGCTCCGTGCTCAACGCAAGACCTCGTCGGTGGGACTTTCGGTATTTGATGGTTCGTGTACTCCCTTTTCCCTGAACCTCGTAATGCGTTTACTAATCGGAATCGGAATGAAAGGAAATGATCGCGTCGTACGCAAATCTCAGACAGCAACCCTGCGGAAAATGCGGGATGTTGCTTGACAAGCAGGCGCAGTTACCGTTCGTGCGACGTGAACATGTCTCGACCTCGTCACCAACATCTGCGACGTCGTCTTCGTCCGCTACGGCAACGGCAGATGGGCAAACAGCGGCGGCACCTCGTCCTGCAGGTGCTGGTAGTGGTGGCCACCATGAGTCGGGAAGTAGATGCCCAGGACGAAATTGGGTGTGCTATCACATTGGATGCGACGATGTTACTCAGCTTGGTGATATGATGAGATAGATTATGCTGCGATCTATGATGACTAGGTAGTGCTCGTGAGTTCAATTACATATCGCTGTACTATGTAACAAAAACAAAACACATGCCCCCTTTACTCCGTACCGTCCATGGAAACCCCAGATTAAAACATATGTTGAGTTGGAACTCATGATGCAGAATACAGACGATCAGAAAATCGAAATGCACCATCATGAGAAAACCCCGAAACCGCTGGCAAACAAGGTAAATGATGTCACCACGATGGCCGCCATTGTCAGCACGAAGCCGATAGCCTGGCGCTCTTTATCCGACATTGCTGAGTTGCAGGTTGCGCAGACATATTCTACTCATATCAGCAATGCCCCTGATAGGAAGAGGGCCGTAGAACTCACCATCCAAAGGCGTATACGGCTGCGGCTTGTACATGCCAAACGGATGTTGCATCGGTGCCAGATGGCCCGCCTTGGCAATATCATCAATCTCCGTA
This sequence comes from Thermomyces lanuginosus, assembly GCF_041956635.1. Lineage (NCBI taxonomy): Eukaryota > Fungi > Ascomycota > Eurotiomycetes > Eurotiales > Trichocomaceae > Thermomyces > Thermomyces lanuginosus. The sequence goes on along the minus strand of NW_027192349.1, from coordinate 332,488 downwards.
CCGGCCTCCTTGATGATCAGTGTATACGTCGCTGTCAGGAGCGGCGCCGTGCCGGAAGCGGCGAACTTTTCCGTATCCCAGACAACGGAGGACTTGGCGAAGCTCATGTTGCTGGCAATCGTGTACATGGCATCGTTAAGTGTGCAGGTGGCCAGCACGTCAATCGCCGAGGGCTCAATGATGAGCGAAGTGTAGTTCCAGCCGAAGGTCACTTTGTCGCCAATCTTGTAGTATGTTGTCGACGTTGCAGGGGGTTCGGTGAGGGAGGCGGCGCCGGGCCCGAGGCGTGGATCGACCGAGGTAGTCTTAGACTTGGTCTTTGTCTTTTTTCCATCATCGTCCTCATCGTCATCTTTGGAGGAGGATTTGGTTGGCTTGCTCGAAGACGTCTCTTCTTCATCGTCCGATGATGACGAAGTTGAAGATTTTTCTTCCGTCGTCGTCGTCGTCGACGACTCCTCGCTATCTGAGCTAGAGGTTTCCTCATCCTCTGTAAAGTACCATCTGGTTAGCAGGGCTTCATGTAACACCACCTCCCCTGTGCAAGTTGCAACTCACGTCGCTTAGCTATGGCCATCGGTGTAATCTGCGGTTCTGGTGCTGACGCCCGTACTACTGCCAGGCATGCTAGCAGCACGAGCATCAAAAAACACCATGATGACGAGGCACGCATCTTGTTCTTGTCTAGGAGAGTCCAGGGGCCAGTTACCCCTAGAAAGAGTCAAAACGGATGGACGTAGGCAAGATAATCAGAGGTCCACGAGTTTAAGAGAACGGACAAATTCTTTCCTCTCACGACAGAGTGAATTCGCAATCGACGATTAGACAGACCCGGCCAAGCTGAATGTACGAAGCCGAATGCCAGGCGGAGTTGAGTCACCGAACGGCGTCGAAATCGAATGCCGCTGCCGAAAATGTCAGGTGTCCGTCCCTCCCTGAAAGCGAGCGTCGACAAAACAAAAGCGAGTGAATATCAAACTATGGATCGACAACGAACGAAGGACGCTGCTGAAGAGTTGCGTGGGAAATTCAAAAGTGGACAAGAGTTTAGATTGGCTGTTTTTGTTGTTTTGCTACGATCAGGTTCTGTTCTATTCTTGGTCTGAGACAAGCCGACCAGACTCCGCTTGCTTGGGTTACGGTTTGCCGTCTGGCATGCTGGTCCATACCACCTTAGCTCCGCTGCATTTCGCAATCGGAAAGAACTCATGATTTCGAAATGCAAGTGGCACATGGACTCCTGTTGACTGACCGAAAACTCGAACTGCCACCGAACGACGAATAAGTTCCTCCTTACCAAGTTACGGGTTTCCTAGTGCACTCCGCAGTCGACGGCGATCATGGGATCTCCAAATGGACAATGATCACGTGATCATATTAGACATTAAGATTTGGTATACCTTACGTAATGTCATACAGCCAATCATGTCATCCCCCATCTCGGCCCGTGATAGACTAGACTATGGATCGACGTTTAGGTCCAAGCGGCCTTGGCCGAGGTTATTCCATGCTCCTCCTCCTCAAGCCCAGCGCCAAACTCGATCATGCTTCCTCCGTCACGAGGGACACTCGCTGGCAAGTACTCGGGAATCCTTGGTCAGCGCGCGACTTGACAATCCAGAACAACTGAGGCGCGTTATGCCACCAGTCGCAGACTACCACCACATCGTCAGCGAGAGAACGGAAACCACTAGCTTAGGCCTGCCGTAGGAGCGGATGAACTCACCCAGCCATCCATCAAACTGCGGATCTCTATCCCAGCTAACCTCATCATCGTCGTCGATGCTGAAACCGGGAGTGCTCGTGCCGGCGTTGATTCTGACAAACTCCCAGCCTAGCCTTTTTGTTAACCATAGCTGTGGTGTTGAAAGGGATGGGTTAAGCATGGGTGAACTCACCTGCATAATTATTCGCCGGATCCATCGTCAACCCCCATGTAAACCCTTGCCCCGTCGTATCCTCTGTCTGCAGGCTAGTGTCATCCTTGAGCACGAACGTGCTGGCTGTTGACTTGTCTGTCGTAAGGACTGCATCGCTGAGACCCGCCCCCGTGTGGTACGATTGCAGGTAGAGGTCGCCAGGCGACGTCTTGAGATGGAATGGTGCTTGTGCGCGTCGTTGTAGGTGTTGAGGTCGTGGATGGCCGAGGACAGGATGGAGAAGAATGGTCGTAGCTGTGAGGACGGTGAGGAATAGCTTGTTTATGGCCATTGTTTACTAGAACACAACACTCCGCAGTTAAACAGAATGATTGGATTTCGAGACGTGTTGCACTAGATTAGGAAGAGGTAAGTCGAATGAATGAAAAGGATATCTTGGAGCTTTTATAAGAGCTTGGGTTGTTATGATGTTGCCCCGGATGAGCACCCGGGTTGATCGGCAGACGATCAGCGGAGTTTAGTCGCTCCGTCAGTGCACGCGATGACGTTGACGTGTCCAAGCCTCGGAATTGTTATGTTCGAAGGTGAATGAAGTTATTCCAGAGCAACAACTCATTTTTAAAAATTCCAGTCTAGAATCCCGATCAATTCCAACCAAGTCTATTTATAAATACACGTCTGGCATGTAACTATGTTGGCCAATGGTACAAGTTCAAGCTTTCGCATACTCCTTCTTCAAGGACCACTTCCCGCGTCCATTGCGTCCACCCTTCTCCAGCACCGCCATTGTCTTGAGCATCTCCTTAAACTCCGCTGACCGCTGCGGTGTCGTGCAAAACCGGTTGAAGTGGTCGATCAACATCTGCGTGTATACCGATCCGCCGTGGGCGATCATGAAGTCGCGGATCATTGCCATGAAGTCAGGAGCACGGTTGGGTGCCGGACTGCCGCGGGCGCTGCTCGAGCCGGACGACGTCGTCGCCCCAGACGCAGACCGCGTTGCCAGGTTAGCAAGAATGCTAGCCGACGACGGACCCGCACCGCTGCGTCGGGCGGTGCTCCGTCCGCCACCGAACCCAGATGGTGATGGTGCGGCGTCGTCCGGCCGTCCGGCAATCCCAAACTGGCCGGTCCACGTTGGCGTGCCGATTGGCACAGAACGTGCCATCTCGCCTGCCTTTCGCAGCTCGGCGGCCGCTTCAGCTGCTACGCGCCGCGCCTCGGCTTCGATGATCTTCGGGTCGGCGGCTACCACGCGCTTCCCGTTCACGATCTGATCGTGTTCCAGCGCAGTATGCACGCCGGAGCGAGCAAAGATGGCTTCCATGAGTCGGCTCTCCGAATTGGATTGATTCCGCTCCTCGGCTGCCTCCTTGCCCTCTTCGTCGTTTTCCTCCTTATAGTCCTCCACAGCAGCCACGCCGGCAACGTCCTTGACCTTTTCCTTGTCATCCGTCGATGCCGTGTTCTTCGTAGGAAGACCCCTCCTTTTCTTTCTAGCCGCCTCACGATCCTCGTAAGTGGCTCTGGCATTAAAGAGGGTACTAGTCTCCGTCGGACCCTCATCCCCTAACGAGAACAAATCGTAGAGATTGCTCATCTCAAACGTTTGCCTCTGCTTGGGATCCTTGAGCACCTTGTTTGTCAAAAATTGCTTGAAGATCTGTCGGTGGTAAATCTTCTCTTCAATCGTGCCCGCCGTCATCAAGCGGTATATAGTAACGTCCCGCTTCTGGCCTAATCGCCAGGCCCGCTCGCGTGCCTGAACATCTGTCGACGGGTTCCAGTCTGGATCATAGATGATCACCCGATCGGCTCCCGTCAGGTTCACACCCAACCCGCCAACTTTAGTCGTAAGCAGAAAAACATGGATGTCAGGGTCATTGTTGAACTCGTCCACAAGGCTCTGCCGGAGCTGGATCGGTGTGTCACCGTCCATCCGTCGGTAACGGAATCCGGTCAGCGATTTGATAAACTTTTCCAAAATGTCCAGCATGATCCGATGCTGCGCAAAGAGTAGTGTCTTGTGCCCCGTGTCTTTCCACAGCTCCAGCAAGGACTTGACGACTTGCATCTTGCCTGACTTGGCCGGGTCACCGTAGTCTGCTCGTGATGAATACAGCTTGTGCCCCTGCAAGTCTGGGTGATTGCAAATCTTGCGGAGGATGTCGATCCCGTAGAGCATCTGCCTCCGCCCAGCAAAGATCGCCGACATCTCATCTGAGCCAAGAAACGCCTCGTACGCTTTCCGTTGAAGCGGGGTTAGTTTGCAAAACAGCACCTGCTCGCTCTTCTTCGGGAGGTCTGCGGCCACGTCGACTTTGAAACGCTGCAACAGGTACGGACTGATCGCCTCCTTGAGCGTTTCCGCGCACTTGGCTGCTGTCTGCACCTGTAGATTCGACGCGTTTGCATAGCCACCTTGCCGGATTGGAAACTCGAATTGGTTCCGAAAGTCAACCAGCGTACCTAGGCGCATGGGGAAGACAAAATCGAAAAGCGACCAGAGCTCAGTCAAATTGTTCTGCATTGGCGTGCCCGATAGAATCAGACGATGGGGTGTGCGCAGTTCCTTGCAGTGGATGGTGATGGAAGTGTTTGGATTCCGGATCTTGTGTCCTTCATCTAGAATGGCACACCCCCATTCAACTGGAATCAGAACCGGGGCGTACGTCTGCAGACCCGAGTACGTTGTCACTAGGACGTGCCCGTCTTTGACTACACGGTCGACGATCTTCTTGGCTGCCTTTTGAGCTCCCGTCATTGTGTGCGGTCGATTGGGATCCCATATCTGGGAAGCAAGGGCATTCTCGCGGTTACTTTCGCTTTTCACATTCATCATGCCACTGCCCGATGTGTGCAAGATAGACACTCGAAATGGTGGCCACCAGCGATGAAACTCGGTCACCCACTGCTTCATCACCGTAGCCGGTGCCACCACAATGACTGGCTTCTTCAACATGTCGCTGTGGTGCAGACCGGCAAGAAACGAGATTACTTGAATGGTCTTGCCTAGTCCCATCTCATCTCCAATAATGCCACCGACTCTCTGCTGGTAAAGCTCCCACAACCATTGGACCCCGGTTTTTTGGTAGTCGAAGAGAACCGGATAGATATCGCCAGGTAACCGGAAGCCACCGTCGAACTCGGCATCCGGCACCGTCGGATGCGGAAGCAGCCATTCTTCGCTAGGTTGATCTTCGCTGCGCTGCTCGTCCGTCCTTTGTTCCTCTGTCTCAGTTCGCTTCTGTTTTGCGCGCTCTCGAGCGGCAGCCCTACGACGGATCCAGCGATGCAGCCGGCGTTGATAGACCTTTTCATTGCCGTCATCCAGCCCGCGGAGATCCTCCACCTCATCCTCAGTATCCGTTGTGGATGCCCGGCGACTGCGTTTCTTAACTGTTTTGCGAGGGGAGACATCGGATTCCTCAGCCAAAGAGACTTCACTCTCTTCGCTGGTCTCCTCGTAAGCGACAAAATCTTCATTTTCCTCTATCTTCTTTGGCGTTGCAGTTTTGGAGACTTTCCGTCGTTTCGAAGGGCGGCCAGCGGTTTCTTCCTCAGTGGACTCCGATATCTCATCGAACTCGAGACCCGGACGTCGAAGGTCACGATGTGAGACTGAGCCTCTCTTCCGCGCCTCCTCAAGCGCCTCGGCCTCGTCCCGCTCGTCTTCAGCATCCATCAACGCGTCACGCAAACTGGCTAACGGACCTTCTCTCGGACCCGAGCCCATTTTTGAAAACGGAGTGATCTTGCCCGTCCGGATCAGATAATCCCGACGAGACTCGCCGGGAAGTCTTCCCGACTCCGTCACCGCGGTAGCATCCTGCTGTTGATGACGACTGTCTATCCGCTGCTGAATATCTTTGATATCCTCTTCCAGGCCGGATAGTCGCTCCTGTGCTTTCGTAATCTCAGATTGAATCCGGACGCTCTGTGCAGGCCCTATCCGTTGCGACAGGCGCTGATAAAGTTTTAAGATGTGACCTTCCACTTTACTGTTCTCATGGTCAACAAAGACCCGGACCACGGCCACAAAAGGTCAACATACTCCTTCTCCGCTCTTGTCCGTTCCAGCCGCCTGGTATCACGCTCGTTCTCCTGCTCCATCAGGAGCCGGTCGGCCTGGTGATCGTCAGCATCCAGTCAGTCCCCATCAGAGATGTGGACACACCTGGCGGCCGACTTCACGCTCTAAATCATCCTGATCGCGGACATTTGCGTTCAGTTCCCGGAGTCTACTCGCCTCATCTTGTGGAACGGACATCTCCGAAGTTGAGGCGGGAGGGCCCGTTTCCTTCTCTGCTGTATTCCCGGCGATCTCCTCTGGCCGTGAGGGCGCGTCTGCAGCGGCGTCGGTCAGATTGTTGCCTTCCATAGTCTACTTGGTATAGACAACGATAAATCGTCGTTCGTCAGGATTTCCACGGGACAAAGACTCGATAATCGAGATACTGCAGATTAACAGTAAATACTCGAGAATTTCTCAGTATTTTCTATCACTTGTGATCATTCAAAGCAGGCTAGTCGCTCAAATCTTGCAATTTCTTCGTCGCGCGCAGATCGGCCTGCCGCAATACGCGCGTTCAGTCGACACTTGAAACGGCCCTAGCAATAAACTCGTCTTTCAGAGCACTGCCACTTCGAAACAGGCCAGGATGAATTCTCCCTCTAGGAATACAGTGCAAAGAAACGGGCATTTCAGAGCGCCCCCCAGGAAAACCCGAGCTGATGAGCTCGCCGTGCCTATGGCACAGGGTGCCGGCAGAATTCTGAGCGCGTTCACCGCCTTAGGCATTCTCCGTCGCGATGAGTCATAACGAATCCACGTGATTAACCTATGATTACATTATCCAGTCTCGGCTGGGAGGCTGAACTCCAGGTTCCGGATTCTGCACAACCCCAGAGGTCTGGGGTTCTGGCTGAGGCATCTCGAAGCTGAAGTACTCGGCTAGAACCTCCACATACCCATTTTCTCTCCACGCGTACACCATCTGGGTTGAATCACCGGTCCGTGTATTCTGCACTGAGGAGCCGTTTTTAGTCTGTGTCGAAGTGATGCCCAAACCTCCGTTAGGATTTTGGATCCGAGAGACCAAGACTGAAAACGGCCAACCCCCGACAAATGGGTGCTTTTGCTTGTCCAATTTGGTCATAGAATTCATGCTCGTAGCCATGCCCCGGTCTTGAAACCCCAATTCTCATATGTCATGGTGCCTTGGATCTGAATTGTCGCTTTGTAAGCGCGAGGCTGGCCGAACAAAACAAGAATAGGGAACCCTCTCAGCCGAGCACAAGTACTCTCAAGTCCAGCAAATACGGAGTTACCTCGGGAATGGAAATCAGAAGCAGCTTGGAAAGCTGGAATAAAAGCTAGAATTATTTCACCCGAGTAGACGTGATTGACTTTGAATTGATCTTGGAATATTCCACCGTTGGGCAGGTTGCCTGTCAACTGGCCAAACGGCAGCCGATCCGTCATCGACTTGAGTCTCCCCCTCCCTCTCTCCTCCTGCATCATTGCTGCTTCATTTCTCTTCTTCTCTCAGCCGGAGCCACGCCACAGTCCACGGCCTTCTTCACATTTTCACTTGCCACTCCATCAGTCGCGGCAGCCGCGCCGAGACCTTAGGTTCAGCCATCACGACTCGTTCGCCAACCCCCTCTCTCGGCTGGCGATCGATCCCCGTTCGATTACATCGCCAGCCAGAATCCTCGCCCTGGACATCGCCTCGGACGATGATTCGTTTCGTGTTCAAGTAGCTGTTCATTCCGTTTCACGCGCCGCTCGTCCTTGACTTGCGTCAAACCGTCTCAACGCCATCGCTGCCAACCAACAGTCTGTTCGTGTACACCAAGAGCCGGGCCGATAAACGTGTTCGGCGCCGCTGCGAACTGCTCGATCGCGATCCAAACGCAGCGCTTACACCAGTGCCTCGGTTCTGGTCTCGAATCGGAAGGGACGCGGATGACGGCCATCGCATGGTGATCAGCCATGGATCAGCAGTGGTCGGCATACAGAGACCCGGCCATGGGTCGGCCGGCGCAGTATGACAATAACAACAGCAATAACAACCCCTATCCTCATCAGTTGAACACGAAATACGCCAGTCGTCCACAGCACCAGTCCGCCCAGCTGCCGGCGGGGTATACCTATGAGAGCTACCAGAGTCCCGTTGCAGCATCTAAACCACCGTTCCCCCCGCAGACCACCGCTGCCAATTCCACGTCGATGGCGACGCCGCCAACGACGATGACGTCGCAGCTGAGAGACTACGCTCCTGATGCGGATACCACGATGGAGGATGCCGATCCTTACAACCGGTCCAAATACCCCAGGGCGTCTCACAATAGTCGCCCGGTGTCGCAATATCTTCCTAACGAGAGTTCGTCTGCTGCCCGCCGATATTCGCCCATGGACGTTCTCTCGCCGCCGTATAACTCCAGTCCAACCAAGACACAGAATTCGTACACGCTGCCGCCAGCTACAACAACAGGCGGCTCCCGACAGTCCCCGACCCGAACGAGTGTCTACTCGTCACCGACTCAGGCCTATCAGTCTCCACCTGGTGGGTAGCATCCGTTATACGGACATAAATATGCTGCGTCTCGATAGCGCTGACATTCTCTAGGCTCACGAGCGTCCCGACCTCCCGTCTCGTCGTCGGATTTCGGTGCCGACCAATTTAGCCCGTCGAGCGGGTCTGGCTCACAAGCCAACACGCAGTTTGGCACGGATACGAACTCCTCGCGACATTCGCAACAGAACAATCGTGCTGGTCGGGGTCCGATTCCCCGGTTCACCAAGATCCGATCGACGCAGGAACTTCAGCCAAAAATCAACGCGCAACCTCCATATCGCCGAGCTAATCCGGAAGGTGGTTTCATTAGTGTGAGTGTTTCAACTGATCTGGATTGTGGTGTATTGGGTGCTCATCATTTGGTTGTAGCCTCTCCAAGCATTGACATCCCATCTTCCCGCCACATATCACATCTGCAACCCGTCATTCAAATACGAATCCTCGCGAAACCCGCGTCGGGTGCTTACAAAGCCAAGCAAAGGGGCGAAGAATGACGGATATGACAATGAAGAAAGTGATTATATTCTCTATGTGAATGACATCCTCGGTAGTGAGGAGAATGGCCACAGGTGTGTGATGATCCTGTGCTAGCTGAAAGAGAACTTCGCTAATGACACAACCAAGGAACAGATACCTCATCCTCGATGTCCTAGGCCAGGGGACATTTGGTCAGGTAGTAAAATGCCAAAACTTGAAAACCCAGGAGGTGGTGGCTGTCAAGGTCGTCAAGAACAAGACGGCCTATTTCAATCAAAGTATGATGGAGGTCTCGGTGTTGGATTTGGTAAGTTTACTAGAGGATCTCAATTGTCGAGAATGGTATCATTGACGTCTTCTCAGCTGAACTCCAAATACGACAAAAATGATGAGCACCATGTCCTCCGCCTCAAGGACACCTTCATCCATAGACAGCATCTCTGTCTGGTGTTCGAGCTGCTGAGCGTCAATTTGTACGAGTTGATCAAGCAGAACCAGTTCCGAGGCTTGAGTACAACGCTTGTGCGAGTGTTCGCTCAGCAGCTTCTAAACGGGCTGAGCCTCTTGCAAAAGGCTCGATTGATCCATTGCGATCTGAAACCCGAAAATATCCTGCTGAAGAAGTAAGTCCTGCCTAATTTTCGCCTCTGCTCTTGTTGCATGGCTAACCATTATTCGGCTTGCAGTCTGGAAAGCCCCATTATCAAGATTATCGATTTTGGATCGGCATGTGACGAACGTCAGACTGTTTATACGTATATCCAGTCTCGTTTCTACCGATCCCCCGAGGTCCTTCTGGGATTGCCGTAAGTTTTGACGCCAATAATTCATCTCGGTTCCAGCTGACCGTACTCTAGATATTCATCAGCCATCGACATGTGGTCCTTGGGCTGTATTGTCGTTGAACTGTTCCTTGGGCTGCCCTTGTTTCCGGGCTCATCGGAATATAACCAAATCGCCCGGATTACGGAGATGCTGGGAATGCCGCCTGCTTGGATGCTTGAGATGGGCAAACAGGCGGGTGAATTCTTCGAAAAGGTTACAGATGAGTACGGCAGGAAGACTTGGCGCTTGAAGAGCATGGAACAATATTCGCGCGAGCATAACACCAAGGAACAACCGAGCAAGAAATATTTCCAGGCAAACACTTTGGATGAGATTATTAAGGGTTATGCCATGCCAAGGAAGAACATGAAACCGGCGGAGATCGAACGAGGTACGCTTATTATTCGCGCTTCTTGTATGGCGAGTCACTGACTCTGGCAGAACTCAATAATCGCGTTGCATTCATCGACTTTGTGCGGGGACTTTTGCAGATCAATCCCCTGGAGCGATGGTCGCCCCAGCAGGCAAAACTGCATCCATTTATCACGCAGCAGAAGTTCACGGGGCCATTTGTGCCCCCGTCGAATCTCAAGTACGCTAACCTCAACAAAACACCGGCTCCGGGGCTGCAGCAGCAGCAAGCCGCCGAGGCCTCCTACAAACAGCGACAACAGCAAGCCGCCCAGGCCGCCCAAGCGGCGCAACAAGCGCAGGCACAGCAGTCTGGGTATTCGATGCAGGTTGCTCCATATCACCCCACCACTCATCCGCCTCCGGTCTACAACGGCATGTACCAGCAAGGGGCTCCTCCACCGTACGCTTCTCAACCGCCGGGTTATGGCCACCAAATGGGTATGATGCAGGGCCAGCTCTCCCAACATCAGTACGGTCCGTCACAGAGCCTCTATGCGCAGGCTACTACCAGAGCCGGCCGACAGCGTGCCTCCACAATGGATCAGCATCAGAGCGGTATTCCGCCAAGCATCCAGCGCGTGGCCAGTCACCTGGACCCCAATGCTCCTATCCGTCTCCAGCCCAGTCCCGCCTATTACCCGCCTCCGCCCGATGCGTACGGTGACAATTCCAATTCGAATTCTCGCCGTCGTGGCAGCCGCGCGGGCCCGAGCCATCGGAATCGAGATTTCATTCGGACTCTGGAGGATGGTGTTCTTGGCGAGGGGTTCAATCAATCTCAATGGCATTGAGATGGTGCGCGCGTGTTTTGATGCTCAATTTGTTTTATTTGTTCAGTGTCGTCTCGATTGCGAGTTACGACTTCAGTGTTGATGTCACTTGGCGCGACTCACGACCGAGCCTGGCGTCTCGCTCTGTCATTCAGGACGTTTTCATGCTTCACGAGGAATGCATGGAATGCAAGTGCGCTATGGAGCGAAAGTGTGCAACGGGTTCTGCGAGTTTCTTGCATGATGAGCTCGGTTCTTCGAGTCGACGCCATGGCACTGATTGTTCAAAACTCGCGCATGCGAGCATCATTCGTTGTCGACATTCTTCCTGCCGTCGACACAGTATACCACGATCTGCATTTACGACCTCTTATCCCATCCGTTCGGGTCTTTTCCAAAATGAATCATCAGTCTCCCTTCTGGTCAAGTATGGGTCAATTTGGCATAGCATCGGCGTAACTTGGAGAGGATCGTTTATTTTGTTTACTGCACGTCTATATCTGGACTCCCATGTTTATACACGTATGTCTTCATGTTTGATGTGGTTATGTTTTTCCTGTGATGAGTTTTCTTCTATGATCAGTACGATTACCATGCTTTTGTCCATACTTGTTCCCTTTTGCAGCTACTTGACTGCAATGAAGTCGTATTCATCTCCATCCATGTACAGATTCGCATGCTGTTGGCCAACAGTTTGATCTTTATACCACCGTTACGGTCGTCTCGAAGTAACGCAAATGAACTGGTATGCAGTTCCCAAGACTTTGGCATTTTGAATCGGAAGGGTATGGAGTGATATAGGTACTATTCTGCTGAGAAGTCGAGTTTATATATTCAGATCTAAGATCTGGGAAAACAAAGTTTTCTCTATAACTACTGGCAGACAGGCCGCATCGCGCGAGACGATTCAAAGAATGGCATCGCAACCACATTATTCAGATGTAATCAACTTATTTACCGTATGTCGGGTTAAACTATTAAATCAATGTTCTCCTATGCTGCGGCTGACAGTATGGGGGGGATCTGATTCTGGGGATGAATGGGATGGCAAACCGTAATTTTACATTCCTAATATGGTTTAGCCTACCCTCGCTTAAATTTCATCACCCGGTCTTGTCAAGATCCCACGGCAGACTCGCAACTTCAAGCCGGACCAACTTCACTCGGATCGACGTGAAGGGCTGATATCTCGTCGATCGAATTTCCCCGGAGTCGAGTTTTCTGCTCGCGGACTCTAGCGCATCGACCAGCTCGATCAACACAGAACCGAGAACAGCCGAAAACAAAATGTCTCGCTTTTTCCACGGTGGCAGCGACAGCGACACCTCCACCTCCGACGAGGAGGAGCTCTACAGCGAGGAGGAGGAAGAGGAGCTGTCTGAGGAGGAGTCCAGCGAGGAGGAAACTGAGTCCGAGTCCGAGTCCGAGGAGGAACCGGCTGGCCGAAGCGGTGCCAGCCGATTCATGAGGGATGTTTCCGAGAGCGAGGAGAGTGAAGATGAAGATAGAGTGACGGTGGTGAAGAGTGCAAAAGATAAGCGATGGGAGGAGCTCGAGGCGATCGTCAAGTCGATCGAAAATGCGGAGAAGATCAACGACTGGGCCGTGATTGCAACAGGTGTGTTTTTACCCAGAGGGAAATTTTCCGTCTCGAGAGTGCTGACGCCGGTATAGAGTTTGACAAGTTGAACCGGCATATTCCCAAGATCAGCCCGGTCGGCCCACCGCCAAAGATCTATATCAAGACCATTGCCGACCTGGAGGACTTTATGAACGAGACCATTGCCAAGCAAAAAGTGTCGACGAAGAAGATGAACGCCAGTAATGCGAAGGGTCTCAACGCGGTCAAGCAAAAGATCAAGAAGAACAACAAGGAGTATGCTGCCGAGATCGAGAAGTACCGTGCCGACAAGGAGGGTTACATGGAGGCGGATGAGGTCTCTGCCACGGAGCTCGTGGAGAGGACTATCAAGCCTCGCGTGACGGCTTTGGACAGTCTGAATCTGGCCGACGATGAAGGCTTCTCGACCGTGGGCCGTCACGGCAAGACATTGCAGTACACCTCGGAGAGCATCCTCAAGCACCTCCGGATCATCGTTGAATCTCGAGGAAAGAAGAACACCGACCGCCAGGAGCAGATCCGCACCATGGAGAAACTGCTGGAAGTTGCTCAGACTCCCTACCAGAGGATTCGCATTTACCTGACGCTGATCGCCACGCGGTTCGATCTTGTCTCGTCTTCGGCGCTTGGGTATATGAGCATCGAGCAATGGAAGGCTACCGAGCGGGAGCTCTCGGCCCTTTTGTCGGTTCTGGAGCAGAACCGCAACCACATCGTCACCGAAGGTGCTGAGGAGTGGGAGGACGATGAAAAGCTGCCGCAGGTTGCCGAGGGCGAAGTGCTGCGCATTCCCGGTAGCATCGTGTCCTTTGCCGAGCGCCTTGATGACGAGTTCACACGGTCTCTGCAGAACATTGACCCCCACACCGCCGAGTACATCGAGCGCCTTCAGGACGAGCAGGCACTGTACATTGCCATTGTGCGTGCCATGCTCTACGTGGAAGAGCTTGGCAAGACCGACAAGAGCGAGCCTCGGCAAGAGAGCATCAACCGCATCGTGATGCGGCGGTTGGAGCATCTGTACTTCAAGCCGACCCAAGTTATTACCATCCTGGAGGATGCCACATGGAAGGCCATTCCTGCCGACTTGAACTCGGCTATCACTCCTCGCCAGAGCACCATCGATGTCCCAGCCCTCGTGCAGTCCCTGTGCAACTACCTCTTCAAGTACAGCGACGGCATCATCCGGGCGCGTGCGATGCTGTGCCAGATCTACTTCATCGCCCTGCATGACAACTACTACCGCGCGCGTGACTTGATGTTGATGTCGCACCTGTCAGAGAACATCTCCAACTTTGACGTCAGCACACAAATCCTGTTCAACCGCACACTGGTTCAGATCGGTCTCTGCGCGTTCCGCGCCGGTCTCATCTACGAGGCCCAGAACACACTCTCGGAGATTTGTGGCAGCGGCCGCCAAAAGGAGCTGCTGGCCCAAGGCATCATCCTGCAGCGGTACTCTACCGTGTCGCCCGAGCAGGAGCGCCTTGAGAGGCAACGACAACTTCCATTCCATATGCACATCAACCTCGAGCTCCTGGAGTGCATCTACCTCACTTCTAGCATGTTCCTCGAGGTGCCCCTGATGGCGCAGACTTCATCGAGCCCGGAAATGAAACGACGAGTCATCTCCAAGACCTTCCGGCGGATGCTCGATTACAACGAGAGGCAAGTGTTCACGGGACCGCCGGAGAACACGCGAGACGGCGTCATCATGAGCGCCAAGCTCCTCGCCGCGGGCGACTGGAAGAAGGCGACGGAGATGCTCACCAGCATTAAGATTTGGGACTTGATGCCCCAGCCGGACAAGATCAAGAAGATGCTTGCGGAGCAGATCCAGGAGGAAGGCCTGCGGACGTACCTTTTCACGTACGCACCGTTCTACGACACACTGTCCATCAAGACGCTGGCCGACATGTTCGAGCTCCCGGAGAAGAAGATCTCCGCCATTGTGAGCCGGATGATCTCCCACGAGGAGCTCGCCGCGGCTCTCGACCAGGTCAACAACGCTATCGTGTTCCGCAAGGGCGTCGAGCTCTCTCGTCTCCAGTCCCAGATCGTCACGCTGGCGGAGAAGTCCATGTCCCTGCTCGAGGCCAACGAGAAGACCCTCGAGCAACGGACCCAGGGCATGGCCCACGCATTCCAGCGCGACCAGGGCACCGGTCGCGGTGGCCGAGGCGGTCGGCCCGGTCAGACGCGCGGCAGCACCCGACTCCCTGGCGGTCAACAACGGCGGCCGGGTGGTCAACCGTTCAGCGGAGGAGCGCTGGGAGGAGCGATCAAGGCTTAATCGGGGGTCTGGTTCGATGGGCTGGATTTTTGTATACAAAAGTTCGATGTCCCATTTGTTACGTAGGAGTTTGATGATGTTCCTTTTTATGAAATGTGGTTACGCCATTTGGCAGTCTGAGGGGTATGGATTATGATATCCTGTCTACAGATAGAATGGATGATATTATTAGTTGAAGTACTATCACTTCCATAAACTCTATCGTGACTCGTAGCGACATCAATCAATAATGTACAAACCCATCTCAATGATGAGGTTATTTTAGCCCTCTTCAAGCGTCGTTAGATGCTGCAATGACCAATACTCATTTTCCTCGCACTGGCTATCCACCCAAACCAGCCCGTCCGCGAGAAGATCCTCAATCACGGTAACCGCACGCGCCTTCTCCCAGCCGAGGTTCAGCTGCAGCATCGACACGGTCACGTAACCAGAGATCTGTATAACCTCCAACACCGTAGCCTGGTCCGTATTGAGCTCCTTGGGCACGGAGCGGATATACTGCTTGCTGCCGACGCGGACGATGCTGAAGCCCGAGCCTAATGGTTCGAGAGCCTTGACGGCGCGGAGGATATCATCACTACATCAACATATCCAGTTAAATCCCGGTTTCCTTACAAAATGAGGAGGGTGACATACTCAGAAACCTCCAACCCGCCACCAATCGCCTTCCCCCGCCCGACCTTCTTCCGGCACTCCTCGACGCTAATCAATCCTCCATTTTCACTACGTGTCTCGCGACAGAGTTCCACCACACGCACCGCAACCTCAAAGTAGAAATCATTCACATCACCGCCGAGGATCTGCGTCCAGAAACTGCCGCCACTACTTCCGCTCTTGCCCTTGACGTTGCTGGCCGCGAGCGGGTCGACACCAATCGCATGGCACATGCGCGCGAATTCCGCGCGGAAAGTCGGGTTAGAACGGATAGTGGCGGCATGCTCCAAGGCGAAGGAGTGAAGGAGGGACTGGAAGACGGAGAGCTGGGTCTGGAGGGATGCGAGGTGTGAGGAGCGCAGGTTCGCGCCGTGCGTGGCGTAGGATTGGCTGGTTTGGGTGCGGTTGGCGAAGGCGCCGAGACCGACACCGCGGCGAGTGGACATTTGCCTTGTCTCGGTGTTTTAAGACGGAGTTGATGGGTATTCTGGGCTCGCTGGTCTGCTGTCTGCGGAGCGACATGCGGAGGGCCGCCATTCTAGCCCTAAGAGTTCCGATAAGGGCTATAGTCCAAATCAGGTTTAGCGCATTTGTGATAAGAGAGGTAATGGCTATTCCATATTAGGACTAGGGGGATTCTTAGCGGAGCCCACACAAACCTCAACTCCTTCATTTTGTCCCTCGAGATTTTTCTTCGTCTCCAGCACCAGCGTCCTCGACAAGCCGACAATCGTCGAATATCCGGCCCGAATTGAGTCGAGATGGCTACCTCGTATGCTCCCCCTTTGCGCACGTCCCCTCGCTGATCTGCATTGCCAGACCGTGAGACCTTCAGTGATAGTCGTCCATCTTTCTCGCTGGGGTTGGCTGTCGCGGATTGAATCCCGCAATGGCACCAGCTCGATCATTCCCGTCGGTCGGTTCTTTTTCCTCTCATTGAGCAGTATCAGGGAGGCTCAATTGGATCGGCCTAGCATGGGGTATTGGGGCTGAAGGCCGCTCGTCGGCCTTCTCCCTGAAATTCATTGTCGAGAGCTGGGAGTTCCGGGGGCGTGGCCCTGCGGGCTCGTGGCTTCGGCATATTCTTCCTGAGCGGAATGCTTAGGGTTTTGTCGGATGAGGTCAAGATAGTGGTCGCCGCTTCTCGTCATAAAGGGCGCCGCCTCTCACCTCACCGATTAAATACATTTCGTCGAGTCATCCCGTCAGTTGAGAATGTGGCGCTGTGCTGCAGTTCTTACTCGGCGATGTTGCTTCGTCTCGCCTGGACAGACTATGCTGACTGTCACGCGTTCTAGCAAACTCCCCACCCAGGACCAGGTCCTTGTGCCTGAGACCCTCCTGAAGAAGCGCAAGAGCCAGGAGCAGGCTCGCGCTGCTCGGCTTGAGGCTGCGCAGAAGCGCAAGCAGGTTAGTCTTTTTGTTCCCAACTCGTCAAGTGGAGCGAGGGTTGGCTGGGTGATGATAGCTATTTCAGCGACTAGACTCCGGTCGATGCTGTCGCTAACCGTTAACCATCTTTCGGGGCTGACATCCAACACCTCGCTTCACTAATGGGGATATGTTGATGTAGACGTTGCTAACGGTCTACAGGCCAACAAGGAGAAGCGTGCTGTTATCTTCAAGCGCGCTGAGGCCTACGTCAAGGAGTACCGTGATGCTGAGCGCGAGAAGATCCGCCTGGCCCGCGAGGCTCGTGCTCAGGGCAACTTCTACGTCCCTGATGAGCCCAAGCTAGTCTTTGTGGTCCGCATCAAGGGGTGAGTCAAGTCTACGCAGATAGAGAGGAAGGAGCGAATGTTAACGATGAATAGTATCAACAAGATCCCGGCTAAGCCGCGCAAGGTCCTGCAGCTGTTCCGTCTGCTGCAGATCAACTCGGGCGTGTTCATCCGCCTGAACAAGGCGACGCAGGAGATGCTGACCATCATCAACCCCTACGTCGCCTACGGCTACCCGAACCTGAAGACCGTCCGCGAGCTCATCTACAAGCGCGGCTACGGCAAGGTCAACGGGCAGCGCATCCCCCTGACCGACAACCAGATCATCGAGGACAACCTGGGCAAGTACGGCATCGTCTGCATTGAGGACCTGATCCACGAGATCTACACTGTCGGCCCCAACTTCAAGCAGGCTGCCAACTTCCTCTGGCCCTTCAAGCTGTCCAACCCCAACGGTGGCTTCCGCCGTCGCAAGTTCAAGCACTACGTTGAGGGTGGTGACACTGGCAACCGCGAGGAGGCCATCAACGAGCTGGTGCGCAAGATGAACTAGATTTCTGGCATGTTTATGGATGTCTTATGGCGGTTAGAGTCAATGGACAAAAAAAAATATCGACACATCTAATTTCTATTCAAATCGTCTACGTAAAAATCCAGTAGATACATTTTATATCCTGACCACGTCGCAAACCTTCCGGTCTTTGTCCACGACAAGTCGTAACTGCCGACCCTTATTCTCCTCCGTCGGGGCAAACACTCCTTTGCGGAGGTTTTCCGTGTATAATTCATACGACGGGTAATCTGATTGATTGATCAGTGAGCGGGACTCAAAGGAAAGAGGAAGGGTTCTTACATCCATCGACGAAACGATTGACTTGCTCCTCGGTCATCCCAGTTCCTTTGGTGGCGCGGAGGGTCCTCTCCTGCTGCTGGCGCCAGTCATAGACAAAGCGGGTGTTTTGGGCGTCGCTGGATAAACGTGAGCATTTTCCTGAGACAAGACTAAAAAGGGGGAAAGGGGACGAACATGTGTATCAATGCATCGAGTTGACTGAATCGATTACGTTAGTTAAGTGAAACAAGCTCGAGAGTCAAAGGTGTACATACTCGGTTAACACATCATACTCCCTCAACGCATCATTCACCGTCTTCACATCCTCGAACCGGACATACCCCAGACGCCCATCATACCCACTTGCGGGATCCTCCTTCCGGCGCACGGCATCCTGCCATCTCGCGCGGAGAGTATCCTCGTCAAGCGCGCGGAATCCAACGCACCAGCCCTCGAAAATTACCACACGGATCTTTTCCTCACCGTCACGGTTTACTGTCTCCCAGCGACTCTCTGGCAAAACTCGATCGCCCTGGCCCTGGAATGCAGACTTGTCATACTGCGGGATGGCGGTGGGTTGATTGGCGCGCAACGAGGCGAATACCGCGCGGCCCATCGTGAGGTCGTGCGTGGAGGGCTGCCCGCGGTGCTGTACCAGGGGGTTATCCGGGTGCCGCGCTGCAAGTGCTTGCTGGTCCGCATGGGTGAGGTAAATGTCATCAAGGGAAAGAGTAACTACGGGAAGGGAGTAGGGAGGGTTGCGCAGGGTTTGCTGGAGCATTGACACCTAAATACACCCTATTAGCTGTTGAAATTCATATCATCGAATGGGTTTAGGAAATGCCTACGAGAACGGTCTTCCCCGCACCCTGCACCCCGTTCAAGCCGAGGAAGAACGGAGGCGCGTCGGGATTATTGCCGTGACGCGCCTGATGCGCCTTCAGATGCTCGAGCAGGAACGGGATGCAGTGCTGGGACTTGTCATCGTGGTATTCTGGCATTTTGGAGGGTGCAGGACTTCGAATTGCGGGGATCCATGCTGCTGATCGGAGGGTGTAGAAAGCCCTAATTGACGATCCGGAGAGAATCCCGGCCGAGAAGAGCTTAGTCATCATCGACCGCGATTGAGCATTGAGACCATGATGCTGGCTTTGGGGAGAGTATGAGAGGGGATGCAAGCTTCATAGTGTCGTTAGGGGATGAGAGAAGGTCTCAAATGCATTGCCAGTGCCCCAAGCGCTCAAGCAAGCTCAATGGTACTTGTAGACTGGTGGCTAATACTGCTGTAGGAATAGTATAGTAGCACTTGAACATTTGCTCCGATCCTGCAGCTATTGTGGGATTCGACATCGGCAATTCATGATGCAAAACTATGGCAATCTTCCAGCTTGTTCTTCCACAGATTAAAGTTCAATTCAATATTCATATGAATCGAATTGCTGCATCCTGTGAATGTGATCTAAGATGACGTCGGCATGTGACGGGCGATGACCACCGAGGCTTGACCGAGGAGCCAATCAGAAACTCCGACTAAGCCGAGGTTCCGCCTCGGCCCATGCCCGTTTTAAGACCCCGGCCATCCCTCCGCAAGCAGCCTTTCTCGATTCCTCCAAGCTTGGAGTTAGAAGATAGTGATCCATCATGGCCGAACTGCGCTTCGACAATCAGACCGTCGTCGTCACCGGCGCCGGCAGCGGCCTGGGAAAGGCGTACGCGCTGTTCTTTGCTTCGCGCGGCGCCAATGTCGTCGTGAACGATCTGGGTCTGCCCCAGCACGGCGGCAAGTCCAAGGTGAGTGAACGTCTCTGGAGCGACCGTGCTAGGGGTGTGGTGGTTTGCTAACACGGTCTGTGTAGAATGCCGATGCCGTAGTGGAGCAGATCCGAAAAGCGGGTGGAAAGGCCATCGCCAACTACGACAGCGTCGAGAATGGAGACCGCATCATCGATGCGGCGGTCAAGAGCTTTGGTCGCATCGACGTCTTGATTAACAATGCCGGAATCCTGCGCGATGTTGCTTTCAAGAATATGAAGGATGAGGATTGGGATTTGATCTATCGAGTCCATGTTTACGGAGCATACAAGGTATGTCGGGCGAGAATTCGAACTCTCTGAGTGATTGGGGATTGACAGATGATCGAAGTGTGCTCGCGCAGCGTGGCCGCATTTCCGAAAGCAAAAGTATGGCCGGATTATCAACACCACCTCGGCTGCCGGTCTGTTCGGCAACTTTGGCCAGGCGAACTACTCGGGTAAGTTGATCGTCCATTCCACGAGCTCATGACCGAATGGAGTCTGACCTGTCTAGCCGCCAAACTCAGCCAGGTCGGCTTCACAGAAACCTTGGCCAAGGAGGGCGCCAAGTACAACATCATTGTCAACGCCGTCGCTCCGATTGGTAAGTTGATACGAAATGGATGCGTGTTTGGTCATTCTGACCTGTTGCAGCTGCAAGCCAAATGACGGCGAAGATCTTGCCTCCGGAAATCTTCAAGCAGTTGGGCCCTGAGTGGGTGGTCCCCCTGGTGGCCCGACTGGTGCATCCTTCCAACACCACCGAGACTGGCGGTGTCTTCGAGGTTGGCGGTGGCCATGTCGCCAAGCTGCGCTGGCAGCGAGCCAAGGGTGCCCTGCTGCGGGCGGACTCCACACTGACTCCGCAGGCCATCCTTGCCAAGTGGAAGGACGTCTATGACTTCTCTGAGCCGAGCTACCCGACTGGCCCGGCTGACTTTGCGACCCTGCTTGAGGAGGCTCAGAAGCTGCCCCCGAATCCGTCGGCGCCGAACCTCGACTTCAAGGGCCGGGTGGCCTTGGTTACTGGCGGTGGTAACGGGTAAGTATTTGTGAATATATAATATCCTGTCCAGCTCCGCTGACTGGTTACAGTCTTGGCCGGGCATACTGCCTGCTGTTTGCCAAGCTGGGCGCCTCGGTCGTGGTCAACGATTTGGTAGACCCCGAGCCCGTTGTGCAGGAGATTCGTAAGGCCGGTGGCAAGGCGGTGGGCAACAAGGCGTCTGTCGAGGATGGCGAGGCCGTGGTCAAGGCGGCCATTGACGCCTTTGGCCGGATCGATATCTTGATCAACAACGCGGGTATTTTGCGGGATAAGGCGTTTACGAACATGAGCGATGAGCTTTGGGAACCGGTGCTGAACGTGCACCTGCGGGGCACATACAAGGTGACCAAGGCGGCGTGGCCGCACTTCCTGAAGCAGAAGTACGGACGCATTATCAACACGACGTCGACGAGCGGTATCTACGGCAACTTTGGCCAGTCCAACTACTCGGCGGCGGTATGTTCCAGATTGGGATTCGTTTTCATGATGAATGCTAACGATTATAGAAACTGGGTATTCTGGGCTTGTCGCACACGCTGGCGGTTGAAGGCGCCAAATACAACATCAAGGTCAACACGATCGCACCCAACGCCGGTACTAACATGACACGGACGATCTTGCCGGAGGAGATGGTGCAGGCGTTCAAGCCTGATTACGTGGCGCCGCTCGTTGCTCTGCTGTGCTCGGACGCACTTCCGGAACCCGGGACCAAGGGCCTGTACGAGGTCGGCAGCGGCTGGTTCACGAACACGCGATGGCAGCGAAGCGGCGGGTACGGCTTCCCCGTGGACAAGCCGCTCACGCCCGAGGCGGTGCTGGAGAACTGGGACAAGATTGTCAACTTTGATGATGGGCGCGCGGACTACCCGTACGACAACCAGACGGGAGTGCAGCGGATTATGGCAAACCTGGAGAACCGGATCAACCAGGAGGAGTCCAATGCGGAGGGATCGGACATCCTGGCCAACATCGAGAAGGCCAAGAAGGCAAAGGCGAATGGCACGGAGTTTACGTACACCGAGCGGGACGTCATTCTGTACAACCTCAGCGTCGGTGCGCCACGCACGCGGCTGCCGCTCGTGTATGAGAACGACGAGAACTTCCAGGCGCTGCCGACCTGGGGTGTAATCCCGTGGTTCAACGCTGAGACTCCGTTCAACATGGAGGACATTGTGAAGGACTACTCGCCGATGCAGCTGCTGCACGGTGAGCAATACCTCGAGATCCGCAAGTACCCGATCCCGACGGCGGCGCGCACAGTGACGGAGCCGCGCCTCATCGACGTGATCGACAAGGGCAACGCCGCCATCGTCGTGACGGGCTTCACGACACGCGACGCCGCCACGGGCGAGGACCTCTTCTACAATGAGTCCACCGTTTTCATCCGCGGCAGCGGCGGCTTCGGTGGCTCCAACAAGCCGACCGCGCGCCGCCCCGCGGCCGCTGTTGCCGCCTACAAGGCGCCCAAGTCCAACCCAACCACCACCGCCGTCGAGCGGACTTCGGAGTCCCAAGCCGCTCTCTACCGACTCAACGGCGACCGCAACCCGTTGCACATCGATCCCAACTTCAGCCGCGCCGGCGGCTTCGAGACGCCGATCCTGCACGGCCTTTGCACGCTCGGCTTCTCGGCGCGCCACGTCTACGAGGCGTTTGGCGCGTTCAAGTCCCTCAAGGCGCGATTCGTTGGCGTCGTCCTGCCGGGCCAGACCCTCCGCACGGAGATGTGGAAGGTGGACTCGAAGACGGTAGTCTTCCAGACGGTTGTCGTCGAGACGGGCAAATTGGCTATTGCCGGTGCGGGCGTGGAGTTGTTGGAGGACGCAAAAGCCAAACTGTAGTTCTTTCTTGTATGATATGCATCTATGGTTTGATCTGCATGTTGTTCACAAAATGGGATTTTGGTTGATTTTTCTCTTGAAATCCGCTCCCTGGCCAAAAAGTAGAGAACATTAACTCGTTCAATTTGATTCAATACCCCCTAAGAGCTAAGTAAGGTACCTACATACCCGTACCAGCAAGAAGTAGGTACATCCATCCAAATCAGATAGTACTTCTTTCCCCGAAACCCTGCTAATAAGTTACTCGAATAAAATCGATACACAGCGGAGGGAAACATTCTACTTCACGAAAGAAAAAAGAAAAAAAAGCGTGCAGATGGGAGAAAAAAAAAAAAAAAAACCGAACGTCACTCTCTCACGAGAAAGACAAAACGCAAAATAGCACAAGTAGGAGCAGGAGCAGAGCGAGTACAACAGAAAGGACAAAAATTATTAATATGGAAATCGGGAAAATAAGATTGAAACGGAAAACGGTAGTTTGAGATTTGAATATAAAACGTTCCCAACAGATACGCAAGTAAAAACACACACATACAAAAACGCTCACAAACGCCGTGGAATGAGATGGATGATCACACACACGCTCAACTCCCACGCCCAGTCAAAAGTCATCGAACAAGAGGAAATAGGGCAACTTAATCAATCACACAGACACAAGAGGCATGGAACAATGGCAACCGTGCTGAGCCAAACATGTACAGGAGAAAAAATTGACATATCGGAACAATGATAAGAACCATTTCGTGCGCGTCAGATCGATATCGGATCGAATCGGCTTATCAGATCTTGATCGGGGATAATGGCGGGCCTAGCTCTGGCAGTTGCGATATCGTGCGGTTGTGATTAGAGGATGAGGTGCTGTTGTTGTTGGAGTTATTCGAGCCCGAGTCGGATTTGGGGTTGGATTTCGATTTCATCAAGGGCGGTGGGCGACTTTTGCGGTCCCTTTCCTTGTCCTTGCTGGACTTGGCGGATTTGCTGGATTTCATGGAAAATGCTTCTTCTGACCGATTCTTGTGAGAGGAATTGGCGAAGCTGCCGGTGTCTTCGGATTCGCTGCTTCCGGAGGTGACGGCGCGCTCGTCAGCAGCGGGGTGGATGGTGCCGTTGGTCTTGTTGGCTTCACGCTCCCGAGCTTCGCGTTCTGCTCTCTCAGCTTCCCGCTCTTTCTCCAGCCACTCCTTCTCAGTCCAGCAGCCTTGCCAGCAGTTCTTCCAGTCGCAGACCAAGAACTGGAAGCAGAAAGAGTCGATTTTCATGCATGGCTGGAAGCAGATGCACAGATTGCGGTAGTCCATCTTGTTCTGCTCGACATACGAGTGCAGCAGGTTCAAGTGACAGGTAATGGCGAAGAGCAGGTAGTAGTTGTAAGGCGGAAGCTTGGACAGCTCGTCGCGCAGCAGCTGCGGCGCCGATGTCGCGCCCTCGCACTTTTCCGCGATCATCTGCTGCGTCGACTTAGGTAGCAGCTCGTCCGGCAGTTCACGCAACCATGCTTTGAACATGGACCCGATGATGTTGATGTCGTACAGGTCTGGCTCATCAAACAGGTTGATGTCCAGCTCCTGGTCGAACCGCCGTTGCCAATGCCGCACCTCCTTACCACTGCCGGGTACTCGGTACAAACCTTCCTCCTCGCATCCCTTGAAGTTGAGGTAGTCAATGCACCGATACGCCAGCGCCGGCATCCAAAACTCAGTCTTGTCCTTGCAGTCCTCCAGGCGCTTCGCGATGCGCGTCTTCCGCGTTTGCTCGATCAGCGGGAGGTTGATGACCTGGAACACGTAGTTGTCGTCCAGCGACGACGTGTCCCGCTCGTTCGTGCTCCCGCTCCGTGTGATCTTGCCAAACAGGCCTCGCCCGGCCTTGCCCAGTCGGTCCGCAGCTTCGCTTGACGCACCCCGCAGGTTGTTGAACAGTGCCGCCGACGCCCCGGAGACTTGGCTCAGCGAAGCTGACGTCACCATTGATGCCCCGTGGCGACGCTCCCGTTGGCTTGTAGCTGGCCGCTGCGGCAATTGCTGATCCGAGCGCTGGTTGCTTCGGTCGGTCGATGACGGTGACTCGGCTGCTTCCTTGAAGCCGCGGTCTTGTCTCAGCGGTGCCGTCCGCAGCGGCTCCTCCACCTCGTCCGTCTCACTAACTCTCAGAAGACCTGCATTGGACGCCCGTCGTGCGTTGAGAAGGCGCGGACCGTCATCCGTCCGTATTGATCGCGTGCGAGTCAACAGGCTGGCGAAGCGCGGCTTAGATTTCTTCGAGGCGGAAGCGTTGTTGTTACTTGATGAACTTTGTTCTGTGTCGGGGCTACTCTTCCGTTCACTCTGGTCCTCTGACGCATCATCCTTGCCCAGACGGCTGCTCGACGAGTCGAGCAAATCTGGGGAGGAACTATTGGCGCGTCCCATCGTTGCGGGCCGCTCGCGAATGCTACCCTGGCTCTTGGGCGGGATATCCGCAGAGCTGTCAGAGGTGCTAACCTTGTGCGAGGACCTGGAGGCCCGCAGGTTCGCAAAGAAAGATCGAGAAGCCTCCCGAGCGTGTTTGTGAGCTGACGACAACGTCGACTCTTTCGTTGGTGATGACGGGCACGGGGGGATGGCCGTGAATCCAGGCGTCGGCGGCTCCTCACCAGCCTGGGGGGAAGATGCCAGGGATGTTTCTGTTTTAGACCGTCTGGCCACGGGGCGGATCGTGGCGCCTTTGGGGAAGGACAGCGGAGATGTTGGCGACGACTTGGGCGAGCGCGGGCTCAGGGTGCTGGGACTGGGTTCCGGCTTCAAGGCGTCGGCGCTCTGTGAGGCGGGATTGGTCATAGTTTTGGAGCGAGATGTGGCCAGCTCCAGGCTGGGCAGATCACTGGGCTTGGATGGCATGTTATGGGGGGTCTAGAAGTTATTTTCCGGCTCGATGTGTGTATGTATCTTGAATCTTTGTGTGCGATCGAATCGATACAGGGGCGATCGTCCACACCCTCAGGCAGCTATCGCCGCCAGGGGGCGCCTCGATATCAGATATGATAAGAGGGAAAAATGACGAATCGCCGGATTTGTGCTGAATCTGAATGAAATACACAAGTAGTCAGTGACTATCCCTTTCGATTAAAGGGTCCTCAGGGTCGCCAACGTATGGCCCAGCATTCAATAGCAATCAAGGGTCCGACGAACAAAGCCGTGAATTTTGACCGATTGCGATCATGAAACGACAGAAAGGGAGTTCCTCACCAGTTAACAACGGGCATGATCCAAGTCACTTTCAGCCAGCAGCACGGGTGTTCCTGAACCCGGCAGAGTGGATTGCGGAGGACAGTTGGGATTGGCCTGAGGGGACCGCGGTGAATAAAGGGGATTCAGGGGCCGGCGATCCAGCAGCGCCGAGCAGACCGGCCGGTTGCGCGCTGCTTTATGTAGAGGAAAATGACCGCCGGAGACTGAAGGATGAAGGAAATAAAAAAAAAAAAAAATAAAAAAAACCACAAAAAAAACAAAGCAGGGATGTTCGGATGGTCGAGGAGTATGGTGGTCGGGGTCTAACGCGTTTCGCTTGCAGAGACTAGACTAGCCACGGCGCCGGCGATTTCTGCATGGACCAATTGGCCCCTGAGTCGGGGGGATAGATCTGGATTCTGGGATAAACACCGGCTGTTTTGTAAGTACACGAGAGAATCAGTATAATAAATGTAAATGTATGTACAGTTGCTAAGTGGAAGAGATGTAAAGACAAAGAATGCGGTGTTCAGACCTACTCAGTCTCAGCTTGACATTTTACACTTCCCAACTTACAAATTACGACAGATTGGCGTCGCAAGTTTTGCCCTTGGATTAGGTGATGGTTCGATAAAAAAATCCCTAGAGCATTTGGCGCCGGCACTGCTCCATTCGAGAAAGCGCCACGGCCTTCGCTCCGCAAGCCGAGGATAAATTAAGAGCCCTCCAGAACTCTACAGCTTCATCCGGTCCCGTACGGACCTTACCCGAGACTATCGGAGCCCATTGTTTGCTCTTGAACTGGTGTTTGCTGTCGGAGATATGAGCCTTTCTTTGGATCGAACTGGGAGGATCCATGGCTCAGCATTCTGGACCTTGTGCGCACGTGTCTTCCTTAAAGCACAAAACTGAGCATACGTAAACTTCAACGTAGTTCCTCGAGGCCAGCCACAAGCCCACACGACCCAAACTGCCGTGTGCGAATGCGGTTACTCGTAGGTTATGCGTCACAACTCCCAGCAAAAACCCATTGCCCAGTGTCCCTCAGCATACCATGCAGGCTTTGCAGCAAACACAGATTTGGCCCTCTCGTAGGTTCGATCGACAGGAACCAATTCCCACAATACCGAGCCAAATATGACGGGCTTCTCCGCCTCGACTTCTGGATCGAGGAGGGATGCGAAGTTTGGGGCGCATCCACAATTCCACATCGATTACGAGTACTCCGTATTGCGAGGCTGTGGTGATCCATGGATCGACGGCAAGTAGGCATTCCACCGTAAATCGCGCTCTGATGCGCATGCCCGGCCGTCAATTCCGGCAACGGCGATGATCGATGATGATCTTGTCCCTCTGTGGCCAAATCAAAATGCCGCTTGGCTGATCGAGACAACGGTCAACGCGCAAGCTCGCCCATGAGGCCACAGCACAGACTACTCTGCAGTCCTAACGTCGTCTCTCATGTCCAAATGGCGTGCTCCACCACCCTGAAACACGCGCACGGGCCGGATGTGCCAAGCGGTCTAAGGTTTCGGTTAGCAAATGTGCCGCCAGCCGTCGCTTTTTGCGGTGTGACTGACGAACTAACGATAAGGTTAATTAAAGATGATTTGAGATCCTCCTGAGAAGACGGCGAACACCATATGAACCTTTTTGACTTGCCCCTGCATTGAGTTGTATCCGACGCTTCCACTTGGATGTGCCAGTCTTACGAGTATCATGTAACGTACGTGTAACCTGCTCGATTTGGTTAGTCCCATTTCTATCACGTGTCACAGCGCTCTCACGTTCTCGGCTCGGATCATTTCTCTTCCGGGTCCCATAGAAAGCATGCCAAGAGAACCCTTCGATGGATTCCCAGTGCCAGCAACTTTTTGCGATCACTGGAACCTTCCGCTCACATTATCGGTTAGCCTCTCAGATCATGTCATTGGTGTCGGGTCCTGGCCGAGGAGGAGGCACGGAAGAGGGGTCTCCATTGGAACTGTGCGTAGAGAAGCATGTGGAATATATCAAAAGTCTAGACACTGTGCGTGCTTCCTACGGCGGGACACCCAGACAAAGCAAACGACCTCTGACGCGGACCTCAGCGTCGAGATGAAATCGAATACTGGTATACCGAACATCTGCGTCTGAATGGCGTGTACTGGGGCTTGACGCCCCTGCATCTCATGAATCGTCCCGATGCCCTGCCCAGAGATGAAACCATTGACTTTGTTCTCGCGTGCCAGCATGAGAACGGCGGCTTTGGCGCGGCGCCGGGTCATGATGCTCACATGCTGTATACCGTGTCAGCCGTGCAGATCCTGGTGATGCTGGACGCCGTCGACGAGCTGGAAAAGCGGAACCGGGGCGGAAAGGAGAGGGTCGGCGCGTGTATGCGAGAGCCTCTGGACTGACCTTGAAGACACAGCTAAATTTTCTCCAACAGTTATTGCCGCCTTACAGGACCGCGAGACAGGCGTCTTCAAAGGCGACGAGTGGGGAGAGACCGACACGCGATTCCTGTATGGGGCGCTACTGGCGCTCTCCCTGCTCGGATTGTTACACCTGATCGATCTGGACAAGGCAGTGGCCTACGTCAAGCAGTGCGAGAACCTGGATGGCGGGTTCGGCGTCCGTCCTGGTGCCGAGTCCCATTCGGGCCAAGTGCTCACTTGCGTCGGCGCCCTGGCCATTGCCGGCCGCTTGGACTTGATCGATAAGGACCGTCTGGGAGCTTGGCTGAGCGAGCGGCAACGAGAGAATGGCGGGTTGAATGGACGGCCTGAAAAGGCCGAAGACGTATGCTACAGTTGGTGGGTGGCCGCCAGTCTCGCCATGATCGGCCGTCTGCACTGGATCGACCGGGCGAAGTTGACTACGTTTATCTTGCGATGCCAGGTCAGCTCCCTTTTCTCTCTCTCTCGCTCTGTTATGTCTGACTCTCTCGGACAGGACCCGGAGCGAGGTGGTTTGGCTGATCGGCCAGGAGATATGGTGGATGTATTCCATACTCACTTTGGTATCGCGGGACTCAGTCTTTTGGGGTACCCGGGGTTGCAGGAAATTGACCCTGTTTAGTAAGCATTTCCCTGACTTCCTTCGGTTCTTGTCGCGCTGACTGGTCTCCAGTTGTCTTCCCAGGCAAGTCACAGCAAGAGTTCTTCAGAGGTAGCATTGAGAATGAAAAGGAGTTGAAAGCCAAGTTCATCCCTAAACGGACTACATAGCCTTCATTGGAGACTGGTAATTGAGTCCTCTTGTTATCTAATAGCCCACATTCGTTACACTCGGGTGGATGCTGGGATACAAAGCAAGAGAAGAGCAATCCGCTGCAGCTTATGTCCGCTTCACCACCCTACCATGGCTTGTCAAAAGCCGTTAAGGTGCGGCGACACAAATAAGAAGATGAGAAGCTTTCTGGATAGAAGAATGGACTTGTTCTTTGGCCTGAATACTGCAACCTCCATGATGATGAATTAGCAGGGGGGTGCTCCTTCCCTGAATATCGTACCCGGCTGCCTCCTTCCGCTGTCAAGCTGTACCTCCTTCCCGCTGCTTTCCTTCTCTCCTCTCTTCTTTCTCTCCTTCCATATCCTCTGCTAATATCGTAAGCCCATCTCAGTTCGGAAACCCGCTCTCTCCTCGTCTACAGCAGTCGCTTCCCTCTAATCATATATACTAGTCTCTCCCGCGGCCGGGTATGGACCCCTCGCACCTCCGCTGCATCATCTGCCCAAAGCAGCCTCGTTTCACTGATGCCTCTCATCTGCTCACCCATATCGCCTCCAAGGCCCATCTGGCCAACTACTTCAAGCTCGAAGTTCGCAGCCGCGAGGAGCACCATGCCCGCGCGATCCTGGCCCAGTATGACCACTGGTACCGAGTCAACAATCTGGCCAAGCAGTTGGCCGACCGTCTCTCATCCAAAGCCGCGCGTAAGCGTCGCGCCTCGACCGGGGCTGCGGCAGTTCAGCATCTCGTCGCTGTGAATCAGGTGACTCATCCGTCCCAAGAGGGCAATGCAAACACGTACACACAATTCACGGACTACAGCCACCGCGCCCTCGACCCGCGTCTGCAACAATCGCGGAGTCTGGAGGAGGCGGGCCAGGAAGCCCCCCAAGACGCAACGACTGCCCAGATCTCTCGTCTGGCAACACCTGCAGACTTAGCCTCTGCGGAGCCTGCCGGAGAAATTAGGACACCGCCGTCCAAAATCAAATCAGCGGCCTTCGTCGACGCCACCCTCGACTCTGTAGAGGAGATGGCGAAGCTAAAGGGTGTCTTGTGGCCGGGCATGGACGTCTTTGACTCAGCCACTGACGCAATGAAACGCCAACGGAACCAGAAGAAAGACGAAGCGGTACTGAGGATGATGGCCAAAACATCCAGAGACACAGTACCTACTGAAATGGTCTTCTCTCCCAGTGGCACTTTGCAGCGGGAGCGAGAAATTACGGGGAACGTAGAGGATTGGAGCCCGGTAAAAGGCGAGTCGCCAGCTCCGAAGCGTCGCTCGACGAAGGCTCGTCGAGCGCCTCTTACAGCCAAATCCGATACCAACATCCGGCAACGACCGGCGGGCAAGTCAACCGGTCTGGGAAAAGCTCTTTCACAGTCTCTCGAAGAGATCTCGAAACAGGCTATGCCCATGGTGGACTTGGTCAATGTGAGCAACGCATCTTTGGGTCACGTCGACGGGCGTGATCTCTCGGCCAACGCTGTCGAAGATGACCTGAAACTGTCCGTCGATGTTGGACGTACTCCGCGCTCGGGCCCTCACATCTTCAGAGATGATTCCGTTTCGTATGACCAGAGTGGAGAGTCTTCGCCGAGAAAACTATACGGCGTCTACCCACGGAACGATCCTCCGTTAGCGGCATACTGTAATCAGGGCCGTCATGGGGAGCCTGTACCAGGATTCCTGGACCCTGATGAGCAAGAGAACATTGGAATTCAGACCCTGACCCAGCCTGGCGGTGCAATGGATCATGGATTTCCCCACGTGTGGGACGATCAGCATTCCCACGAGGAGCAACATGATCCGTACGTTGTTGATTACCATTTCGCGGAGAATTACCGCCTTGGATATGACTCGTTCGTTTCATCCGAAGTTTTCGGATTCCGTCGCAACCATTTGTCGTCTCATTCGCATCCATCCGAGGACAAAGATCAAATTGATGATTTGGCCGCCGTCACCAGTCGCGGCAGCCCGCAGGCTCCAGCCTCCTCGACGGATACCACAATTCCGGACGTATCGAATGAGGATCATGCTGGTCTCTACTACGAAGAATGCGCATAGCCAACGATGGACTCGCCTCCAACATGGATTATCCTAAGTCAGGGTGCTAGAGAGTTGAGCCAACGTTGTCATGTGCTTTTCTCTGATGTGCCATCACGACGCTTGCATAGGTTACTACTACTAGTTACTATTCATCTTCATTCATGCTTCCTTCGTGTTTGCACCACTGGCGCTTGGTGTTGATGGCGCACATGGTTCTCAGTCCGTGTTATTGAGCATGCTTGAGATATTTACTCCTGCAATTCTGCCGATTCCTGGTGGATTTCATTCGAGCTTCCATTCTAATTCGGAAATCGTACGGAGTACTCGTAGTCTGCCTAGATCCCAAGGCTACCAAGACGGAAGCTTAAATTCTACAGCTAGCTAAGTATTCTGAAATAGGTTTAGTTGCCAATTGCGCTAAACCTCTCCAAATATGGCTAGTCTGCTACCGTATGGGGCTAGGTGAGAAGCTAGACCCAAGGGGGTAATCAACCGCAGGTCGAACATTGATCGCGTCTCGCGTCTCACGTGTCAAGCTTGAGCAGCGAAAGGAGTTTTCGTTCTGACTCCATGGGACATTTTACGTTGGTGATCAAGCTGTAAACGATTGTCCACTGCAGAACAAGCTTTGTATTTGTTGGATTATAGTGCTCGCATCATAAGTTGCAGCAATCGCTGGTTCTCGCCAAATGCCTCCCAGCTCTTCGCCGCCATCTTCGTCTCTCAAACGCAAACAGCAGACCATCTCCAGCTTCTTTAAGAAAGCCTCCTCAACAGCGACTACCGGAACAGGAACAAACGGTGCAAAAACGAATGGCGATACAGACCAAGAGGATAAACGCACCGCTCAGATCAAGGACGATGCCGCGAAACCCGCCACAGTCGGCGCGGACCACCGTGACGACGACGACGACGATGATGATGATGACGTCGTATTACCTGCCCGGAAACGAACAAAGGTTGTGGAATATGAACCGACTCCCGATCGCCCTGCTGAGGAGCCAATTCCGACGTCGCAGATCAGCAGCAGCCGTACCGAGAGGTTCAAATTTACCAGTTCGCCTGCGACCAATGATGCGAATGGTGCTCGCGCAAAGGACGGCAGCGTAAAGAGCAAGGAGAAAGAGAAGCTGCACCAGAAATTTGTCCGCAAACTTGGAGGTCCCGACTGTGTGATTGGGATCGGGAAATCCGTTCTCGAAGAAGAGGACATGGCACTGGCTGAGGACAATGTGGACGAAGAAGAGGAAGCCCCGCCGCCACCGGCGAAGGGCAAAGCTGTCAAGAAAGGCGCCTCCAAACTCACGCCTATGGAAAAACAAGTTGTTGAAATCAAGCGGAAACACATGGATACGTTGCTGGTTGTGGAGGTTGGCTACAAATTCCGATTCTTTGGCGAAGACGCGCGAATAGCGGCCAAGGAGTTGAGCATTGTTTGTATACCGGGCAAGCTGAGGTTTGACGAACGTACGAGCTTAAATGACTCCGTACTGTTATTCATGTCACTAATTGGCTGCGTATAGATCCGTCGGAAGCTCATCTTGACCGCTTCGCGTCGGCAAGTATCCCGGTCCATCGACTACATGTTCATGTCAAACGACTGGTTTCAGCGGGATACAAGGTCGGCGTAGTCCGCCAGCTGGAGACCGCAGCGCTTAAAGCTGCTGGTGACAATCGAAACGCACCGTTTGTGCGAAAACTGACGAATGTGTATACAAAGGGCACGTATATTGATGATGTAGAGGGATTGGAAGGCCCGACAGCAGCTGCATCTGGGGGCGCTACTCCCGCAACAGGGTACCTGCTCTGTATCACAGAGTCGAATGTCAAAGGCCCAGGCAACGACGAGTTTGTGCATGTGGGCATTGTGGCCGTACAGCCTGCGACCGGTGATATCATTTACGATGATTTTGAGGACGGGTTTATGCGGGGAGAGATCGAGACGCGGTTGCTACATATAGCTCCTTGTGAAATCTTGATTGTCGGAGAGCTATCCAAGGCCACGGAGAAATTGGTCGAGCATCTGTCTGGCAGCAAAATGAACGTTTTTGGCGATAAAGTCCGCGTCGAACGGATGCCGAAAGGGAAAACGGCCGCTGCAGAAGCTCACAGCCATGTCTCCAGTTTCTACGCCGGGAAGATGCAAGTGACAGGCACGGTCAAAGACGTCCAGGCGAGCAACCTGCTCGATCGAGTCTTGCAGCTGCCGGAGCACGTAACAATCTGCCTCTCATCCATGATCAAGCATCTGTCGGAATACGGTCTCGAGCACGTGTTTGATTTGACCAAATACTTTCAGTCCTTCTCCATGCGCTCGCATATGCTGCTGAACGGGAATACTCTGACCAGCTTAGAGATATACCAGAATCAGACTGACTTCTCGAGCAAGGGCAGTCTATTCTGGACCTTGGACCGTACCAAAACACGGTTTGGCCAACGACTACTCCGCAAATGGGTTGGTCGGCCTTTGCTCGACAAGGCGCAGCTAGAGGAGCGAGTTAACGCAGTGGAGGAGCTGCTAAGTCCGGACCGGACTGCTGAAGTCGAGCGGCTCAAAGGCTTGCTTGGGAAGGTCAAGAGCGATCTGGAGAAGAGTCTGATTCGTATATACTACGGAAGGGTAGGATTGGAGAATCATCCGTTGAATATGCACGGCTGATGATGTATAGTGTACCCGCCCAGAATTGCTAACCGTTCTCCAAACATTGCAAATGATTGCCAATGAGTACTCTCACATCAAATCGCCCTCTGATACCGGGTTCCAGTCCTCGCTGATCAGCGAGGCGATTGCATCTCTGCCAACGATCGCCGAAGATGTCGTCGGGTTTCTCAACAAGATCAACCTACATGCTGCTCGCAGCGACGACAAATATCAGTTCTTCCGAGAAGCAGAGGAGACGGAGGACATCTCGGAACAGAAACTCGGGATAGCCAGCGTCGAGCATGATCTGTCAGAGCATCTGCAGGAGGTTTCGAAGACGCTGGGGAAAAAGAAAGTCGAGTATACAACGTCTGCCGGGATCGAGTATCTGATCGAGGTGGAGAACAACAGTCCGTATTTCAAGCGCGTGCCTGCGTCGTGGGCCAAGATCAGCGGCACAAAGAAGGTGTCGCGCTTCCACACACCGGAGGTGACCCGCTTGATGCGGCAGCGGGATCAACACAAGGAGGCACTAGCTGCTGCATGCGACAAGGCGTTCAAGAATTTTTTGGCTGAGATCTCAGCCAAGTACCAACCGTTCCGCGACTGCATCCAATCCCTGGCGACGTTGGACTGCTTGCTGTCTCTGTCCGTCATTGCGAGCCAGCCCGGGTACGTCAAGCCCGAGTACACGGACGACACGCGGATCGACGTAGAGCAAGGGCGACACCCAATGGTCGAGCAGTTGCTGCTGGATAGCTACGTGCCCAACGACACACACCTCAGCAGCACAGGGACACGTGCGCTGCTTGTGACGGGGCCCAACATGGGCGGCAAGTCCAGCTACGTGCGGCAGGTCGCGTTGATTGCGATCATGGGCCAGATCGGGTCGTACGTTCCCGCGCGATCTGCCAAGCTTGGGATGCTGGACGCGGTGTTCACGCGCATGGGCGCGTTCGACAACATGCTGACGGGCGAGTCGACGTTTATGGTCGAGCTCTCCGAGACATCGGACATCCTCAAGCAGGCCACACCACGCTCGCTGGTGATCCTCGACGAGCTGGGTCGTGGCACGTCGACACACGACGGCGTCGCCATCGCGCAGGCCGTTCTCGACCACGTCGTCCGCTCCACCCGCTGTCTGACGCTCTTCATCACACACTACCAAAACCTCGCCGCAATGGCGCGCGCGTTCCCAGACGGCGAACTGCGGAACGTCCACATGCGCTTTGCTGAGTCCGACTCTGGCCGCGACGACCAGGACAAGGAAATCACCTTCCTGTACGAGGTCGCGGAGGGTGTTGCGCATCGAAGCTACGGTCTCAATGTCGCGAGACTCGCGAACCTGCCCGCATCGGTCCTCGACGTCGCGCGGCAGAAGAGCCGCGAGCTCGAGGACAAAATAGAGCGCAAGCGAATAGCCGCGGCAGTCAGGGACATTGGGGCCTTGGCCAATGACACCGCAACTGGCAACGACGATGTATTGGTTGAAAGACTCGAGACTGTCGCGGAGCAGTTGGCTTGATCTACTGTAACTGTACACTACTGGGTTGGACGAAAAAAGAAGAGAGATAATGTTGATACAGTTTCATTTCGTAGAGCCTTCTTTTTCCATCGTACCCTGACTGGAGAACTACAGGCCTCCTTCCAGGCCGATCAATGAACCTCCTCTCCGTAACCTCATCGGACAAGAGACCAGGACAGGTACGCCCCCCGAGCGGACGGAAGTAAACAAATCCCATAGCTCTCCAATCAACGCCTCGTCACACACAGAGACGGAAGTTGATCATAACATAATCCCTGCCGAACGCGAGAAAGAACAAGAAAAAGCGAATCCGAAAACGAAAACACCCAAAATGCGACGACACAAACATCGAACAAGATGGATGCGTTTATCGGAGACGGCGCGCTTCACGCTCGGACTCGAGCAGGCAGAGGATATCATCAACCTTGACTATACATCACCCCCCAAATCAGTCCCTCTGTTAAGAATCGCATTTCAGATATTGGGTTGAACGTACCAGGTCCCTTGACGTTACGGATGATCGAACGAGAGGTATCATCCATGAACTCGACACGGACCTGAGTGACACCACCGCGGGAGCCTGAATAGCATCGACATTAGCGATGACCTTGACTTTTTCTTTTTCTCCTCCCACATATCGAACGTACCGGTGCGGCCCAGCACGCGGGTCACGCGAGCCAGCTTGACGGGAGCAGCCTTAACGTTATCCATCGTTGCTGTGTGAGATGAAGCGAGCGGGTGCAGACTTTTGAAAGCCGTACGATGGAGATCGAAGAGTTGGATGGTCTGGCGGTGCGAATGGGGCTCTGAAATTTGGCGTCGATTCCGCTTTGTGTGGGTTTGCAGTTTTTGGCGATATTTAGTCACGTGAGAACTAGTGGTTTCAATATCACGTGATATGTTGAATAGAGAATCTTGGCATTCTTGGCACGCGCTCACCCTATCGGGTTGGGTGGTGGTTTGGTGGGGTCCCAGGACTTTTTGCTTAGCCGATCTCGGTGGCTATCGAGTCATCGAAGTATGCAGGGTTGAACACTCGAGGTACAAATACCAGCTTGTTCAGTTGCAGCCTTGCCAGGCAGAAGTTCTCAATTGCGTCCTATATTCATATTCATACTCGTTGCTAGCTGCAGATTAAGCCAATTGTCCATTGACTTGAATCGCGCAGGAATTGCGCCGCCACCATGGATCTCGTCAATCAGTGAGTCACAGTGATCTTCCGGCGCATTTGGATTAGTTGATGCTAACAATTGCGCAGTCTAGAAGGCAGACTTCTTTTTGCCGTCCCAAAAAGCAAGTACATCCGAAATACAAACCGCTGAAAGCAAAACGGCCCAACTGGATCCTAACGTTTCCCACGTAATGCTGAACAGAGGGCCGGCTCAACCAATCCGCACTTGACCTTCTCGCTGGCTGCGATATTCAATTCCGAAGAGAGACGCGACTGGACATTGCGCTGGTCAAGAACCTGCCCATTGCGCTGATTTTCCTGCCCGCCGCAGATATCCCGACCTTCGTTGGCGAGGGTCGAGTTGATTTGGGTATTACCGGTCGAGACCAAGTCGCCGAATACGATGCTGGGCTGCCTGCCGATGAGGTGTCTGGGGTTGAGGAGCTTCTGGACCTCGGGTTCGGCGTGTGCAAGCTTCAGGTGCAGGTGCCGCAGAAGGGCGACATCACTGACGCGCGGCAATTGATCGGCAAGCATGTGGTGACCAGCTTCACGGCCTTGACGCAGCAGTTTTTTGCGAAGCTGGAGGGCGCAGAGGACACGTCGAAGCTGCGGACGAAGATCAAGTATGTCGGTGGCAGCGTCGAGGCCGCCTGTGCATTGGGCGTTGCGGATGGCATTGTCGACCTCGTTGGTGAGTGACCATTCCGAGGCGTGAAGCACGTGGCGACATGCTGACATGTATAGAATCGGGCGAAACAATGAAAGCAGCCGGTCTGAAACCTATTGACACTGTCGTCGAGAGCACTGCAGTATTGGTCAAGTCGAAGAACTCCAATAACGAGCTGGTCGATTTGATCACGTCGCGGATCCGCGGCGTTATCAGTATGTTTTCCCCCTCTTTTTTCCAGACAGGGCTTATTGACTTTGGACAGCTGCAAAGAAATATGTGCTTTGCCAGTACAACATCCCTCGCGAGAAGCTCGCCACGGCCTGCAAGATCACCCCTGGAAAGCGTGCGCCGACAGTCACGGCTTTGGAGGACCCCGGGTGGGTGGCCGTCAGCGCGATGGTTGAGAAGAGTAATATTGCAACCGTCATGGACGATCTGGAGGGGGTTGGGGCAACGGATATCCTGGTACTGAACATTACCAATTCGCGAACAACGCCATAGAAATTCCATGTGTTCCGATGATATATATAGACTTTGGATGTTTCGGGTCATGAGATGTCCTACGAATCTTGAATGGAATGGATAGACGGATAAACACATCAAATTTTGTACATTATAATTACAGATTAGACAGTTCCCGTAGCCAACACGTATCCCCCATCAACGACAATGGTCTGACCGTTCAGATACTGGTTGGTGACAGCGAAGAGAATGGCATTGCCCATGTCTCGATCATTGCCAGGGCGCGCAGCAGGGACCTTAGACTCATACTTTTCTTTCGGAATCTGGCTCTTCTGCTTCTCATCGCTTTCCCCGGTGGTCATTTCGGATGGGAAAACGCCAGGGGCGATATTATTGATCCGAATCTTCAGTCCCGATGTCATAACCTCATGGGCAAGCAACCTGGTAAGATGGATGGTGGCGGCCTTGGAGGCATTATACGCAAAATGGTGCTGGGATGCCTTGACAATCCCCGAGATTGAAGAGATATTGATCACTGTACTCGAGAATCCATGTTCCTTCTCCGTTCCCTTCTGCAGCAGCGGCAGTAAGGCCGAGGTCAGGAAAAATGCCTGGGCGACATTTGTCCTATAGACGGACTCCCAGTCCTCGAACGTAGCCGTCTCATCATCGAACAGGGTTTGCCGCAGCGATGTAGCGTCCGTCCGCTCAACGTCGTCTCTGGACTCGCCGGAGATCCCGGCGTTGTTGATCAGAATCGAGAGATGCTGCTCGCGCGCTTGCAGATCTGCCACAAGTCGCGCGATCTCGTTCTTGCGGGTTAGGTCCGTGCTGGGAAGTGCGATGATCTCGCCAGAGACGTTCTTGTTGTAGAGCTCGGCAACGCGCTCCAGTTTTTCTTCCCGGCGTCCAACGATGTACACCTTTGCGCCGTTCACGGCTAGGGCCTGCGTGGCCATCAGGCCAATGCCTGAACCGCCGCCCGTGACCAGTGCCACTGCTGCAGTTAGCCATCAAGAGAAATTACACGCAGAATGGTGTGAAAGTACCCTTATTCTTGACATTGAATAGATTCTCGATCAAAAACTGCTGATTGTTGCTTTCGGCGGCCATTCTGACGTCCTGCGAGATATGGATAGTTCTCGCACGATTGAAAGGAACAGATATTAATACTGGACTTTTTGCTGTACTGCTCCTCCATCGCCATGATATACTATTGCCGCCTGCCAATCCATTCCTGCTTGCTCTGCCCCTCAGGACAGAGAAATGACGTGTAGACAAGCCGAGAGCCATCTTGACTGGAAACCTCCGCAACGATGGGGACTTTGACAATTTTGGTGACGTTTTATTGGCAAGCTCTTTATGCTGGGAATGGTGACTGGATGCTCCTAAAG
The DNA here is from genome assembly GCF_041956635.1 of Thermomyces lanuginosus. Classification (NCBI taxonomy): domain Eukaryota; kingdom Fungi; phylum Ascomycota; class Eurotiomycetes; order Eurotiales; family Trichocomaceae; genus Thermomyces; species Thermomyces lanuginosus. The sequence goes on along the minus strand of NW_027192349.1, from coordinate 293,394 downwards.
TAACACGCTGCTTATCACGTTGCAATTTTAGTCATTCCGTCAGAGCGAGGTAATCTAGATTCATCTGATTGCCTTGGCATAGATGAGACGTATGACGTCTGCACTGAAATCGATATTCTCTCACAATGGCCGGGGTGGGAGCTCATAACTTGCGAAATAAATAACTCGCAACGACCCCAGCTACCTATGACGTCAGCCGGTGTTGACCTCCATCATCAAAAAAGCATCGATTGTGAATACCAGCCTTTGACATCATTTTCTCGCACCCAGACACTGAATAATCTGACCGACAAACATGCAGCAAGCTGGAGTTGTTCCTGGCACCTCAACCGGCGCGCCCGCCGTCCCATCCAAGCCCGCCGCAAGCACCCACGCTCAGCGGAAACCAACGAGCTACAACCCTTCGACTGGTACTGGTGGGAACTACACAGCGCGAGATCCTTCCGCAGATACCTCGTCGAACAACCCTACTGTGGCTGCCAGTACTCGGCCCGATACGCGACAGGCGGATACCTCTCCCCGCCAACCCATGACTAGCACGGGCACTGGGCCCAATATGTCTAATCAGAATCCCTACGGTCAGTCAGGGACGAGCACTAAGACGGGGAATACTAGTGCCGGGGCGGGTGCGGGTGAGAAGGTCAAGAATGTGCTGGCGGGAATTCATGTGAGGATACCCCAATATAGTTGGAGAAGGAGGACTGACTAATATGATTCTAGGGAGCCGGAGAGGCAATCCGTGGGGAGATTGGTGCCTCTATCGATCGTACATTTAATGAACCCCAGGGTGTTCAGAAGAACGAGCAGATTGCGCAGCAGGGTCAGTATGAAGCCCAGTCGGGAAAGTTCTCGGAAGCCACCAAGGAGCGCGAGTGGGGGAAAAGTAGGTCGCGATCTCGGTCGCGGGATCGATTCTGACCCTAAGATTATTTGCTCGATTTTGGGGATGTGATAATTCTTAATCCGCTGTCATAGTTCACTTCGTGTATTTGGTATATTTTGTACTGCTTGTTCAGATTGAGGAAAATATTTCGGCGGATCTGAGGCATGAGTCTGCCGTGGCCATGACTTCCACGACACGGAAAGGAAGTATTTCCTGTAATCAAGTTTAAAACGTGCCTTTATCTTCCTTTCCTCCAGTTGCGTGGTATAAGACTGCCAGAGGAATTCATCGATTTGGGAAAACTCGAGGAGGACGAACCCCAACCAACCATTAAATTTGGACGATCACGTGATCATATTTGCCCTAAGGCAGGCAGTGGCTGAGCGAGCTGAACAGAGCTAGAAACACCAAACATACACTTGGTAGATTCAGGTAGAAGCTCCTGGCAGGCTTGACCCTGAGACTGCACGAGTGATAGATTTTGCAGTTCAAAGCCGCTGTATCCACCGGCCTTTACGTTGCAAGCAAATGGGGCCAGCTTTGGCGCAATGGTAGCGTTCAAATTGTGACGAACCAAGCTGAACAATGTGCATTGAGGGAGCAGCACGTGGCGTTATACCTGAAAGCCGAGCAATATAAACCAATCCTTCCCAATTTCCTTGCAGATATCAATCTTCGACGCCATGCCCCTGCATTCCATATTACTGTGTCAGAGAGTAGGGAGCTGTACCCGTCGCTGTAAACTTTGGACCTGTAGCGATGTGAATACAAACTACGGAGTAGGCTAAGCCAAATTTGGGCATTGGGGTTTGTGAGCGACGCTAAATCAACCTAGGTAATATGTTTAGAATTGACTAACTTTGTTAGGAAAGTAAAATATCATAATGTGGGTTGATTGGTTTGCCAAGCTTTATGCGAAAGGAGGCGGGAATCGGGATGACACGGTCGGTACTTAATTACGTCGGCGGCTGCCCAGCCTGTCCTGATCCCGAGCTGAACTGACAGCTGAACGGGTTTGATCCGTTGAGCCGCAAAAGTCTCTGCAGGGGGATCAACCTTTTTTTATCCTCTTGACATCGCGATCACCAATGCTTTCGTTATTACTAACATCGGATGTGGCAGTCTTGCAGTTATTTCCGAGCCGCTGGCAGTCCCTCATCCAGCAGAGCATCCTTGAGTGTAGGAGCAGCTCGTCTCAGCTTCGAGTGATCGGATCGAGTCCCTGCATGGTCGGATTCGAATCCTCTCGTCGCCCCTGACCTAGCTCGAATTGTATCCATTCGATCAAGTGCATTCAATAGTTTCGCCTGGTCGTCGTTCGATTGCCCTTTGTTTGGCCCATACCGCAAACGGTGGCTGGACAGGAGCGCCTTTTTGTCCTAGACTCGCATTTTGTCAAGAACAACGTCGCAGAGTAGGTGCCCCGCTGCCAATTGCCGAGGAAGAATCGTGTCTAGGGATTACTGGTCAATTGGTGCCGGGCGCCTACTAGCCTTGACCGCCAGAATCTCAGAAACTGCCAGATCAGCAATAAATGCATTTTGTGAATCCTGTGAGGTTCCGTTGGATTTTGGTTCGACAATGTCAATATCAGAGAAGTTGTGAGCTCCGTCAATGACTTGACAGAAGTTGGAAAGAGCCCTCTAAAGGATTTGATAACGAATGCATATCATATTTATCAGACACTTGTATAGGTAGTAGGTATTCCACAGCTGACATTATGATGGAGTATGAATGGAGCAAATGATGGAGTAGCATACCCTGGCTTCGTTTGGTCATGTGCCGTGGCATATGGTAGTCGGGCTGGGATTTGTGGAGATAGGCGGTTGATACGCATACCTTTTCGAGAGTACATTTTGTTTACTGAGCGATTCCGATTTTATGCAGTGATTTGGCAGCTTCGGCCCTCTGATTCGGCGCTCTAAAAGCACGGCGAGCGGAAATCACATGGCGGACGGACCGCATCTGCACCGGATGCCGGCGGTTCCGGAAGGGCCGAAAAACTCTACTCCGGAATCAAAACAAGACTCCGGGACAGCAATTATCAAACCCCTCAAATGAAAAAGTATATAGAAAAGCGACGGAGCTGAATCTGTAGACGCTTCTGTCATATACAACACTTACTTATGAGGTGTGAATTCTTGGTAACCACAGTTAGTATCTTTATATTGGCCAAGCCGGCTCCTGGGGCCATCCCTACAGCTACAATATAACACGCTGGATCTTCTACTATATTTGTCCCAAAGCACGGGTCAACTCAATATCTCCACAATCTATCGGTTGCACAATGGCGCCAAGGGTCTCGACTAGTGTCGTTGATCCTCACGATGGGTCTTCGAACATGGAAGATAAAAGGGAATCGTTCATGACGAGCCAAAGTTCATCCAGACTTTTGGACACTGACTCTCCGACAAATTCGGACTTTGAGGACATTGCCTTACAGCAGGCGACTCCAGCTGTGGCCGACGAAGCCGACAAAATTGTGGGCATCAGCATTAGCCAGACGCAAAGTCGGATGAAGGCGCACCAAACACCTGCGGCGGAGAAGACCCGTGCGATGGAGGAGTCAAGCGACTACTTCACATTCCCTGAGAGCAACATTGATCTTGCTTTGGATTTCGAGCAACATTATCAGCAACGTTATCTACCGACCTTGACCGCCGAGCCAGAGTCCTTGCCAGGCTCAGAGGAGCACGAGGACGAGGAGCGCAGGGACGATCAAGAGATCAAAAAGAGCAAACGCCGCAGTTTAACCAAGTCGATCCTGAAATCCCGACATTCTCGCAGCTGGTCGGGAGACTCTCTCAAGAAACTTGTCCCCGACTTCAGCGGTCTGACCAAGAATAAATCACTTTCCAACGTCGCGCGTATACGTCCCAACTCTGGTAGTACGATTCAGTTGAGCTCATGCATTGATGATGATGCATATGGACCAGAGAGGGAACCTGAGGATAATCCTACGCCGGCGAGATATCTGCGCATATCGACTGAGCCACCTCATTCCTCCCAACTTCCCGCCCGACAGCAGTCTCGCCGTCTCCGGCGCACGGCATCTGACGAAAGTGTGTACTTGCGAACACTGTCGCGCACGTCTACGCTGGATCATCGGGCCCGGTATGAACATGTGCACTCACAAGTCAACAGTCGTTTCGTTGCCATCAAGGACACTCTCCATGATTCAAGCAATCGGCTACTTCATATTCCTAACTTGAGCACGCCCGAATTCAAAGTTGACTGGCGTGCAGCAAGATTTCTCCATGATGCATCCCATCATGGCCACAGCAAACCGCCCAAACCGGCACCCAAAGAAGGTACTCAGCAACGACCACAGCCGCAGTCGCGACGAAAGAGCCTCTACCCGTCATTGTCCGAGGCAATGTCCCAAATGACGGGCGATGTTGTCATCATGGGTGGCTACCGCGGATCTATCCTTCGCTCGGCACAACCACCGCATCGGCAACTATGGGTACCTCTCAAAGTTGGGCTGAATATTCGTAAGGTAGACTTGGAGGTCGGCCTGAATCCGGAGGACGAAGAAGATATGGAGGAGTCGATTATCGCATCAGAGGTGCTATCCCATGTCGGACCTATAGACATTTGTCGACGACTGATGAATCAGCTCCGCAAATGCGAAAATGCAAAGACCAAGAAGCTCCGTGTGTGGGATTACGGATATGACTGGAGACTGAGCCCACACCTCCTGTCAAGACGGCTCATCAAGTTTTTGGAAGGACTACCCTGCAATGCACCCGGTGTGCCCAGAGAGGAACGCGGGGCCTACGTGATTGCACACAGTCTGGGAGGATTGATCGCCAGACATGCCGTCAACCAGCGACCGGATTTGTTTGCTGGCGTTGTATACGCCGGGACACCACAACACGCGGTCAACATCCTCGGTCCCTTGAGGAACGGAGATGATGTTTTGCTCAGTTCGCGAGTTTTGACTGCGCAAGTCAACTTTACCTTCCGAACCAGCTATTTGTTACTCCCAGAGGATGGTCGCTGCTTTATCGATAAACACACCAAAGAGGAATATCCGGTTGACTTTTTCTCTGTCAAGACGTGGGACGAATATCGCTTGTCCCCTTGCATTTCACCGCCTCTTCCTCCGATGGAAATTGACAATCGGCGCGTCCTGTCATTTCAGAATTCATTCCAACTCGCGAAGCGGTTCTCAGGAATTTTGGGAAGCCGGGACAATCACGTGCAACAGCCTTCCCAGGAAGCCGAAAAAAATGAGGTTTGGACAGCAGGAGCTGCTGCTTGGGGAGGAGTGGTCGGGCCGAATGCGGCGGCCGATGTTCTGAGAGACCATCCTGTCGCCCCCACAGAAAGGACGATTCCCAGGGAAGACGCAATTGCATATCTTGATCGCACGTTGAAAGAGGTCTTGCAATTCAAACGGGAGCTCGCCTTCAGCCAAACCCACCAGGACGAAAATCGATATCCTCCCTTTGCGGTACTATATTCGAAAAACTTACCGACGGTGTACGGTGCGCGTGTGCTATCGCGGGAACACATCAAATGCCGCGACGCTTATGACGACCTGGTGTTTGCTGCTGGCGACGGGGTCTGCCTGGCCTCGGCTTGCATGCTTCCTCCGGGATACCGGATCATCAAAGGCGGACTGGTTAGGACCGATCGAGGGCATACTGGACTGTTGGGAGACCTTGAAGCCGTTGGTCGATGTCTGTTGGCTGTGATTCGGGGAAGGGCCACAGGCGTGGGTTTGGGAAAGGACCGTTCCCCCTAACATTCCTCACTTTTGCTATGTACATACGGACATGTATTGATGTGATCATGACTGTGTTTCGTTTGTCTACTGCATGACCAATGCTATCTTCCACGAATTGTGCAACGATACTCCAACATTAATCCACACAATCCTGGTAATAGTTACCTGGTGGTTAGAAGACACAGGAGTGCTACCGTCGTTCCTTTGACAAACGATCAATTTTGCGGTGTGAAAAAACATGCCAGAATGTGGCTCTCGTAGGATAATTCCGGACTTGGGTCATTGTCAAGAAACGTCTCCTGTCTCACAGCATCGGGTGACCGACGCTGCAGGCTTAGCTGCGTCGGATTCCGAGCCTCAATTGAGCCGCTCGCACTATCGGCCATTTTTTCAAGTCGCGGCCGAACTGAAACCTCCCACAAAATTCTTTAATCGCGACTTCGGTTAAGCGGGCTGCCGTCTCTCTTCTTTATTATTATTGTTATTATTATTTTTTGGACGTAGTAGCCGTGCTCCAATTATTTAGGGTTTACCAGGGCTACGCAAGCTTTGCGACGGCTCGAACCCTCCAGGGTTAGGGTTCCTCGGCATCGGCATCGGGGTTTTGTTCTCCGACCAGTCGATCTTCGGCACTTCCACTCCAGCCCATCGAATACTCGTAGTCTCGGCTCTATATACGGAGTATGCAATCCCCTTGCAGTTTAATATGATAAACATTGCTTGCCGACCCTAATGAAGTTTCTAGGAGACATTCTCACCAATCGGAAGGCGACAAGATTATCGCTTTTCGTTTCTCCATTACTACAAGCTGCATAAGCATGGCTGAGATGGCAGTACTAGGTAGTGTGTCGGCCCTTTGTCAGTTCGACCACCGACGGAGTCGGGCAGTCATGGCCGCCGTTTAGGTGCGGGCGTTAGTTCATATCCGGGTGATCCGGCAAGGAAGACCATTATAAAGATGAGGAGGCATGCCCCTCGGCTCGCTGAATGAACGGGTTGTCCCCTTGGTCCGGTTGAGCTTGGGTTGTGAAGTTGCTACCGCGCAATATGGACTTGCCATCTGTAGCTGGGTCGTCCTTACTATGGATATTCCTCTCCAGCACCCTGATATGGGTGATTACCGTGAGTATTGATCTGATGTCGATTCGAAATCACGCAGTCTAGTTCTGATCTTTGTAGCGTGCCATCTACCGAGTGGTTACGAATCCTTTGTCCTCCATCCCCGGCCCTCAGATCTCTAAATGGAGTGGCGTTGTCTTGATTTACGAATGGTTGGTCGGACGGCGGGCGTTATATGTCGATTCATTGCATAAAAAATATGGTTCGACACTGGTGCCGGCAAATGAAAAGAAGTGTTCGGGTATGCTTACAGCTTCCCAGGACCGATTGTACGGGTTGCCCCGGACGAAGTCCACATCAATGATCTCTCCGCCGCGCGGGAAATCCACAAAGTGGGTGGGCGCTATCTCAAGTCCAAGTGGTATGAGAACTTGGTACCCCCGGGCATCGTGAACGTGTTCACGGTCAGCGATCCGGCCTACCACTCGGCATTACGCCGTCTTCTCGCCGGCCCTATGGCGGACAACCAGCTCAAAGTGTTCGAGCCCCTTATTACCGACCGTGTTCGTCTGGCGATCAGGCGTATCGGAGAGGAGCTGGAATATCGAGGCGCGGCGGATATCTACAAATGGTGGCTGTTTCTCGCAACAGACGTGATCGGTGAGCTGAGCTTTGGGGATTCATTCCGGATGTTGGAAACCGGCAAGGTATGGCAAACGCAGTCTACTGGTCCCTGGTGGAATGGCAGGCTTACGCGAATTTTTGGATCCTGTAGAAAAATCAGTATATCCTAGACCTGGAGGTTGTGTCTTCATTTCAACCTATCCGGACGACGTTCCCGACATTAATCCGGCTTGCTCGATACGTGCCTCTGCCCATATTCCGGAGTGTGTTTGAATCGGGCCGAAGGATGGGCATGTACGCACATCAGTCAGTCGAGCGTTACAAGAAGTTGCTGCAGGCCGAGCCCAACTACCCTAAGACGCTGTTTACGCGATTCTACAATGCCGGTAAGGAGGGTCTGAGCGACACCGAGATTCGCAACGGTGCTGCAGGATACATCGTCGCTGGTAGCGATACGACCGCCGTGACCTTGACCTATCTCAACTGGGCACTATGCCGCCATCCCGAGATCCAGGAGAAACTCGTGGCCGAGCTGCAGTCCCTGCCAGAGGACTTCACGGACAAACATCTCCGCGAGCTGCGGTATCTAAACAACGTCATCATGGAGGCCCTGCGGCTTTACTCAGCGGCACCGTCAGCCCTGCCACGGGTTGTGCCGCCAGAGGGCGCGACGTTTGCGGGATACTATCTGCCTCCAGGGACGACGGTCTGCACCCAGGCGTATAGTTTTCATCGTGATCCTGCCATTTTCCCTGATCCCGAGCGGTAAGTACTATTGTGTCTGTGGATCCGTCGTCCCTGGTCACGCTAATTTTTGAGTAGGTTCAATCCGTCGCGGTGGGATAACCCTACAAAAGAAATGAACTATGCGTTTATGCCATTTGGCGCTGGTTCTCGCAGTAAGTCTCACTGATTTTCTTAAGGAGACAAAACGTGCTGAGTATTGGGGAAAGTTTGCCTCGGCATACATCTCGCGTGGATGGAACTCCGTCTCGCGGTCGCGCATTTCTATCGCGCTTTCCCTGCCGCCAGGATCTCAACGAAGGAGGGAATGTCTGACGAGGATATGAAGCCCAAAATATCCTTTTTGATGGCCCCGGCCGGACACCGATGTTTGATCGAGGCGTGAAAGAAAGCTGCGAGTCATAAATGATGAGAGCTAACTTGTGTGGACGGAATCAGTCATTGTCGAGCACGTTTCATTATCTTTTTGACCGAAGGATGGGTTGCGTATGGAGTACTACTTTTGAGACATTAATGATGACCGGTTCTCAGGACTCTTCTTACCTAGCGCACAATCCCTGCTCAATAGCTTGCAGCCCAGGCCAAAGACGGATTCAAAATTGTCAACGGGAATAGTCCCGCACCCATTGACACCAACATTCACGGTCTAATAATCTTCATTCTCGGAGTATCCTGAGTTCCTGACCGAGTTGATCAAACCATCAAACCAGCAAGCCACCAATATCCAGAGTGTCTTTTGACAAAGCCCTGTGCTCAGACACGGCTGGACAACATCAGCCGCAACCTCAGCTCCAAGTCTGGAGGGAAAAACTTATTTCAACAGCGACGAGGGTTAAATCCCTCGAACAGCATCAAACACCAATAGCGCAAGACACAGCAGTTACTTGCGCGGAGATGCCACAAAAGTCCTTTACCCCACCTTTTGCTGTACTCACGAGGGCCGATGCTTCCCGCCGTTGTGCGGACACTCTCTGATGTCTTCAACATGTGGTGTGATGAGACAGGGATATTTAACCTAGTTCATTGTGGCACGATGGATGGACAAAGTTATATGATAGCACTGGTAGGCTATGACTGACCGCCAGAGGATCGGTAGACTAACTGTCAGCTGGTCAATGACACCCTTTTTCTCAACGTGGCCGGGAGCTTGGTCGGCTTCAGCCGTGAGCCTTGCTACCATTGGCGTCGAGAGGCACGTACCTTAGAGCATGTAGGGTTACTCCCGAATGAGCTTGATGGACCGTTCTGGCCTGTCGGACTCAGCTTGTCTACCTTTCTGTTTGGCCCATGTACCTTCAAGTCTGGCAGTCCGACCACGTCTGGGTGGATGGCATATTGTCTATGATGTTGACGAAGGCCACTGTTTGATTATCTCGGCAAGTTGCCGATGTTGGAGCTTGAGCTACGAGGTGCTAAGTTAGTCGGTTCTTCCGCTTCCGCGAAATGAATATGTATTCTTGTGGGTTACTGGACCACAAGGACAATCACTCTTCCGCGCGTACGGGAAGACTTTGGCGGATTGGTATTCAGGACTTAGGTTTGGCAGTGAGCAGCCTGGCTATTATGGCCCGATGGTTCATAACCTGCGTCCTTGCGCCACTGCACTCCTGCGAATCAGATGCGGTCTGTTTGGGTTATTCAGACACCTTGCTGAGTCGGATACCGTGTCTGACCTTCCATTGGTGTTGAGTATAATTGGATTCGTCTTGAATAACCTCAGAATAGGTTCCCATATTGGCCATTGGTGTATCTTTCTAGCTTCGGGCAAGACTCGGCTGTTCCGCATGCACTGGTAGACCTACATTACTACAAACTTACCTGCAGGCCACTGTTGGTACGCCTTACGGCTGACTCTGTGGCTTTCTACCTAATGCAGAGCCTCAAGACTCGAAACCGCCACTCATCGATGTCGTTGTCCTTTACCTCGAAGTGGATCATCATGACACGATATGATGCCTGATGACAGGTTGAAAGAGCCTACCAATGGGAATCTTCACCTCTGGTTGATTAACGGGGGCTAATCTTGATCGGGTTAGGATTTCGCTTTAGGTCAACCAATTCAGACTTTAAACTTTCAAGTTAAGGTTGCTTCCTGAGTTCTTGGGCATTTCGTTCTGCAGCTCATATCAAACGTCTTCCCATCTTCCTCATCTTCTTTTGCAGTTTCGGGAAGTCGTATCGTTGATAGGCTATTATGTGTGAGCTGTCTGCAGCATCGCAGCTCAACGGTCATTTTTCCGTTACGGCACTGGAAAATGCCCTCCCGTACGGAGTATGCACATCCTGAACAGTGAGTATGGAGAATCTTGTAGAAGCACTCTGTACGGAGGAGCACTCCGTCACGGTCGATTCGAAGCAGATATCTGGACCGACTCGAGAGGTTGCCAACTGCAGATTCGATGACTTCACGACTTCATCAAGGTCCTCCGTTCGAACTAGAGGTAGACACAGGAGCCGTATTACTCGTATCCCGGTCCGTTCTGCATGCGTTTCCAAAATCCCCATTTGTTGCCGCCCCCTGAATTATCATCAGTCATGGCGAGTTCCACTCGCTGAATGGCTGGAGTTGACGTCTTGGCATTCACGTGCGAGACATTTGATTGGTCAAATCGTCGAATAGTGTGCGAGTACGCAAACCGGTAACGAAGTTGAACTACTCCCTATGCCGTAATCGGTTACTCCAGGTTTTGTATTCCGTTTTAAGTAGCTACTTAATAGGGCCATTCGTTGTTGTCAAATCTGAAGGGAATGTTGGTTGGACGGTTACGTTTGCCTTCAGACCGAATTCAATCCTCTGTACTTGCCGCGACGATCGATAGGACAAGCCTTGTTGGTTTCAAAGGCAGATGGCCAAGCACTTGAAGAATGATGAGTCCCCGTCAGCTCCGTTCCCACTCAGAGCCTCATTAGTCATACATGGGGGTTCGGAACCGGATTGCTGAAGTCCCGGCAAAAATATTGAGGCCTGCTGCGGAACGCAGGGCTTCCGAACCGATGAGAGAGCAGGGAAAAAAGTTTTTCCGCGGTCCCGGCTCCGGAGAGCGGAGGGCCGGAGGCTCCCCAGGCCCGTCTTGGCGCTTAGGGTTTTCGTCCCCTTCTTCACGCAATTGCTCTATGAATCCTTCCGGTTCCACCTCCTCCACGTGCCCGCCCCAAACTCGACGGCGGCATGGAACCTCACTCGTACATGCACTTCCCTGATTGGCTGGTAACCGTATGAAACATCCCTCGCTTATTCAGCCTTCCAGAAAATTTCGCGGCGATAACGACGAGCATCGCCACGTCCCCGTTTTCCATTTTAGGAAAACATAGAACGCTCGGGAGTAGATCCATCATCGATCGCGGCTGGAGGCTGTTCGGGACTCGGTTGATTCAGGATCCGGGGGGGTAAAATCATGAACCAACCCAAACGCTCGGATCGACCGTAATAGCCCTGCCGAGGGGTGCCAACGGGGGCCAGAGTAGTCTGAACTCTCCGTGATAGTCTCCGTCTTCCGTGCTCCGTTACTGGGCGATCCGGACCCGAAAGGCACGGCGCATTGATACATATTAAAACCGGATGGCCCTCCTGCAAGTTTAAACTTTCCTGAAGGCGTGACCTCTGATAGACACTTTTTTTTTTTTCCTTTTGGATATCCATCCCAGCTGAGGTGCGCGGACGGCCAGCTTCGCAATGTCCCAACCCGCAGCTGGCGCTGGCGGGGAGGCCACCCCCGAAAAGACATTGCAAGATGTCGCCAGCGACGTGACGAAAAATTCCAACAGTTCAATTGACAATGCCTCGACGGAGAACGGTGGCTCGGTGGAGGAAATTGGTGAAAAGGATAAGCAGACGATCACAAACCTGGCCCGCCAGCTGTCGCAAATCTCTCGACGGAGCAGCTACCACCCAGCGGGGGACGACCTGCCCAATCCCTTCCTGGACCCGGACGCGGATCCGGAACTGAATCCCCATTCGGAGCAGTTCAGCTACAAGAAATGGATCAAGCACATCCTGCACATCAGGTCCCGCGATCCGGAACGGTACCCCAAACGATCCGCCGGCGTGTCCTTCCGGAATCTGAACGCATATGGCTTTGGTACGGCCGCCGACTATCAGGCTGATGTCTTCAATATCTGGTTGAAGGGCTTTGGCTGGATCAAGAACCAGCTCGGGTTCGGTAAGAAGGTGCGCATTGACATCCTGCGTGACTTTGAGGGCTTGGTCCGCAGCGGCGAGATGTTGGTCGTCTTGGGAAGACCTGGCAGGTAAGCACCATGTATTGACTCCATTTCATTGGAACACACTGACACGGCGGTGCAGTGGTTGCTCGACCTTCCTCCGCACGATTGCCGGGGAAACTCACGGATTCTACCTGAGTGAAGACACCAACATTCAATACGAGGGAATTTCCTATGAGGAGATGCATAGCCGATTCCGTGGTGAAGTCATTTACCAGGCCGAAACCGAAACCCACTTCCCTCAAATGACCGTGGGTGACACGCTGTACTTCGCAGCGCGGGCCCGAACACCGTCGAATCGCTTCCCTGGTGTGAGCCGTGAGCAATACGCCCTTCATATGAGAGATGTCGTGATGGCCATGCTGGGTCTGTCTCATACGGTCAACACCCGCGTCGGAAACGAATACATTCGAGGTGTCTCGGGTGGCGAGCGGAAACGGACCAGCATCGCGGAGATTGTCCTTTGTGGTAGTCCCCTCCAGTGCTGGGACAACAGTACCCGTGGATTGGACAGTGCCACCGCGCTGGAGTTTGTCCGCACGCTGCGAACAGCAACGCAGTACACGGGCTCGACCGCGGTTGTGGCCATCTACCAGGCCAGTCAGGCAATTTACGATGTAAGCTTCTCAATTTCTTTGACTTTGGGAGTCTCCCAACGCTGACCACAATGTTAGATCTTCGACAAGGTCACTGTGCTTTACGAAGGCCGTCAGATTTATTTCGGTCGCGCCTCGGAGGCGAAGCAGTTCTTCATCGACATGGGATTCTACTGCCCGCCGCGTCAGACCACGGCCGACTTTCTGACCTCCCTCACCAACCCCGTTGAGCGTCAGGTCCGCCCCGGCTTCGAAGGCCGCGTGCCTAACACCCCGGATGAGTTCGCCGCTCGCTGGAAGGAGAGCCAGCAGCGGAAGGCGCTTCTGGCCGAAATTGAGCAGTTCCAGGCAGAGAATCCTCTTGGTGGCGAGACGTACAAGAGCTTCATCGACTCTCGCGCGAAGGAGAAAGCCAAAGGAACTCGTCCTCAGTCGCCTTACACCCTGTCGTACCTGATGCAGGTCCGTCTTCTTTTCTGGCGCGGTTGGAAACGGCTCCAGGGTGACGCGTCCAACACCCTGGTCATGGTATTTGGAAACACGGTTATGGCCCTGATTATCTCCAGCATGTTCTACAACCTGCCGGAGACGACCGATAGTTTTTACGCGCGTGGTGCACTGCTCTTCTTCGCCATCCTCATGAACGCCTTCGCGAGTGCCTTGGAAATCATGACCCTGTGGCAGCAGCGTCCGATTGTGGAGAAGCACAAGAAATACGCCTTGTACCACCCGTCCGCCGAAGGGTTCAGCTCGATGCTGGTTGATTTGCCGGCCAAGATCGCCACCGCGATTGCGTTCAATCTTGTGCTGTACTTCATGACGAACCTGCGGCGCACTGCTGGTCATTTCTTCGTCTTCTTTCTGTTCTCGTTCACCACTACCCTGGTCATGTCCAATCTCTTCCGGTTCATCGGCGCTATCTCTCGGACGCAGGCTCAGGCCATGGTTCCGGGCTCGATTTTCATGCTGGCGCTGATGATTTATACCGGTTTCGCCATCCCAGTCCGCGACATGCACCCGTGGTTCCGATGGATCAATTACATTAATCCCATCGCGTATGCCTTTGAGAGTCTCATGGTCAACGAGTTCAGCAACCGGAAGTTTCCATGCGCAGTCACCATTCCTATGGGTCCGGGGTACGAGGACCTTCCCGCCCAGTCGGTCGTCTGCAGCGGTGCTGGCGCGGTGGCAGGGGAGCCCTTCATCGATGGAGATCGTTACATCAACGCTGCCTACGAGTACTATCGGTCTCATATGTGGCGCAACTACGGGATTTTGATTGGTTTCTTCATTTTCTTCTTCGTTCTGTGCATCATTGCCAACGAGTACATCACTGCCAAGCCGTCCAAGGGCGAGATCCTGGTCTTCCCTCGCGGTAAGATCCCCGCGTTCGCCAAGAGATCCAAGAACGACGCCGAGCAAGGGGAGATCCGCGAAAAGACGCCAATTGTAACGGAGACCAGCAGTGAGACGACCGCCGCTCTCGCCAAGCAGACATCCGTCTTCCACTGGCAGGATGTTTGCTTCGACATCAAGATCAAGGGTGAGACGCGCCGGATTCTGGATCACGTCGACGGATGGGTCAAGCCGGGAACGTTGACGGCGTTGATGGGTGTCACCGGTGCGGGCAAGACGAGTCTGTTGGATGTGCTGGCGAACCGGACCACGGTTGGTGTCATCACCGGAGAGATGATGGTTGACGGCCGCCCGCGGGATGCTTCATTCCAGCGTAAGACGGGCTACGTTCAGCAGCAGGATTTGCACCTGGAGACGACGACGGTTCGCGAGGCGCTTCGATTCAGCGCTATGCTCCGGCAGCCGGCGACGGTGTCCTTGGAAGAGAAGTACGCGTACGTGGAAGAAGTCATCAAGATGTTGAACATGGAGGAATATGCGGAAGCTGTCGTCGGAGTGCTCGGTGAAGGTCTCAACGTGGAGCAGCGCAAACGGTTGACCATCGGTGTGGAACTCGCGGCCAAGCCAGAACTGCTGGTGTTCTTTGACGAGCCGACATCTGGCTTGGACAGCCAGACCGCGTGGTCGATCTGCCAACTGATGCGCAAGCTGGCGAACCACGGCCAGGCCGTGCTCTGCACGATCCACCAGCCGTCCGCGATCCTCATGCAAGAGTTTGACCGACTTCTCTTCCTGGCCAAGGGTGGAAAGACGGTGTACTTTGGCGAGCTTGGCGACAACATGAGCAAGCTGATCGAGTACTTTGAGAGCAAGGGATCCCAGAAATGCCCACCTGACGCGAATCCGGCTGAGTGGATGTTGGAGGTGATTGGCGCCGCTCCGGGATCGCATGCCGACCGCGACTGGGCCGAGGTTTGGAAGAACAGCGAGGAACGGAAGGCCGTCCGGGCGGAGCTGGCTCGGATGAAGGAAGAGCTGAAGGAGAAGCCGCGGGAGGAGTCGCAGACCGGTTGGTCGGAATTCGCAATGCCGCTGTGGTATCAATTCTTGGTGGTTACGAAGCGGATGTTCCAGCAGTACTGGCGGACGCCATCCTACATCTACTCCAAGATCGTCATTTCGATTATTCCGGTAAGTGGTTATGGTGAGAGAAAAAGACAGCGAAGAGGTCGACTGACTCTCTGTTTCCAGGCCCTGTTTATTGGATTTACGTTCTGGATGACCCCGACTACTCTGCAAGGCCTGCAGAACCAGGCATTCGCCATCTTCATGCTGCTCGCCATCTTCCCCAACCTCATCCAACAGATGATGCCAAACTTTGTGACGCAAAGATCGCTTTACGAAGTGCGAGAGCGGCCATCCAAGACGTACTCGTGGAAGGCGTTCATCCTGGCGAGTTACATCGTCGAGCTCCCCTGGAACATCTTTGCTGCGGTCCTTCTCTACTTCTGCTGGTACTGGCCGATTGGACTGTTCAAGAACATGGAGCCGACCGACTCTGTGGTTGAGCGGAGCGGAACGATGTTCTTGATCGTCCTTGTGTTTATGTTGTTCATGTCGACCTTTTCGAACATGGTTATCGCAGGCATTGAGAGTGCGGATGCGGCGGCGCAGCTTGCTCAGCTATTGTTCTCCCTGTCCCTGGTGTTTTGCGGGTGAGTTCAAGTCCCTCTCTTTTTGCTTTTCGGAAGCATTTTTCCCTGACAAATATGCAGTGTCCTCGTCCCTAAGGACTCGCTCCCCGGCTTTTGGGTCTTCATGTACCGCGTGTCTCCTTTCACGTACATCGTCTCATCTGTGCTCTCTGTCGGTCTGGCCCAGACGGACATTGTCTGCTCGGACATCGAGGAGCTGCATCTCTCCCCGCCGCTGGCGAACCAGACCTGTCAAGAATTCCTGGGCCCGTACGCCCAGTTTGCCCACGGTCGCGTCATGAACCCCGAGGCAACCACCGACTGCCGCTACTGCCCCGCGGCGCGGACTGACGACTACTTGAATACGATTGACGTGCGCTTCAGCGATCGATGGATGAACATTGGCGTTCTGTTCGCCTACGTCGGATTCAATTTCGTGGCGGGTATCTTCCTCTACTGGTTGGCTCGTGTGCCAAAGAGGTCGCGGGTCAAGGAAAAGAAAGATTAGATGATTTGATTGCATTTGTCTTCTGCATTCTATTTTTGTTTTGCGTTCGTTTGTGTATTTTCATTGCTCGCATCCTATTTTCGGCTTTTATTTTTCTTCCCTGTACATCTTTGGACTGTGGGGGGTGGACACGATTTTTTTTGTCGCTTTTCTCGATAGATCGATCAGTAACGATCTAATACATAGACGTTCAACAGTGATCCCGACCCTTCAACAAAGGTTAGATCCACAGATTTTCGTGAAAGATTAGGTCGGTGATGTATTTTCATTCCTTTCTCCACTTGCTCTTGTGAAGCCCCGACAACGCAATGCGATGCTGGGGGAGTGAAACCGCCTTGAGTATATTTACGAAGTGCATGCATTTCTTCAATGAGT
>NW_027192349.1:219384-276242 GCF_041956635.1 Thermomyces lanuginosus | reverse complement strand
ATTTCTTCAATCGACGTTTCCCCCCCCCCCCCCCCTACTCCCAAAAAAAAAGCATCGAGCCAGGTTCCTGTTGATGAATTAATTGCCCGACTCAAAAGACATACCGTAAGCCAATGAGGAAGGCTCCGCATGTTCATTTTTTTTTTTTTTTTAGGGACCAACGACATCTAGAGTCGAAACTTTGAACCCCACCCTCACTGCCGTTCCGTTCTTGCTGTGGAGAAAGCAATCTGAGCTCTGTTGATTATGGTTACGGGATGGATATACTACTGCCGTCGATCGCACGCAAATAAGCCCCGTCCGCCAGGCAATGCCACAAACTTAAGATCCTCCGATCGATGGAGATCGATGGACAAGACCCCTAGCCTAGGGCTTGATCGGAAAGTACGGAGTAGCCCTAGCCCTAATTGAAACTTAACCTATAAGAAGTGAACAAGCGCAAGTGATATATCAATTGGAGAAGCTTTTCATTATGCCCGACAGAAAACCTTAATCTCGATAAACATACACACACACCCTGAATAATCCCGTTCTACTCCTGGCCATTTTGTTAACAGCCCCCCGCCTCAAAGACATGGGCGCATGCCACGCCATTTGCATAGGCTCATCATAACCAAGAGAGTCATAACATCTGGGGTATATCACATCCCATCATACAGATCATAAAGGAAACACGTAAGATCCCGAAAGGGATGACGAATGGCCCGTGAAAATGAACCGAAAAAAAAAAAAGACCGTAAATCATCATGATCGTCATTGTCCCCCTCCTCTATTGTTTTGCGTTTTCAAGTCAAAGTCAACTTCCCGGTGGTATGGTCCATTCGAATCACGCCCTCATTCAACGCCCAGTCTCGAAGGTCTGGATCTTCTACCTCCTCCCCTGGGGCCCCCTGCTCGTAATGCCGCCCGACATGCTCCAATCGCATCTCCCAGTTCGTAAACGTCGACGAACAGAACCCGCAGCGACTTTTCGGGGGCGGGTTCCTCAGCCGTACATGGCACCGGTTCGTCACCAGGATGATTTGCTTCTCAAACTGGTCCTTCTTGCGCGAGCTCGGCGCGGCCGCGCGACCCCAGGGCGCATGCATACGTCGCACGTGCTGCATAAAGAGATCCTTACGGTTGAAGTCGTTCGGAACGCGCGGATGCCGCTGCTGCTGGGACACGTTGCAGTTGCCCAGGTCACAGCGCCAGAAGCTCTTTTTGATGTGCTGCGAGTTGATGTGTCGCTTCCACTCGTTCTTGCTGCCGAACGTCGAGTCACACCCGTAGCGCTTGAAGCTGCAGATGAACACCTTGGCTCGGCGGTTGGCGGAAGATGAAGGGTTCCGGCTGTTGTTGTTTGATTGTCGGCGGCGTCGCCTTGAATTGGGCCTGCAAGGAACACCACGCTTGCGGGTGCACGGGTGTGGCGGCACAATGTCACTTTGCTCGGACGAGGATGATGATGCCGCTGGGCTTGGGGGTTCATCGGTGCTCGGCGGAGTCATGGGTTCGACTTCCAGAGGGGCTCTTGGGCTGTCCTCCGGTTGATACGGACTCGTGCCAGTTGGTTCGTAAGGATGGGACTTGCTCTGGTTCAGCAGCTGTGGGTCACACACTTGATCTGTTGTTGACGATATCAGTAACTCATTAACGAGATGACTCTGGGTGATCAAATGCCAATGAAAACCAATCCGAGTTGTCGGAGTATGAGACGACGACATGGAAACTCCCCGTACCTGGATGAGGTTCAAACGGAAGCCACCCTGCAAAATGCATGTCCTGCAACCCATTAGGGGAACCCATCACCGGTTGAGACGTCCTTGGACTATTAGGCTCAGCCTCCAACAGCGATGGACAGGGCGAATTTGGAAGAGTCTCCATCGGCGTTGGAGGACTTCCAACAACGATCGTGGAAAGGCTGCTGTCGAAGGTTGTCACCGGGTCCGCGACCAGGCCTCCAGTATTATACCAATGTACCAATTGGTTAGAGCAGCGCCCCAGCTCCTGCGGCAAGCTGTTCCCAGTGGGCATGTTGGAAGAGTCCAGTGTGTCCTGACCACTCCTCGGGTCGAGGGGAAAGGGGTGCAAATGTCCAAACACAAAAATCATGAACGTGATGGCCAACAGCCCAAGTCCACAGGCCGAGGCCACCTAGGGCTAGGTCAGAACGATACCGAGATTGTTGAATGGGACTGTCGGTCAGGATATTAGAGTACGCAATCGAGTAGAGAGTAGTCGTGTAGTGATGAGCATTCAGAATCGAAAAACACGTTTGGAATAAATAGACCGGCCAGAGCGGTGTGCTCGAGCACTGCCCATGGACAACTGGCAATGTCGGGCAACCCGACCATGATCTAAGCCATCCAACTCTAAAGCTAGAAGCTCCTCTTGGATTGAGTGTGGCCGCAAAACTACATGAACCGGAGATTGGTTGCGGTGGTCCGGCATAAGAGCCGCATCCAGACATGGGACTGATTGGTTTCTCCTCGGGTCTGCCAGACCAACAGAATGCGCGAGTCTGGAGCTAAACTGAGGCCATGTGGTTTGATGGTCCGCACCAGGCAGTGATCCCTGTTCAGCTCAAGTTCTCTTACTCCGCACATGGTCTCCAGAGTCCTGGATCGCCAAGCACAAACACCCTCCAGTCTGCCTGCTCGGTTTGCCCGTATATGATCTGCACATTCTCCCCAATCAGTCGCGATTGCCCGAGCGCTGATAGCAGCGCGTAGCCACGTCTCCGACCGCAGGTCACTGCCACCCTTGCGGCCAGAACGGACTTGACGACAGAAGTGGATAATGCCCTACCGAGGCACAGTACAGTACGGATTATCCGTAGAGTACGAGAGTTGCAATGCCAATCAGCGTGTGGCGCCTGTCAGATCGGGCGAGATCGTCCTGTGGCGCCGTCTACCGGAGAAAACTCGCACTGCTACAGTACATAAACTGTAGTGGCAGTGACAGGGTGACACAGAAAACAGAGAGCAGAGGCATCAAGCACTAATGCTCAAGAAACTTTCAGAAAAATTTGCCCAACTCCTCTCTCTTTTCCTCTCTCGTGTTTCTCTGCGGGCCTCTTGTTCTGATTATTGTACAGAGCTCCTCCGGCGATCCTCAAAGATTTGTTCTCCGCAGTATTGGGAACAAGCCCTTGAGGAGAATTGCGCTAGACAAGACTCCAGAGTCCCAAGATCACGATTAGGTTAGCGTTGGAAGAATCAGAGCCGTGACCTCATTTTTCGGGTCGGTCCGCCAGATCGTTTCATCTAATGCAATGGGCAGATCCATTGAGAGCTGAAGATTTCTGGCTTTTCGAGTCCATCAACTAGTCCAAAGAAGGGAAGGGAAATGGCGCTATTGACAAATTGACCCCTGTCAGTTGTATGAGGTTATGGGCCAGACGACTGGATTCGACCCTAAGCGATGTTGATTGACCCCTCCACTTCATCGTACTGGTAGTCTCCGTACGGACCGCTCCCCATGTGGTTGTCCGCTCCTGGCGAGCTTGCCTTGTCTCAATGACATATTTTTTTGATCTTGATACAAAAAAAAGACATTTGGAGGGAATGGACAGCAATTTCGGAGCTTCTTGCAGCAAGAGGAAGACATTCCAGGCCCTGTCCTTCCTTACTCCGGCAAAACCTTGCCAGTCCTGCGATCAATGGACAGTCCAAAACGTACCCCGAGGGCCAAGATTACTAGGCGCACACTGAATCATCAAGGCAGTGTACCCGAGTCCACGGTGACAAGTTCGGAGCTTTGCCCAGGCGGCGGATGATCAACCCCGAAACGTTCGATCAGGCCATCCCGTCCCTCATGTTGGCTTAGCAGTTTTCTTTGTTTGCGCAAAATGCCCATGCAAGCGCTAGGACTAGTTCGTGCAACTCCCACGAGGATTGGTTCGCGCATAGGCGATGTCCATGCGCAGCGAACTAACCGGGGGGAAGCATGTGCGCACGTTCGCGGAGTTTGCAACAATAATAATAATAATAGTAATAGATACTCTGTAGATGGCCACGAAATGCCAAAGCAAGCAGAGAAATGCATGCGCCTAATCGAATGTCACTAGTTAGGACATTTTCGGACCACAATTGTCAAGAGTCCCCTCTCGTGCGATCAAACGAGTCATACTGCACACCCAGCAAGCTAGCTGCGGTTGAAAATTTAGTTAACTTAGACGAAGATCTTCCGAAAGGATGAGCCGACCACTTGGCCAGACCAGAAACCCTGGACACCAGTGGATCAGCCAATTCATTCTGAAATTCAGGCAACAACTCACGACAATTTTTTGATCAATCTTGACCTGATCTGAATATGGTGGGAGAGCGAAATGAGAGTGGTCTTGCGCCCACCCGAATAATCCAATCACCCAAGTGAATTTCCTGCATCGACGACACGACCCCTGCTTGGCCCAAATTCTCAGAACCGAGAATCGTCAACTCGAGTCTTAGTCCCCGATCACACTCGCAGACACGAGCCCAGCGCGTCGGGGAAGTCTCCCGTTTGACTGGCCATTAGAATTGCATCGGAAAAGTCCACCGGGCAAGAAGCATTGGTTCGATGCGAGGATGCCTTTCAACAGGTTGCCGGAAGATAAGGAAAATCGTGGCAGGGGCTGCCACCGCGCTTAACTCCACGCGATGATGCTGAAGGTAGGTTAGCCCCAGAGCTGCCGGCTTTTGTGCCCGTAATGTACGGCGTACTCCGTACTCCGTATGGACATGGCACGGGTATCGACTGGAATTCTCAGGAACGCCTTCCAGTGATTGATCGGTTTCCTTGCTTCGTTGCAAGGATGTTTCGCTATTTCTGAAGCAATTTCCTTTTCTACAATCCCAACGAGTCAGTTCTATGGAAACGGCCATTGAAAGAACATTCATATCAATGTCAGAAATGGGGTGTGCACAATCCTATATGCGAAAACTGACTCGTGCTAACTCGTATGTTACTCGTAATTACTCGTCGTTACCGGCCATGCATGCATCATGGGACCGGCCGGCCAAGCCCCATGCGGATGGATCTTGACTTTTGGACTCCTTGAGATTTGACCTCCGCAAGTGGCACGACTTTCAGGCGACAGGGCAGCCTGATCAAGCTCCGCAAGTGTAATTAAGCATGCAGCGCTAACCCAGAGCAGACTAGACTGCGAGCCAAATGATCCGACCAAAGAATCAATCCGGCTGGAAAGTGACTCCAATTGTCACGTGATCAGACTCCATGAGATCACGTGATGTGCCTTATACCACTTGCCAGACTGGCAAACCCGGCGCAGGTCGCTGGTTCCTGACAACGGCCTGGCCGATGATTTGATGATTGAAAGCGGTGCCTGCAGCGCCAGGTCGTACAATTGCTTGATTGACGAGGAGAATAATATCTGCAACGTCGCCTGATATTGGAGGACGAAGGCAACAGCAGCAAACGGCAATGCGATCTGGCTGACACACTGGTCGCTCTCCGCCGCGTGGAGCGAGTGAGAACCGATCATCCTTCAGGCCAGAGCATAGGCCAAGAACAATGTACGTCAGCTGGCTGTGTTATCAAGCTTTCTTTTTTGTTCAAACTAACGGAGACCCAAAAACTAGGCCGGTTTTTGCGCTCATCATAATCAACAAGGCTGGTGGTCTCATCTACCACCGAGAGTTCCAGGCCGGGCTCCAGAAACTGTCCACGAACGATTATCTTGTCCTGGCAGGGACATTTCATGGGTAAAGAGTGCCCGCTCCCGCCATCTCGCGCCCCCCCTGAACCTCCCTGAAAGCTAATTTGGCCTTAAGTGTCCATGCCATCACACGCTCGCTCACCCCGCAGATCCCCATCAGCAGTGGCAGCGGCTCCGGCACATCCACGCCCACGACTACGTACACGACCCCGAACCCCGGAGTACCAAAGACTGGAATCGAGGTGCTTGAAACCGACAAGTTTCGCCTGACCTGCTTCCAGACCCTGACCGGGACCAAGTTCCTTCTCTTCACCGACCCGCTGATGCAGAACGTGGATACCGTGATGCGCAAGATCTATGAGCTGTATGCCGACTATGTCATGAAGAATCCGTTCTACCAGCTGGAGATGCCCATCCGATGTGATGCGTTTGACAGACATCTGGGGACATGGCTGCGCGGGAGGACATGACGCAAGACCGGTTGAGTCCGTAGTCGACCGGAACCCTTCCAGGGGGCCGTAATGGTTTATATTACAGAGAGAGTACCATAGAGATCTGCCATAGCATGGTTGGGTGACGGTTGTATATCATGACACAAATAGAATCATAATGGTCGCGATAGTTGCTGTCACGCCTCTATGCCGTGTCCATTTTATCTCCATCCTGGTCCTTGTCTTTTGATGGGTCCCCATTCTCCTTGGACGACCCGCCTTCCTCGGGAATCATTTCGAGGGCGGCCTTGCGTTCCCGCTCCTCCCGTTCCCGTCGTTCCCTCTCCTGACGGTTCTGTTCCTCCTCGAGCGATAACCGCAGGGCAAACGCCAGCTCCGGGTCATTCTCCGCGGCCTCGTCGAAGCCGAATGCATCCGCACCGGCGCCAGGTGCCGGTGCCGTGCCGTCTCCTCCAAGGATGGGGGTCATCTGGAGCTCCTCACTGAGCAGGTTGGGTCCGGGCGGGATGATGGCCAGATGCGAGCCGTCTCCGCCCTTAACATTTTCGACGAACGCCTCCAGCTTCTTTGTTGTGTCTGGTTCTAAGTCACCAAAGGCCACGACGTCGATCGACACGTTGTTCTTCTTCATCTTCTTTGCCAACTTGACCAGCGTCTTCTCGTCCTCGGCGATTGGAGAGCAGGTGAATATAATAATGCGTTGTCGCTGGGACTTTTCGGATCGGTGCTTGAGCGCCAACTGTTGTAGACCGTTTGTCAGCCATACCCATCCTGGCGCAGTTTGTGCAGATGCAAACTCTTACCGCTGCAACCTGGATACTCGCTGTCAGATGTGCAGTGCCATGGATCTTTGTCTTGTGTAGCTCTGAGAGAAGCACGCCGTAGTCGGACGTGAACGTCGAGAGGACTTGCGGACCGTCGCCACCCATTCTCATCAATCCGACGGCGGACTGCGGATTCGCACGCATCTTTACGCTGTGGATGACGCCGACGGCGTCACACTGTGCTTGCCATCGTGTTGGGCTAGAGGGTGTTAGATGAGGCGGCGATCTGGGAACGGTTCGCACGATTGCTTACGTATAATCGCCATTTCTGCTTGGCTCGCTGTTATCAACACTGTTGATGTGTTAGCTTCAAGTTGCGGAGCTTTCCAGCTACTGTTCGCACGCACATGATCATAGTCGCCTCCAACACCATCTTGACGGTGGAAGCACAGCTCGAGATACCACTGGTAGGAGCAAGAAGTTCTATAAAATCGGCCTTTGGAAGCCGTGAAGAGTGTATGAACTGACCAGAAACGGAAGGCAATAATAGAACAACCGAGCTGATGACGCGAAGGCTTGAGCTCTACCTAGCCTTAACTGCGAGTCGTCAATGGCGTATGCTGGTTGCTGACTGCTTGATGCCTGAGGCATAAGTAATGACTCTGCTCTAACTGTTTTGGGATTAGTGTTTGTTTACTCCCGCTTCCACATCGTCACCCCGACGCGCTCTCCAAAGTGACACTTGCAACGCGACGATTTGCCAGCGTATTGCGGGAATAATTCGTCGCGCGACGCCCTGATTGTTTTAAACTTCACCAAATTCTCTACAGAAGCGTATATTCCCGGCAAAGTTCCGCAATAATGGCCGCAACCGAGTCGCGAAAGCGCAAATCATTGCACCTCGATCACGACGAGCAGATGACGACTCCGACCAGGAGTCCTGCCAGAAAGAAACTAAGACTTACTCGAAGTCAGAAGCAAGCCCTTATAGACAATCTACAGTTGGAGAGTATGCGCCTCTGTACCCTCCCTTTCCACACCGAACTGACGCGGGCGTAGTCACGGAACGGGCAAGAAAACTTCGCATGCAGTATGCCCTCCAGGTGCAGGATCTGCGATCGCGCATCGAGCGACGCATCAACCGGGTGCCAATGGCTCTGCGGAAGATGACGATGGGTGAATTGCTGGAGAAGCACATGCCTGCAGCTACGCAACCGACGGGGACAAGGAAGGCTACGTCGCCGACCAAGACAGGCAAGCAAACGGTGATTCCAAGAGATCCAGCGCCGCCGGTCGTAGCGAAGGCCCCGTCATATCGCATTCGGACTAGGTATATCACGATTTATGGTCCCTTCATGGACGGTCTAGCTGACACACAAACAGCGAAGGAATCTACTCGGACAAGGAAAACGCCCCCGTTGCCGTCGACACATCCATCCAACTTAAGAACCCTAAACGGCGTGGCAACCCCGCGGCCGCGGCCGGACCTGCGAGTGCTGGCCCATCGCGCGCCGTGTCGCAGGTGATGCGCGACGCAGAGGCCAATGTCCTCTCTCCAAAATCAAACAACTCGCGCACGTACAAGCAATCACCATTGCTCACCGCATCGCCGACCAAGACGCCGCGTCAGCATCAGCCCTTGTCGCGGCCAGTGTCACCATTGAAACCATCTAGCCCGCTGAAAGCAATGATTGATAGCGCTCGTGCGCGCACCGCTGGCAAGGACCCATCCTCCGCCGCAGGGGTAGCCTCCAGCCCAATATCTCCAAGGAAAACTCGGCCCACACCGCAATCACAGTCGCAGTCGAAGAAAACCACCGCCAGAACCGCAGCTGCTACAAGACAGCCTGCGAAATCACCCGCTGTGCCGCGCCACGAGCGTACCATGAGTACTAGCACTACGTCCTCGACAAACACCACCGCTACAATGATCGTTAAGTCATCATCCCGGACTGCTGCTCCCAGCACAACCTCTACTGCTGCCGGTAAGCGACCCGCTGCCCCCGGAAGTGCCAGCCGGGTTGGCGCAAAAAAGACAACCACCGCGACGACTAGCAATAATAGCCGCAGCCAGGCACCGACGCCGGCAGCATCGACGAAGCGTGCGGCGGCGATCCGGAAGCAGCAGGCGGTTGATTCGTCGACAAGTGTGAGCTCAGCGGGGAGAACGTTGCGACGGCGGGCTTAAATTCCAAACCTTTGCGAAAGAAAAAACTAGATTGTGTGATAGGGTGATTTGGGGTGTGCGATTGTTTTCTGATAGGAGTACTCCCTACAGCATTATATCTTATTCAGGGTGTATTATTATAGGCGTTTGGATGGGCGTTGCAGGGAAACTTGGAATGTCATGCATTAATTGCTGTCAATTGAGATACGCATTGGCTACCTTGTGTTCAGTCTGTATAGTCTCACTTCAACTGCAAAAATCCAGAATTAGTATTCACCTTAACAAGGCACATTGCGGTAGCTAATCACCATTCTCCAAAAAAAGAAACAATTCGATCAAAACGGGAGCATGTAGCCCTGAGAGGTCGACAACCTCGAACAGAAAGATAGTCGATATGATATCAAATACATGTAGCTGATCACCAAAAAGGGAACGGAATGAGACAAAGAGATCTCCGCATCGAGAAAGATAAGATGGTTATCTGATATTCAAATAACCTAAGGATGTAGGTTGTATAAAGAAGATCAAGAAATACCACAGCGGGAATCAAGCTAAGAGGAAAAAATAATGAGAACAAAACAAGCTGCATAAGAGAAGTAATCGGTTGGCCATGTAAAAAGTGCTAGCAGAAGTACTGTAATGGGTAGTAAGTAATAGGTAAAAAGATATGCATGCAAGACCGATGGATGATGGTAATGATGATGATGATGCACAGCGTCGTCGAAAAGAAATGAAATGAGAAGAGGGAAACAGGGTTGAGGATGAAGGAAAACGTAGATGAAGAGAGCCCCGTAGCTTTTTAGCTTTTTCTGGTCAAAGTCTCACAACCCTATATGAAGAATAAATAAAACGGAAGCATTTCCAGGTCATAACCACAGTACGAACTGCTGAATTGAAGAAAAAGAAAAGAAAAAACTGATGAGGAACAGTCAGCTGGCGACGCCCATTGCCCCTCCGCCATAAGGCCGGTAGGGCACTTGTTGGGACTCTGGCTGTTGACTTTCGCTAGCGCTGCGATCGCGGCTTTGGTCGTCGGGCTGGGACGACTCTGGTGGGTGCGATGGCCCTCCTTGCACATGGCGTACTGAGCTCTGCATCTGCCAGGCAGCCGCCTGAGACGGATCCGACTCGATGCGTGCCGTGGCCGGGGAATTGTTCCCTCGGATCGCACCGGAGCTGCCACCGCCTTGCTCTGACGAGCTTTGCTGGGCAATCCTTTGCGCAACATTTCCCTTCCCAAAGTCTCCATAACGTTTCAGGATATCCTTGGTGGTGATGTCCGCGTTGTCCTTAAAGAAACTGGCGTCATTCAGAATGGACTGAAGATCTTCGGGGACCTATGGAAATGATGAGAAGGTTGTCCATACAGTACGAATTCCCAGGGGACTTACCTCGCACATCGTGTCGTTGTACGCAATCAGTGACGCTACCGCCTCGATGGCCAGGTAGCTCTCCTCCATGGTCGCCGTCTTGTTACTTGGATAAAGAATATTGGGTGTCATTACTGTCGCAAGATTATGAATGTCCATCTTGCTTCCCGATTCTTCATCCACATGCGAGAAGGACGATGTCCAATTCAGGAACGCAAAGAGGACCTCCATCGTGTCCCGATGGGCTTTGGGCAGGAGGCAACATGTCAGGTGCAGTAGCCGCCTCTGCTTCTCAGGATCCGGAATTTCTGCAAACGGTGTCAGTTCCCATGCCAGAAAAACCAAACGTTTAGAACCAACTTACTTTGCGAGACTACGAATAGACGATGAAGTTTGAACGTCATCAGAGGATCTGGCATCTCACGCAGGAATTTCTTGAGCAGCGCAGCGATTTGCACCGGACTCTCCTTGCTCAGATCGACCTGGCTATAGTTGTTATCGATCAGATCGGCCAACTCTTTCAGTCGCCTGATGTTGCCGTTCTTGCGGAATACGCCTTCCACCGACATGTCCATCTGACGCATAGCCGAGACGGCGTCGTCGATTAGTGCCGGCACCCGCAAAGCGCCTGGGCCGACCCCATGCGTGGACTCTGCCCCGTCCCTCTCAACGAGGTAGTCGAGAGCGACACCAAAGACACCCTTCTTCTTGCCACCCTTCTTGCTATCCTTATTGAAAGCGCGCCCAAAGATGTTCCAGATCGTGGGCTTGCGCGACTCAATCAGCGACAGCAGCTCTTCGAGGTTGAAGTGACCCTCGAGTAGCGGCTCCATCGAGAGCACGGCAACGTGCCGGACAATGAAATACTCCAGTGCGGACAGCTCCGAAAAGTATTTCTTGGTCTTCGGTGGAGGCGGCTCGGCCGGCCCTGATTCCACCGCCCCCGAGACTTGTCGCTGATGACCGGCCACTTGCTTTCCCTGTCGATCTCCAGAAGGGACGACGCCGGGACCGGCATTTCGGTAGGCGTTGGGCCGTTGCTCCTTGGCCTGCTCGGCAGCAACGATCCGTGGGATGTCGTCCAGAGTGAGGGCATCCTGATTACCAAAGGTAACATCCTTCGGCTGATCGGCATTCGCATCTTTCTCTTCCACGATATGAAGTTCCTGGTTTCGCGGCTCACCCGAGTCGCCGGCGCCGGGAGAGCCGGGCCGAACGCTCCTCCCTTCAGGGCCGTCAATGATTCGGGATGCACGTGCTTTCTTGTACGTGGTGGAAAGTGTGCGCTCGTTTCGGATGGAACGCAATCGCCGCATTTCGCCGACGGTCTGTTCCAGGGAGTTGCCCTCATTCGTCCCAGTTCTGGACGAGCTCTTATACATCTGAGTCCGAGAGCGTGATATTTGCGGCGGCTCGCGGCCTGCATCGCCAGTGGACCCTCCACGGGCTTCCCCACGCTCGTTGAGACCAATATCATCTGGACTTTCTGTAAGCACTGTCCCAAGGACTGCTTAAAGGGATTAACAATACCTGTCGTCTGAGACAGCGTTCCGCTGGATCGGAGGACGGACAAAAGCCTCGCCAGAGCTACACGAAGCAAGAAGACATATTGTTGGAGTTTTGTCACTTGACCAAAGCCTCCCCGAGCGTCGGGAACGTGGCCAGCGCACTGAGAACAGAACGGGCGACCTTCTCTATCGCTCCACATGGCAGTTGAAAAGTCAGAAGTCAAATCTTTCTGACAAGATGCACACGACAGGTGTTGCGGCTTCAGATGCCATCTCTTGTCACCCAATATGATGCATGAATCATCAATCGGCTCTTTGCAGCCTGCGCAGCAGTCTGAGAATCGGTCTGCCAAACCTGCGATGTCTTTCATCAGGTCAACCTGGCCACCTTCCGCCTTCAGATCCTCCATCCGGTCTCCAAGATGGTCGAGGAACTCGTGGAGACCTTCGGATACATTTCGTTCTCTCTCCAGCTTCAGGGTACCCTGCAAACCGATTCGAATCAGTAGTTTGAGATAGTGAGCCAGCCCAGTAACTAGCGAGAGTAGCTCCTGCGTGACACCAAGCTTGCGCTGTCCGGACTCCTGAGACTTTGAAAGTAGCGAAAAGAATGCGACGATCTTCTTGCATAGGAGTTTTGCTTCGCGACCGTAGGCCAAATCTACACACCATGTTAGCTTAAAGTTCAACCAGATTGTCACGAACGAATCGCAACATACCCTTCATTGAGTGAGTTTTGAACTGGACAGCCAGTCGGTCGATGGCCTCGAAGAGAATTTCGACGTGGCCAATGAACTTCTTCGCGACGTAAACGCCGTCTACATAGGCGGCGTTGCTCACATGCAAAAGCATGTCGGAGATACATGCGGCTGATGACTCTTCAAACGCGGAGAGAGTGCTCCAAATCTTGTAGACTTTCTCTTCCATCATATCTTCCTGCTGTCGCACTCGTTCGCGTTGATCCTCCGATGCATTCACATTAGGCTGGCTCTCTTCAATTTGCTGACCCGTGGGGGCCAGACGGACATTCCAGAACTTGTGAATCATGTAGCACTCCGGGTGCCAATGCTGATTCTGACCATTACGGAAGATCTCGACGAATTGCTTCAAAATTGCAGTGTGGCAGCCATTGCATCGTTGCGCGAACTGCGTTGAGTAGTGGTAATGGCAGTAGACGTTGCCTTCGTGCTCGTAATAGGAGTCCTGCGCTCCAAACACGGTTGGGCAGACGGAGCAAGTAAAATGTTCAATATGATATTTCCGGTCCAGCGCAGTGATATATGAACCTCGCAAAGCGCCGCCACACGCGTAGCAGAGAAGATCTAGGCGTCGGAAATAGTCCGTCTCGCACAGAGGGTATTGGCCACTGCCGTCCTCCGCATCAACTGGGAAAAATTTCGAAGCGACAATGTCGCCGCAGTCCTGCAGCTGGTGTCAGAATCGGGATCATGCAGCAGAACCGTACACTACATTACATACTCGGCACTTGAAGCATTCCAGGTGATAGGTGCCTGCCAACGCTCGCACAAACTGCCCAGTGAGTTGCTCGCCGCATTCTTTACACAAACGAGTGGCATTGCCCGGCGATTTCGTTGAGGTGCGGGGATGAGGTCGAGATCGATCTCGCGGTGGCTCCTGCGGATCGAATGGCTCTGGTTCACGAAACTCGCGGGAACCTATTGGTCGACCGTCGGGCGGAGGGACATCGCGCGAGGTATAAGAGGCGTTGGCCGGAGGAGAACCGGGAATGGCTGTAGGGTCAAAGGATCCGATCCCCTCGATGGGAGATATGGGAGATTGAGAACTTGATCCGGGATTTGGATTCTGCCATGTACCAGGGCTGCCGGAGCCGGCATTGCCAGGCATCAAAATGTCTGGCAATGCGCGATCTGTCGGCATGATGGGCAATCAGGACCGAGCAAAGTGTCCAGGAGGTTGTGATGCAGGAGTTCTATCAGCGTTCAAAGATGTGGGATTGCCGTCAGGGCTGGCAGGGCTCTCTAGGCGATAAAGGGATACATCAACGAGAAATCCAAGGCGAGCGGACGTTGGTCTCGCAGTTGGCCGCGTCAAACAAGTGTCGCTCTGGTTTTGGAAGACAGATTACCGTCGAACCAGACACTTTCTTCACACCATCCACTCGTCACAGAGGGGCCCAACGACGACCAAACAAACGAGCGCTTTTAGCAAAGCTTCCCGCGACAAAATAGCATCCAATATCCACAATCATCCAGTCCAGCGGGCCTTGGGCGACGCACGGCCCAGGGGTTTGCGGGATCAAAGACGAACACGAGGGGTGAGCGGGAAAGCGGCGGAACGGGAGAGATATCGAGCGCAAGCAATCACGGGCCAAGCAACGACAGAAGCCACTCTATCGATCAACGGCAAGAGGGAGGCTGGGAACACTGCTCCAAATCGCAATTGTTGGGGCCCAAGGTGAAACACAGGCGGCGCAGCACGCGGGCCTACACCAGCTTGATCATGCCCAACTGTAGCGGCCGCGGGGAAGCAAATAGCGCGAACAACCGGGCGGGTGTTTTCTTCTTCGCGGCTCTAGGGATAACGGAGTGCGCTAACGACACGACGGCCGGACGACAATAATACAATCTTGGAGGGAAAGCGAGGAGGCTGTAAACAGACCGGAGACCAGCCCCCTTATCCCGGATAGTCACGTGATCTAATGACCGCCTTCCGCAGCGGGCGCTTTCAACTCCCCCACCCGAAGAGCGGTGGGAGGAGGAGCTGAATGGAGAGGCGGCGGTGGTGCATGAACGCATGGGCTGGGCGTGCAGCGGGGTATCTGCGAGCTTCGGGATGGCGTCTGAGTGCTAAGAATAGCGCTCCGGATGCGATACGACCGCGTATCAAGATCCGAGGCGGCTGACGAGCCTGTGTGGTATGAGGCTGAGCTCGGCGGCGGCACGAACGAGGAAGCAGAGAGGCTACTATGGAGAAGCTGTACAAAGTATGGAGGATCGAGGGTACCAGGATGAACCTTCTCTGTATCTGGGCCAGATCTCTGCGCTCTGGGCGAAATGGTTGCCTGTATACGTTGCGGAGCCCATTGGCCTTGTGCGATGCCTTCTGGGCCAGGCTCACGCAGCAGAGGCAGCAACGGCGGGATGCGCCCAGCGACCGCAAATTCTCAGTATATAATAGCTGCAATAGAGCAAAGGTAGCTACAGGGATCTCGACTGTCTCGTTGAAAGTACCGGCCTATTGTGTAACTGTGAGGCATCCACAAGGCAGCCATTGGGCCCATTGGTTCAGTCCGGCGCGCCGCGTCGTTCACCAGGTAATTCTTTCCCTCCTCCACGCTAAGAACCGTAAGGACCATGTCGGATCAAGCAATCCTCCGTATCAGCCGGGTATGCGGTGACTCGAATTCCCGATCTCGCGCTTTCATGGTAGCAGGGCTAACGCGGGGATCCTGGCGGGGTGTTTACAGGAAATCCGCCAACTCCAGCAGAGCACCGATCTATGTACGTGCCGAGACGATAAGACGGAACCAAATATCATTAGGCTAGTCAAAGCTAACGGTTCACAGCCTTGGCCGTTGCATGCGAGGAGGCTGATATCCGCGATGTCAAGGCGCTGATCATCGGTCCTCCCGGGACCCCGTATGAGTATGGCTTTTTTGAGGTTTGTGCCCTGGGAGGAGAAAAATATACAGTTAGACGGTCTAACAGGAACCATTTCGGATCAAGTTCTCTGTCAAGTTTACTGCCGGTCAGTAGGGAGAAGGAGAAATAGCGTATGCAGGACACTGACGGTCCGTTGCAGACTACCCTGCGCGGCCGCCGAATGTGCGGGCACTGACGACAAACAATGGGAGATGCCGATTCAACCCAAACATCTATGCCGATGGCAAAGTTTGCTTGTAAGAGACCCTTCAGGATCGTTTCATGAGGTTTGTTACTGACGGATTCCCAGGTCGATCTTAGGGTAATGCATCGTCGTAGCGCAGTGTATATGGCGGGGCTGATGATGCTGCAGCACCTGGCATGGGGAACGAGGCGAAGAATGGTCCTCCGCCCAAGGCCTCGAGTCGATCCTGCTTTCGATTCAGAGCCTAATGTCAGCCAACCCGTATGAAAATGAGCCAGGATACGAGAATGTCCGCTCCGAGCACGACAAGATCCAAATGGAGCGCTATAGAGCCAAGGTGCGCAGGATGGTCTCCGGGTTCCGCTGACATAGCGCTGATGGAGATAGATCCAACACGAGACGCTTCGCATTGCGGTCATTCAGCCGCTTGAGGACTCGCTGGGCATCCAGCCAGATGGCACGCTCCTGCCGCCGCCGGAGCGAGTCGAGAGCGGCAATGACGACAACTTCAGCTTCGGGGATGACGCATCCAATCCCGGGCCGTTCGATGACCTTCGTAAGAGACGGTTCATGTGGTATTACGAATCGTACCTGCAAACCATAGAGAAGGCGTCGCAGAACGTGCAACCGAAACAGCAGTTTGAGCGAATGACCTTCGAAGGGCCGGGAAATGTAATGTCAGGTTGCTTTGATTACCCCGAGCTGAAGCGTCGCCTTCTCTTTATCAAGGATGCTTTGGCGGAAGAGACTGCAAACTGGGCAATTCAAGGGCAAGAGGCCGCGCAGAAGGACTCTCGAGTTGCGGTGGATCTCCGACGCCAGTACGAGCGCGTCCGCGAGGACCTCAAACAACAGAACGCGTACACAGTCGATCTGGACCTGGTGGATGGGAACATCTTTGTGTGGGTGCTAACCTACTTTGGTCGCCCTATGACCCATCTAGACGGAGGTGTCTTCCGGATCAAGATCCATCTCAGCCCCAAGTTCCCCCAGGAACAGCCGCGAGTCTTCGTTCAGACACCCATTTTCCATCACCGAGTGTCTAAAGAAGGTGTCCTCTGTTATTTTCCGAGGCGGCCGGAGGATTTGGGACATCACATTGAAGCAATGGTGCAGGCCATTGAGGAGGAGGAACCGCCTTACGATCCCCGAGCGATCGTCAATCCTGAAGCCAGCAAGCTACTCTGGGGATCTCCGGAGGACAAGAAGAAGTACTTCCGGGCTCTGCGACGATCAGTCGAGCGGAGCATCGAGTAAGTTCGCTGCGGCCCCAACGTTGAGGCGTGTCCTTGGCTGACTTTGCAACAGGGAGGCATTCGACTGAGGAAAGCGGCTTTCCGTTCGTGCCTTTGACGACAGACTACCCTGGCCACGGCATTTTGCATCTACGAGGTCTTTGCATGAGTGAACATGCGAACCGTGGTATACAGTAGTTCGTCTGGAGGTATTTCGCCCTTGCTTTGGTTCCGCACCATCGAATAATATGAACCATGATGATACCTAACCCAGACGGAGGGCTCTTCAGCAGCAGCAGTTTCGCTACAGTAATAATAGCTAATGGACACACCCCGGTCTAACAAGGGAGTTTATTTTGCTACTGGAATCGTGTCCAAGTCCGGCAGGTATTCAAAATCTGACGTGCCTGCAGGATAGTAGGTTAGGACTCCGTAGGTAACCAACTTGACCAAGCTACGAACGGACTCCAGTCGGTCTTGGAAGTTCGAGCAAGGATTGGCTGGCTGACCAGAAGGGGCTCGGGGCGGAACCGCCGGGAAAAAGAAGCCTAGCTAAACCAGTTGACCAACCAAGTACGCCGAGACCACCGCTAGAGAGCCATAGCGCGCATCTAGACTACAGTTCAGGGTCCAGGCAGTTCAACGCTCAACTCCCCAATTCCATCAACCAGACCACAATGACAGCCCCAGCTCCGAATCGGACCCGGATCTCCCTGGGCACCGTCCTGGTCGTCGGCGGGTGCGGCTTTCTCGGCCACAATATCGTCGACCAGCTGCTCAATTTCCCTTCGGAAACAGATCCCAGCGTGGCTTCGCAAGGCGAGAAGGATGCGCGCGCCAATTTCCCAACCCTGCGCGAGCGATTCCCTGAGTACGATGCCCGTGTGCATGTGACCGACCTGCGGGTCAACCATAATCGGTTGCCGGGCGCGGAGTACCACGAAGGCGACATCACATCGGTGGAGTCGATGCTGGAGGTATTTCGAAAGGTGAAGCCGGACGTGGTGATTCATACTGCCTCGCCGGAGGTCTTCCGTACGGATAAGGAGCTGCTACACAAGGTCAATGTGGGCGGTACGCGCACTTTGCTCGAGGTCGCCCGCGGCGACCATGGCAATTGGGGAGGTCAATGCAAGGCTTTTGTCTATACCAGCTCGGCCTCGGTGATCCACGATGCGTTCAGTCCTTTGATCAACGCGAAGGAGACTTGGCCATTGATTCGCGGCAAGCTGCAAGGCGTGTACTATACCGACACAAAGGTGAGCTCTACCCGTGTAGCTAAATTTGCATTATGGTCTTGATGCGCTTCTGACTTATGGTCCTTTTTGTCCAGGCCGAAGCGGATGAACTCGTCCTACAGGCGAATCGCAAGGACTCCAAAATGCTGACGTGCGCCATTCGTCCCGCGGGCATCTTTGGCGAGGCTGATACGGCGGTGTCGAAGAACATTCTCCATCTCGGCCTGACAGGCTCCAACCTGAAGGTTCGGCTCCAGCTCGGTGATAACAACAACTTGTTTGACTTCACCTACGTAGCCAACGTGGCCTACGCGCACGCGCTTGCCGCTCATGCGCTGCTGACGTCGTATGCTCGCTACGAGGCCGGCCAGGCCGAGCCCCTGGATCACGAACGTGTCGATGGCGAGGCCTTCAATATCACCAACGACGAACCCATATACTTCTGGGATTTTGCCCGCGGGCTGTGGGCGCACGCTGGCCGGGTGGTCGACACTTCTAGTGTGATCCCCTTGCCGGTCGGGGCGCTCTCGGTCATTGGCACCGTCGTCGAGACTATTTACGGGTTCTTGGGCAAGACACCGTCGCTGACCAAGAGCCAGATTGCTTTCTCGTCTGTCACTCGCTACTATTCGTGCCAGAAGGCCATCGAGCGGCTGGGGTACCGGGCTATTGTGCCTTTGGAAGAGGGCATTACTCGGGCGGCGCGCTACTTTGCCTGGACAGTAGCGGCTGCTCGGGACAAGAAGGAACAGTGATGATCATCTCATCTGAGCAGGTTAGAGCGCGGTTTGGTTCTACATGTGTATATTTGCCGGTGGAATGCGTATAAAATAGAGTAATCTGCGATAATACTACTTGGTACTTTGAGTCAGTTGACTGAGGTTGAAGTAAACGATGCTCAGGAAGTCGTCTTGATGTGGGATTCCAGTAACTGGCGATTCGTCTCGGCTTTGCGCAGAAATGGATGGCAGGAGACTCATCGCGCCCGCTCATCAAGGGCATTATAAATCTGAATCGAGGCTTACTTCAGAAATTCAGCCAGAAATCGATTCTCGTCGAGCGAGTGGTGAACCGGGAACGGTGTCAAGCGTTGCCTCTGGTTCATCTGGGTCCTGTATTCGTCTTCAACTCGCCTCATCTCTTTTTTTTGTCCCAAATTCACCATCCAGCCTCTTCACTCCGTGATTCGGCTCTTCCTAGCCGTCTTTTTACGTATTTGGGTCCGGCTCAGCACGAAACCCCACCGATTCGCGGCTCCGACGTTTTCCTCTAACCTAATCTTAGCGTCTCGTCTCGCCCGCGGATCGTCGGTGACGTTGGACCTCACCTTTGCTTCCACAACAACGACGACAACAGAGTCCTGTCCCTCCAGAGTCTCTCTCCCAGGGCTTCCACGCCCTCTGGGCACCGTCAACACTCTCGAAACCGCGATTGCTTCTCTCTCGCCGCCAGCCAACCTCGCTCGCTCGCTTCTCCGGCTATTTCCCCCGCCATGGCTTGTTGATGGTTATTTCGCGTCCATAAATCGACCTGCTCGTTCAGAGCGCCCCGATCTGCCCGGCAGACGGATGGTCTGACTGAGACCACGGACCGGTCTCGGAAAGTTTTCCGTCCCGTCTTCTTCGTGGTCGCTTGACGGTGGGAAGTCCTCCGCCAGCGGACCATCCGATCCCGAGTCAAACCGGCTGGGACTGTTACACCTGCCACGCAATAACCAGTGCGCCGCTTCAAGCCATGGAAGGAAACGACGGAGACAGTGCCCGTTTCCTGGCTCCGCCGCCAGTGACGCCGTTTCGAGAGGACGCACGCTCTCCGGGGTTACCTGGGAACGCGTGGAGGGGCGCCATGGAACGCTCCTTCAGCGAGGACATCCGTGCCGAACGCGAGGACCTGCGCGTTGCCGCCGAACAGACTCTGAACGTCATTCTGGACCTGGGGCTCGATGGCCGCATCAAGTGGGTGAGTCCGTCATGGAGGCAGGTGGTCGGCACGGCACCCGAGTCCGTCGAAGGCCAGCCTGTTGCGGATATCTTGCTCTACAATAAAAATGCGTTTCACGATGCCGTCGAGTCGATGAAGGAAGATGACACGCATAGTCGCTTCATTCGTGTCGCCGTGCGTATGGGTCCGGACTCGACCCTTCGGCCCTCTCGAAAGTCATCCTTACAAGACAATCAAGAAGCCGCAGCTGCAGAGGCCTCAGAAAAGGAAGACTCCTCGGTCGTCAATGAGTGGGATGTTCTCAACATGGAAGCACAAGGAATCATGGTCTACGATCGCTCTGGAGATGGAGAGGGTCATGTAAGTGTCCATACTGCAAGCTTCAGAAACCTAGCTAATCGTGCCAGACTATGTGGATGCTCCGGCCGTCAACTCCGCCGCGAGAGGTGACCATCGATCTGCCTCCAATTTTGGTCGAATCGCTCGGAGTAGGAGCCGAAGTCCTGGCAAACTACTTGACCAGCCTCGCCGAAGCCATCAATGCTGATCCGAATGGGCCGAGGCCACCCCCTCCTAACCCAGTCCTTTGCCGCATCTGTGAACGTCAAATTACACCCTGGTGGTTCGAGAAACATTCCGAGCTGTGCCTCCAAGAGCATCGCGCCGAGATGGACATACAGATTGCCCAAGAAAACCTTAATGAACATCGACATGCCATTGTAAAGGTCCTAGACGCATTAGAAGCCCGCCAAGGGCGGCCCAGGCCAGGTGATAATGGCCAGCTACCCCCACAACCAGAATACAAAGGCCTCCCCATCGGTCCGTCACCCGCCTCGTCCGCGCCGACTTCTGTTTCCGGCTCGTCCCCGGTAACACCTCCTCGTTCTCGGGACCCATCAGCTTCGGGACTCGGCCACGGACGGGGTCGATCGTTTGCTGTGCGGCGCCCTCTTGCCCGCATAGTCGAACTGATCCTAGATCTTTGTGACACCGCTCTGGAGATCAACACGCCTACTCTAAAGGAGACACGGGGGGAGAGCGGTGAGGAGCTACGGACGTCCTCACCCCAGTCGGAATCGCGTATCGCTCAAGTCTTGCAGTGGCAGTCCCCCAGTACCAACACATTGGAACAAGAACAAGGGCTTGCCGCTCTGTCCAACGATACCGAACAAGTGGCCAAGGCCAAAGTTGACGCCGTGATCCGGTATCGTAGGATCGTCGAATATGCGGAGCGGATTCGCATCGAGTACGCGGTGATGGT
Organism: Thermomyces lanuginosus; assembly: GCF_041956635.1. Lineage (NCBI taxonomy): Eukaryota > Fungi > Ascomycota > Eurotiomycetes > Eurotiales > Trichocomaceae > Thermomyces > Thermomyces lanuginosus. The sequence goes on along the minus strand of NW_027192349.1, from coordinate 254,837 downwards.
CGAGGAGTGTATCGAGGCTGCCATAGCCAAGGCGGAACGCATCGCTGCCGGGGAATTGACGGATTCTACTTCTTCGTACGAGGATGACGTGTGGGATGCTCAAGGAGAGAATGATGCACTACCACCCGAGCAGCAGGACACTTCCGGTCCCGTCGAGCCTACGCCAACGGCTCAACCCCAGCCGGAACCGTTAGAGTCGACGGCCCCCGATCTGTCCACGACCGCCTCTCCGTCGTCAACAAGAGCTTCGTCTATACCGGTGTCGACTCGGTCTGTTAGTCCCTTAGAAAATCCGACGCCGCGGTCGCACACAAGCATCAGCGGTGCTCTAGGTACACAGCCGCCGTCCAAACAAGGATCTCTCCTGTCCGAACGTGATGCTGGAGAAAACAGCGATAGTAGCAGCGTTCCGTCGTCGCTCGTTCCTGGAGCGGCTCGCACAGAATCTCCCTCCTCTGAGAAGGGCCTGTCTCGTGCGGCGAGTTCCAAGGAGCGCAAGAGAAAGAGTCTGGTTCTGCCAGGATTGTCGCGATCTCCCCATCGACAGCCGTCCCCAGCGCGCGTTCCGGTTCCCCCCGCCAGTCAACCCCAGTCACCTCTGCGGCTGTCCAAACCGCGGCTTCCCAGCGGAGATAGTATGTCGTCCCCGAACGTTTCACCTCTCCTCTCGACGTCGGACACGCAGCATTATCATCACCACTTGCACCATCATCATCATCACCGCCGGCAGTCGTCCGCGACATCCGACGTGACACGACCTCCGATCTCCCCCCATCTCTCATCCATGAGCCAGCCGCCGCCCCGTCCAGCGCCTACATCCATCAAGGATTTTGAGATTATTAAGCCGATCAGCAAGGGCGCATTTGGCAGTGTGTATCTGGCCAAGAAGAAATCCACCGGAGAGTACTATGCAATCAAGGTGCTCAAGAAGGCGGATATGGTGGCCAAGAATCAAGTGACAAACGTCAAAGCCGAACGGGCCATCATGATGTGGCAGGGAGAGAGCGATTTCGTTGCTAAGCTCTATTGGACATTTTCTTCCAAGGACTATCTGTACCTAGTGATGGAGTACCTGAACGGCGGCGACTGCGCGTCCCTTATCAAAGTCCTAGGTGGTCTCCCCGAGGACTGGGCCAAGAAGTACATCGCCGAAGTCGTGCTAGGCGTTCAGCATCTGCACGATCGAGGCATCGTCCACAGAGACCTGAAGCCAGATAACCTGCTCATTGACCAGAAGGGCCATCTTAAGCTGACCGACTTTGGCCTGTCTAGGATGGGACTCGTCGGTCGCCAGAAGCGCGTATTGAAGAGTCCCAACGAGTCAGCGCCTGATCTCTTAAAGCAAAATTCCTTCCGAGGAATGTCGATGGCATCGTCACGCTCCGCCTCCTTTGATATGCAAGCAGGGCAGTCGCCCTCGATGACACCGGTCATGACGCCAGATGCCCTCGGCAGCAGTTACGGTCAGCCATCCTATTTCAACTTTGGTCAATCTGCGCCTACCAGAGAGCGGCCGCGTCGCGCGTCCGGTTATCGGAGCGATAGTGGCAGCAGTGACACGCTGAACGCCATGTTCCAGACTTTTTCCCTTAATGATAGTACGGAGACGCCAGCACCGCTTCCTCTCGCTCCTCTTGCTCCTCCGGGTTCGGCAACGGAGGACGAGGCTCCCAGCGAAGGCGGCGACTCGCCTTATCTCGTTCCGCTCAGCCAAACTGTCAGTATCGCATCCTCTGCGCCGCAACACAGTACTCCTCCGCAGGCGCCGATGCTTCCGCCGCCGATGGCGCTGTTCGATCCCGAGGACAATAATCGGCGATTCGTGGGAACCCCGGACTATTTGGCCCCGGAAACGATTAATGGAGCTGGCCAGGACGAAATGAGCGATTGGTGGTCGCTCGGCTGCATCATGTTCGAGTTCCTCTACGGATATCCTCCCTTCAATGCGGAGACGCCCGACGAGGTGTTTGACAATATCCTGAACCGCCGCATCAACTGGCCTGAGAATGCTGAAGAGCTCTCGTCTCCGGAGGCTCGAGATTTGATGAACCGGTTGATGACTCTCAATCCACAAGAACGGCTCGGGGCTAACATCGAAGAAAAGTTCCCAAACGGTGGCGCTGAGATCCGTAGCCACCCATGGTTTGCGGACATCAACTGGGACACTTTGCTGGAAGATCAAGCGCAGTTTGTCCCCAACACGGAGAACCCCGAAGACACGGACTATTTCGACTCGCGAGGCGCAACCCTCCAGTCTTTCCATGACGAAATCGACACCGAGGTGTCTTCTCAGTACTCACTGAGCGGAGACTATCCTGAGCGGCCTCACGACGCCCTTTCTAAGGTGCGGCAACAGGTGAGTTCGATGAAACGAGGTTTGATGCCGTTACACATTCCGCCTCACGTGCGTGAGTCGCGCAGCCGCCGACTTAGTGAGCCCGCTCTGGCAGACGACTTTGGCAACTTCAACTTCAAGAATCTTCCGATGTTGGAGAAGGCGAACAAGGATGTCATTCAGCGGCTGCGTCAGGAGGCAATGCAGGCTCAGCAGCGAAATATACCCGCAGCAACGGCATCATCTACCCCATCCACCAGTGCAGGCCCATCTCTCGAGGGAAGCCCGATGCTGCCTATGTCTCTGCAGCGGACCTTGTCACAGAACAAGGGCAGCAATCGACCATCATCTCCGTCCGGTACTAGTCAGGCAACATCCTCTCCCAATCGACCTTCGCAGCCGTCATCGCCCCTTTTGGTGCAATTTAGCACCGGCCAAAATCATGAGCGCAGGAAAACCTCGGGCTCTTCGTCTACTCACTCGCATCATTCGAGCGGACCTGCTGCCTCGGAGAAGCACGGCGAACAGCCTCCCCGTCTTTCGACGACGGGCCTCAAGCCTGCAACCGGTCCATCGGCTCCGTCGCCGAGCCGGCCTGGCAGCCGTGCTCCAGGACAGTCGCCTGATAAATCCGGCCCGGGGTCCCGGTCCAGCGGCGCTTCATCCCGAGCTCGATCACGTACGATCGGCTCGCAAGACAGCGACGGATCGTCTATGGTTTCCCGAGAGCCATTCATACCAGGTCACCACAAGCGGCGCAGTCAGCTGTTCGACGTGTCGCCGTCGTCCTCTGACAATGAAGACCCGCGCACAAAAGCTTTGCTAAAGGTGCAACGGAGGCGGCAAAGCTCCCGGCGTCTGTCCCACATCAGCCAGACCGAGGGACCGCACTTCCGGCGCTTGGATGTGCTAATCTGCGAGGATCATCCCGTGTCACGGATCGTTATGGAGCGGCTTTTTGAGAAACTTAAGTGTCGGACCATCACTGCCGTCAACGGTGCAGAGGCAATGCGATATGCATTGAGTGAAGTGGAGTTCGATATTATTATGACTGAGGTCAAGCTTCCTCAGATCAGCGGGGCGGACCTAGCGCGAATGGTGCGCGAAACGAACTGCGTCAATAAGGCGACCCCGATCATTGCCGTCACGGGATATCTCAAGGATCTCCCCGAGACGCATCATTTCAACAGTTTGATCGAGAAGCCGCCCACGCTAACGAAGTTGACCGAAGCACTGTGCCAGTTCTGCCAGTGGAAGCCACCGCCGCGCGACTCCATTTCAACTCCGCCGTTGACGATTCCACCGGTGCAGAGCGTACGCCAGGGCGCCGGCCGTATGGAGGACAGCCCGAGCTCGACGTCGTCAGGGTTTCCTCTATTGCCGCCAAGTTCGTACCGGGGCTCGAGCCGAGAGGATTCTATAGGCAGCAGCAGCTACTTTGGGGATTTGGACTCCATCAAAGCCGAAGAGGTTCCAGTCATCGTCAGCCGCCATGCGGACGATTGGACAGGGAGCCCGGGAGGCTTGGGCATTTCGGACGAGGCCGCACTCGCTGGGATTTCCGACACAAAGACCGGTAGTACATCGGCGCATGTATCCCAAATGCCGCACGCATCGTCAGCACCACCCACATTCACATCGCTTGCAACGGGAGCCATCACGCCGCGACGGCAGCAGTCCACTGAGGCTATTCGGGCGAAGCGCGAGTCGCGTGAGCGGCGGCGACATGAATGTGCAGAGTCTGGCGACGACGAGGATGAGGAATTGGGTCACCTTCACGTGCGTCCGCGCGGGTCGCAGTCGTCGTCGCGTGGGCCGCGGTCCAGCTCCAAGTTGGGGACCGAGATGATGCGGACGAACAGCCGGGGCAGTATCGAGGAGGCCGCTGCCGCAGGAGAGTCGTCGACAACGGAGGCCACTGCTACGCAGCCGGAGACCACTGCTGCTGACCTACCGACGCCTGTGGTGGCAGCAGAACAACAACCGCAGCAACAACATCATGCTGACAGTGCGCCGGGGCCGTCGGAACCCAAACCGACCCCTCCTCCGCACCAGCACCAGCAAAGCCCGATGCGGTCAACCCTGCTGCCCCCTCTTCACGAATCGCCGACCGAAGGCCAGCTATCACCCGTTACGCCGAAGGCGGACCATATTGCGGTTGAGATCTCGACGGCAGCCTCCTCTTCTGATCAGTACCACGAGGAAGCTCAGAAGTCTCATCTCACCGCCACAAGCACGGAGAACCCTGACCCGGACGCGACGCCGAAACCCGGACCAACACCATCGCCGTCATGGGAACGGGATGGAGAAGGGGATTCCTCCGCCGTCGACGAAACGACACCGCGGGCAAGCGGCCAGCAACGGAGCGAGCAGCAGCATTCACATCAGCAGATGCGCGATGCGATGATGATGATGCTGCCGTGGAGACGGTGACACTTTGACCCGCCAGCCGAGACAAAAAGGGGAGCAATGTCATTCACTTTATTATGACTTGTTTTTATTTCTTTTCATTTTCTTCTCCCTACTTACTACGGTGTTTTAGCGCTAGCAGTGGCGTTTGTGTTTGGTGTTTGTTCTTGATGATGTCTTATGTCTATGCGGATCATGGTGTTATTTGCTTGTTCATCAATCAATTTGAGGTTACAGGGAGTTTTGTTAATCCAATTATTTTTTTTTTTTTCATTGTCAGATCGTGTATTTCCTTTTCGTTTTTCCTTGCTCTCCAGGTGACAGACAATAACTCTACTTCAGTCCTTTTGCTTATGCTTCTCCTTTGGTGTTTTTCCTTTTCTCATTCGCATGCATGGAATAGGTATCTATCAATATGGAACTGTTGTCATTTTCTGTGACTGATGACTTTGGGTCTTTATCATAACAGCGGAATTGTCTCGTCTCAATCAACGCGATGGAGAGTAGACACATATAGTAGGCTACATGTCCAGTCCTGGCCCAGTGAGTACCGTGAGCTGTCTGATAATTTTGTAGTTTACCCTGCAGTACGGGACTAGGAATCACTTTCTACGGATCGGAACCATTGCATACTTAATTTGGATTCGTGTTAACCGGATCTCATTATACGAGGCAGGTGGATGAGTCGAAGTTGGTAGCTATTGCTGATGTCCTACTCTACAGCCTGTAGCAGAGAGCTGCCGCCCTCTTGTTATGCCAGTCACTACAGTAGAGTACAGGTCTTCCCGATCCGAGCTTGTATTGTACCCTCCGTCATTAACGCAGCGGTCTGTTCCGGTGGTAGTGTACTCCGTATAGCTCTCATCATATAGGTAGATGTCACGTGGAAGAGTGGATTATAACAAAGTGAGCCCGGCCTTTTCTTCTGGTGACCTCGCACATTTCTTCCATCCTACATCCTCTAAACGCCAAACCTACTGCTCGCAAATACGTGAGCTTCTACGGCAAATGCAAGCTACTTAATGTAGGCTGTACTGCGTCACTCAGAGCGATCTATCTCGACTGCAGTTGCCCTAGCCGTCACTCCTGTCAAACTGTGCCTACGGGCATTCACGTTTGATACCCGGGACTCGAAGCATCGTTACTCACCAGCATGGCGCCCTTTCAGGGCGTCTGTGTATCGTATAGATTTCCTGGATTGAAGCGGGCCGAGCGTTGGCTCGTCTTTCCATTCCGTACTGCCTTTGCTGTCTAGACACTGTACTCAAAGTGAGCATATGCGGAGCAACTGCTGGAACCCGGAAAAATATACGCTTTCCCTTCGTCAATAGGTTTTCGATGTTTGTTCTGAAAGAATGGCCAGGTTCCTGGTAGTGGTAGCGTAGGAAAAAGCTACCCAAGCCCCTGGAATCATCACCTTGCCGACATCTATAAACAAGCCGTGGATGATTGGATCATCAAATATGATGATCGGAACCAATTCCGAGAGGCTCAAAAAGCGGCTGAAGAGGCAGCTAAGGCGGAAAAGCGAAAAGCAAAAGAGGCTGAAAGGGCCATCGCTCAGAGGAAAGCAGAGGCGGCAAAAAGTCATCGGGAAAATCTGATGGCTCCATCGTCAGAGCAACCACAAGACGCGAGGGACGAAGACTCAGGGACGATACGGCCGATAGAAACGATGATTCGGCAGCGGTGCTGTCGATAACGCCGGCACGCCCGTCCTCCATAACGCCCTTGTCAGAAATCAGTTCACCGAGTCCAGCGCCTGCCGCCGCACACACATCAGTCAACAGACCTCGGAAGAGGCAAAGAACACACCAAAAAAAATGGATGACGACTTTGTCAACGACTTTGGAAGGCTTTCCAACGCTATAGATGCGAGTGTTGCAAGCCAGAACCAAGCGAATGTGGATATGCAGCGGCAATTGAGGACTTGCAGAGCCAACTCAACTCCGTATGCCGAGACGTTGACAGTTCAGCCTGAACTGTTTCAGAGGTTTGAGAAAAGCATCGATGACATTAAAAATCTTCTGCTGCGGAGGGAAGGAGCTTGATACAATTTTTATTGGATGTTTCGGTCAAAAACTTCGAAAGTTGGAAGAATTTTTTCTGAGTCATTCTTTGGGTATACCGGCAAATACTCTTCCAGAGTCGGCGGTTTGCATTCGAAAGCCTTGCTGATTTGATTGCCGCCTCGCAAGCACGTCTTGATGTTCGTGCGCAACACGGCAACAATACGCGTCGATAGGCGTTTGACCGGCTTTCCGCGTCAGAGAGAATGCGCTTTGCATCCAAGTGCTTCGGATGATACCAACGGCAAGCTCCACCGCGATTTTGGATTTTGACATCCTCCTATTGAAGTTTTCTTCCTCCTCTGGAAGTTGCCGGTAACGGGCCCTCCTAAACGTGTCCATCGTCACTGCAGAGTCGGTGCACGCTGGGTCACCGTAGAATATAACATCTGCTCCTCAGGGTCAAGTCCTGCTTTGCTGGAATGTCGTCCTGTCGCAGGGAGGCCAACCCAGGGCCAAAGGATCGGGCCGTCCGGTGCAACAACCGCCAGAACCGAAATCCATGGAAACGATTATGCCCGGGGAAAACTGTCCTTGCTCCTCCGTTGGTCGATAAATGCGCCGTAACGTGCCATTGACATACCCCAAATAATGTCACCCCCTCCACGAGAGTCGATATGCTGAGTATGCCTTTTAAGCGCCTCAAGCGTGAGGTAGGAAGTCTCGAAACCGTTTCGTGAGATGTAGGATTACATCTGTGGAAATTTTGCGAAGGTAAGCCGGAGATTTACCAAACGATCTCGCTAAATCTCGGGTTAGATATGCGAGGCGGCCAAGCATCTTTCTTGCGGCTTATTCCCCAAGCTCCATTTGACGAGGTCCAGTCTGAGAGGGTAAATGGCGCGTATCTCGTCTTTTGTAATCTGGTTAAGATTAGTTGACTTGAATGGTCTGATCAGACAGCACAGGAGCTGAATTTTTTGTTTACCGAAGATCAGAGAACGCACTCATCCTCTATCAAGCTCCTGGCCGTTTCAGGTAAGTAAGTCGCGAGTATATTACGAATAATTCAGTTACTCTGTAGGTTCTTGGCACTTGGACCGGTTCCACCATTGCCCGACGCGCGTCTCAAATTCAATGGACGCCGCGACAATGACAATCCGCGACATACGTATATATATATGAATACAGTACGGAGTAAGATCCCTGACCGGTACAAAGATGAGATGAGGAACTAATTACTCTAGAAGGCCTGATAATATTCGACTTTTGGTTTATCTACTGCAGGCTCACTTGCCGTTTCAAGCACATGACCGAAGCAGTCGCGCAGCATGTCTGCTATAGATCTGGCGCATTTGACGCGTCTCACGGTTTTTTGCCAGTGCTCACACTGCTCGTCCTCACTGGCCGCTTGTGAGAATGCATGGGTACGATTGGTAGGATCTTACTCAACCGCCATGGAGACTTTCGCCGTCGACCAGCGCCGCATCAATCTGTCGGAGCCACAGCAGATCTCGTCTTCGTCGGATATGAGGCCGGTACGAGGATATACAATGCAAAGTATACATTGCTCAGTGTGTCGCATGGGTCTGGGAGTTTTCATACACCTGCAACCGGAGTATGTTCCCTATTCCAGGGCCATTGGAGAACCCTTGCGATGATGATGCGGAAGACTGACAAGACCCGGCACAGGGCGAGGATTTTCTGGAAAATGTCTCGAATTACTTTGCGAGAGTTGTTCTCCTTGTCAGAGGTTAGCCCGAAGTACAAGAATGACTCCATCTCGGCGTTTCTTGGTTTGCAGGAAAATCTGCACTCCGTTATCGATTCGAGTCGCGCACTGCTAGGTGCCACCGACAGCAATCGAACGAATGCAGCGGCTCGACAGATCCGAAATCAGGAGTTGAATATCGATCGGTTAGTGAACTCTGTAAATGAGTTGCATGGGACGATGCGTGATCTCCAGCAAGCCTTTACCGGGCTACGTACCGAATTCAACGAGTCCGGAACTCGTAATACAGAACGAACAGGCGGCGAGATGGACATGTTTCGGACGTTGGTGACTGAACTCGGGAAAAAGTCAGAGGAGATTGACAAACTGCGGCTCGAAAACGAATCACTAAAGGGAAAGGTCGGAGTCCTGGAGGAATGCAACAAGCGGTTGTCAGCGTCAGCACCAGTCCCGCTGGAAGACTCCTCCATGTCTGGGATTCGTAGTCCCACCCTCACAGATCTACGGACACAGAACCGCCGGGGGCGTCAGACGCCTTTCATGCACTCCAGTCCCCATCAATCAGTTGCGGACTCATTTGACGATGAATACACGGAATTTGTTGACGCTGCTTCTGGGGACGAGCCGGAGCCGCCGCCAACGAAAGTGCCATTGAAACCGGCAGATAACTCTGGCAACCACGTGCGACCATCACATCTAAATGGAAGCTCAAATCAGCGCACTGCCACCAGTGCGGGAGACTCTCGTGGTGAACCTCAGGAACCTACCGCGAAACGGCCGCGCCTTACTTCTGGCACCGAGGACGCAGAGGAAGCATCGCAGGCCGCTGCCTCAGAGACTCCGGCCGTTCCGGTGAAAAGGCCGCGTGGGCGTCCTCCAGGCCGTCCCCGCAAGTCGATTAGCCAGACAAGTCGGACAGGAGATCCCCCATTCCACGTAGAAACACCAGGTACCAACGCCAGACGTGGCGGACGACGGGCACGATCCGTGTCCAGGAGACCACCGTCGCGGCGGGAACGCGGGGCAGCGGCGACGTCGAATACGGCAGCAGCGCCATCGGGACAGAACTCACCACTAGCGCACCCTGATGGGGCTGCAGAACAAACTCCTCAGGCGCAATACGTCAACTGCTATGTCACTGACACATCAGCAGCCGGGGTCTCAAGGCACGCCCCGGTTGCTCAAGGGTCGTCACCTACGAACCAGAATCAGGTAGATGCGAACGGCGATGCAGACCAAAGGCAAGCGAAACGAAAATCACTAGTCTCTGCCCGCGAAGCTCTAGTTAGGCAAGTCATGGAGCGGGAAGAGGCTATGGATGGAGAACAATAATATTTCAAATCTCATCACTTTCTTCTTTTCTGCATAAATATATGCGTGCATATAGATTGATCCTTTGCGATTCAAGGATCTCTCAGTTGTAACAGTAGTAATACATGATAAGCATGACATCGGCTGTCGGGTGTCCAACGCTCTTCGAGAAGGGAGTAATCATTTCACGCACAAAAACCCACACCCCTGCCTCGCCCTCTCGCAAGCCTTTTTGAGTGCCTGCTCCTCGCGATCGGTCCATTTGACGGTCAACTCGTCCCAGGGCTTCTTCGAGGTGAACTCCCGGCGATACGTACGATACATGGCCTGTAGACGGCTGACCTCGCGCGGGTCGCCCGTGCCGGAGTACACGATGAACAGGGTGCAGGACGGCAGCGAGTCGTAGATCTGCGCGATGTAGTTGACGGTTTTGGCGACCGCGGCGGCGAGGGTTGGCGTGGGGGGGTCGGGGACAATCGGTGGGATGCCACCATTAGCAGGTGGTGCAGTCGTGTCGTCTGTTGGGGGGACGATGGAGGTTGACTCGTTGGCATTGTTCGGGTCCGGTAAGCGATTACACCATCCGCGTAGGACTTCCAACTCGCGTAGTCGTGCCCAGGCAAAGTCGACGCCGTCGACGGGGATGCTTGGATCGGAAGGGTCGCCGCGGACGGCCCGCGCGATCCCGCGCACCACCTCCTCGTCCGACTTGCAGCCGATAGCCACGGCGGCTTGCGCACCGAAGCCGCGCTCTGGACTGCCCCAGTCGATGACAGCGCCGGTGCGGCCGTCGGGCTTGCCTGAGCGGACTGACCGTTCCAGACGGCGGAAGATGCTCTCGTTGGTAACGTCGCTTGTGCCCCAGCTGGGTCCTTTGTCGCATTTCTGCTTGACCAGCTCGAGCACCGCCCGCGCATCCTCGATTGAGTCGTGGCCCATCTGCCCCTTTTGAATCTCCCGCCCCAGGTACTTTTGGGTGAGCCATTTCAGGCTGCACTTTAGTGGTGGCCCACGAGGGTGGGGGTAGATGATGGCCGTGTCGACGATGAATGGGTGCGTCAGCTTGAGCGCGGTTAGGTCAGCGTTCAGCGAATGGCCGACCAGAATCGTTCGTGGATGAAGGGTTTCCAAAAGGCGCTTCTGGATGTCAGCCAGTGTTGTCGTTACCCCTTCAAGTCTCTCTTTTGTGATTCCCGAGTAGCGAGTCAGATAGTCGACGATGGGCAGATCGGGCTTGACCAACTCGTCTAGCACCACTTCACCGTCCCACCGCACCAGACTGACTCGCGTCAGCTCCGACTTGCCCCCCTCGGTAATACACATCTCGCAGTCCAGGGCGAGCACCTCCCGGCCAGCGGTCATGCTGCCCTGCTGGATTTCTGATTCCGGGACTGAGCCGTCGGCGAGCGAGTTGACATGCGTGTCTACCCACCCATGCTCCGGCGTCTGGCGCAGCCGTTGGCGCCGTTCGAATTCTGCATTACGCTCCTGTTCATTGTCGAGTAAGGCTGGATGGAGAACGTAGTCGTTCTCCCGAAGTTCCTCCTTGGTGGCAATGAAGGCGGTGATGGGAGTTTTGTTCGAGGCCGAGTCCTTGCCAGCGTTCACCGGCTTTGGCCCTTTCTGACCGCCTGTGTTTTTGGACTTTGGCAAGGCTGACAAGAGTATCGCCTGGAGGGGCGAGTGCACCTTGTTGTACTTGCTGTCGCCAGGCGCTTTTACTGGCCAGATGTGTGGAAACATGTCTGCCATTTTCTTTAAGGGCGCGGGAAGATTCTCCGGCGACAAAGGACGCGGACTGAAGCGATCCGACGGTGGCAGACCTTTTTTCCATCGAGTAAAGTCATCCATCTCCGCCTCTGTCGGCTTTTCCTCTGCGGCAGCATCTTTTTCTTTCTGCTCCACATTCTCCTCCAACGGAATCGAGCCGTCAAACATACCAATCTCAATCCCGGGCACCATCAGCACCACGATCTTGCGCACATGACCTGAATGTTTTAACGAGATCCATTGCGGCGCGATCCCATCTGCGAAACAATACAAACACAAGCTCTGCAGATCCGAGATCCTGATCGAAGACTGAAGCGTGCCCTCCACGTAGGTCAGCTTGGGATACTTGGTCTTCTCCCCATTTTCATCCCGTTTCTTGCTCTTCCGCTTCTTCGTCTCAGGTTCCGTTGTGGTCGTTTCTGTGCGATTCTCGTTTTCTTCCAGTAAATTTTTCTCCTCCTGTAGTCGCGACAGCGTCTGGCCGACGCCGAACCCGCTCTCCGTTGCGACGGAACTCTTGATGGGGTCTTCCGAGTCGTCGGTTGTGCCGCTTGCTCCGCGCTTGCGTTTGGTGCCGTGGGGCATCGTCGAGGTCACTCCCACGGGAGATAATTGACGTGTGGTTTTTGTCGCGTCGAGAGGGATTCCGTCCACCCTTGGGAGGTACTACCTGAATTTGAAAGTTGGTTGAAGAGTCTGCGTGAGTTCACAACATCCGATTCCACCTCTAAGTCGATGATTCAGGCAATCTGGGCTCCCAGTACTAGCAACCAAACCGCGTATATCTATTCTGGCAGATGAATAGAAATGCGCCAGCCATCTCAAATCAACCCTTCAGAAAGGATTACTCGCGTGTACGGCTGGGACATGCTGAGGTGCTGGCTGAAATTTACGAGAACAGATTACCGTAATTTACACATGCCAAGACTGATTGATAAGATAATCACGCCAAGAGATTGCTATAGCCATGCATTTTTCGGAAAATCTTCGCAGAAGAGGGAGCGAAATGCATCAAAAGAACAGTGGGCAAGCTTGATATGAGGGCCATCTGCATGATCTGACCAGTAGAAAAAAAACTCCAGAAAGAAGCCAGTCGAACAGGCGGAGTTGTCAATGCGTCATCGAGTTAGATTTCCCGTCTCAGTAGCGTTGGCCGATAACGGAGCTCGCTGCTCGATTGCGCGACTGCCAACACCAAAGCTCTTCTCTAGCCTAGATTTTTTCCTAGAGTTCGGATGATATTCAGCTCTGCATAGCAACATCCCAACATCCTGAATTACTAATTGTCCCTCCGGTATATATTCTTCTTCCCCTCGATCCATCTGTCTCCTTCTCTCTCCAGGAAATCTCTCCTTGGGCCGTCAAGCCGTCCACTTTCACCCCGCATTCCGATTCCTTAACCCCCCGCCGATACACACCACCATGTCAACCCTCGAGGAAATCACCTCCCAGGCCGATTTCAACGCACACATCTCCGGCCTGCCCTCGGATGCCCTCCTCGTTCTCTTCTTCCATACCCCCTGGGCGGCGCCATGCACACAGATGCGCACCGTCCTTTCCACCCTCGCCTCCAACTACCCCGTCACCTCGCCGCCGAACATCTCCTTCGTGAGCGTCAATGCCGAAGAACTACCGGATATCTCCGAGGACTACGACGTGAGTGCCGTGCCGTTCGTCGTGCTCGTCCGCAATAAGCAAGTCTTGGAGGCGATCAGCGGGAGCGATGCCTCCAAGGTGCGGGATGCGATTGAGAAGCACGCCGCCACTGGCAGCAGCTCCAGCACCGTGAATAAGGCGTCGATTCCACCGCCGCTGGACGCGAAGCCGCGTGCGGATGCCGCGGAGCCGCCGACTGCCCCGGCGACCAACGGCAACGCGGCGGAGCAACCGCCTGCGGATAGCAAGGAGGCGCTCTTCGCACGCCTCGCGGAACTCGTCAAGGCGGCGCCCGTCATGCTCTTCATGAAGGGTACTCCGAGCGAGCCGCGGTGCGGATTCAGTCGGCAGATGGTATCTATTCTCCGCGAAAATAACGTCAAATACGGCTTCTTCAATATCCTGGCCGATGAGGATGTTCGCCAGGGTCTTAAGGAGTTTGCGGATTGGCCGACGTATCCGCAGCTGTGGATCAAAGGAGAGCTTGTTGGTGGATTGGATATTGTATGTTCCCTTTACTTTCTTCTGGATGGAGCACTGCTGACTTGCTTTAGGTCAAGGAAGAGCTAAACAATAATCCTGATTTCTTCAAGGAGTTTGCTGTTCCGCAGGCTGCGTGATCTCCGCTCTTACGATAATCAAAGAAAGGCTCTCGTGGCGGAGCATGAGTGATTGTACGATGATCGATGATATCTGATGATAGCGTTCCAATGAGCAGCGTAATTTGACCACCATGCTTTGCCGCTGAGCAGAGTAGAATACATGCGTCATTGGACATTAATAAACCAAACAAGACTACTGTACAAAAAAAATCAAGTTAATGAACACTGTCATGCAATTCATGCCTGCTTCTGCTCATTCTGCTCATTCGCCTGAGCTTCGGTCGTCTCGACCCGGCCCCCACGGCCCAACCCCGTCGCCTGCCGCGTCATCTCCTGCCACTCCCTGGGGAAGTTGTGCTTCACCACCATCAGCTTGGACAAGACGTCCTGCTCGTCGACATACGCGCCGGCCAGCCACCGTTCACCGGAGGAGGTATCAAACGCCGTGCGGGAATGTACCACGCGGCGATTCTCAAAGATGACGCACTCGCCGGGCTTCAGCTTGAGCCGGAAAACGTTGCTCTCCTTCTCGAGCTCCGCCCGGAAATTGTTCAAAGCGGCGTGGAGATCACGCACCTTACGCGGCCAGCCAAGGGTTGACGAGCCGAACCGGGGCATTGGCGCCTGGAACGGCGGCGAGTAGTTGACATGCTTGATGATGCTGCGGTTGAAGTTGCGCTCAGTTTCGATCACGCGCCAGGTGTTGTAGTACTTGTGATCAGGCTGGTTGTAGTGGTAAGGGATTTCGGTCATGCAAAGCACGCCAAAGTCCTTGCGGCTCAGCTTGCGCACGGCACGGAACGCGTCCGAAAAGAGAGATTCGCCGCCCTGGGCCGAATTCTTGAGGCAATGCAGCAGCTGGAAGCCCGGAGGGTTGGTCATGTACAGGAGGTCCATGTGGAAGCCCAGGTCCTTGTTAGTATAGGCAACATTCTTCGCCTCGGGAACGGACCTGACGTCCCAAGTCTTTCCGTAGAAGGAATTTCGCAGGGGTCCCATGCGCGTGGCGATCTTCTCCACCATCTCCCGCGAGTCGGGGATGTCCTTGACGAACAAGAGGCCATACAGGGCCAGAGCCCGCATGGCCTTGGCAAACTTGACGTCGTCGTTCATGTATTCCTCGTACGAAATCCAATACTGATCCTTCTCCATGGTTTCCTTGTCCCACAGCTTTCGGTGCCGGGCCGCAGGGAGTCTCCGCGCCGGGCTGCCCGGACCGGAGAGCTGTCGCGCATGGAAATACGAAATATGGGAGTCATCGAATCCGGGTACATCGGAGGCCCATTTCACCCGCAGGGACTGCCCTTCCTTGTGATGGACCCAGTGAATGCTGGACGGACGAATGTCCGCAGGGATGTCCGCGATGTGGAAATTGCGCTGCTTGGAGTGCGGGTCTACGCATTTGTGGCAGCTGCAGGTATCGCGCAGCTGGATATAATCTAGATACTTGGTGCGATCCTCCGATCGCAAGCCAGGAAGGGAAGGCAAACGAACCATGACACCGGTATCTTTCTGCTCGAGGATGACCCCATGGCGGGTGCGGAGACGATCAGGGTCGGTGGGCAGTCGTCGAATCAGCGGCTTCTCACCAGAGACGGCGGTCTCACCCTGTGCCGCAGACGTAGATTCGCTGGGAGAATTGGCCTCGGCAGGTCGTTCCTGGGGAGTCGAGGGCTGTTGCTGTTGCTGTTGCTGTTGCTGCTGCTGAGGTGGTGTTGACTGCGCATCAACTGAGTAAGGCCGCCAAATGGCCGGCGCCGGGCGCACGGGAAGAGGCGCCCTGCGGAACGAACGCAGCAGCAATTGCATTGAGCGAGACATGTTCTCCGGTGGCAAATATTATGCACTATTCGATTCAATGCCGATGGACTTGATTGTTTATGGAAGACAATGTAGATCTGCTGAGCGAATAAAAAAATAAATTACCGTAACGGATGTTCCCGAAACCCGGTAAATTACGCGCATTGGTACGGAGTACCTTATCTTCAATACAAGGACGTCATTTTTTACAGAACTCCGTGCTTCATGGAGGAAAATTAAACAGCTGGTCTCATTCAGATTATTGCTCTGTCATTCTTCCTTTCTCTCTCGCCGCTTCGATGCCAACTTCATATCGTCTGTTGTAAAACAACCACTATATGCATGTCTGCCGGGGGCGAACACCTAAAAGATGAGGTCCGTGACAGCAAAAAAGCTCTGATTTCAATCAACCCACGGTTTGCTCATATTCTTCTTACAGGGCACGAGGACGGAAGCGGTTCTTGCAGGGGGCATAGCTGGCCTAGTATCCCGGTGAGAATTTATTCCTGCTTTTGCTTTGTTGGACAGTTCTGACGGGCCAGAATTGCAGCTTCTGCACCGCGCCGCTCGATGTAATCAAGATCCGGCTCCAATTGCAGATTCACTCGCTCTCGGACCCGACATCAATTCAGGGAATCCAAGGACCGATATACAAGGGCACGCTACGTACCGCCCGCACCATTATCCGGGAGGAGGGCATTACGGTGAGCAGGGCATAACCCGAATCCTCCGCGAAACCCCCTTTCGGTCTAACCAGGAACTCGAAATTCCAGGGCCTATGGAAAGGCAACATCCCCGCCGAACTCCTCTACATCTGCTACGGAGGCGTCCAATTCGCCGCCTACCGCACAACAACACAAGCCCTTTCGCACCTCCCTCGCCGGCTCCCCTCATGGACCGAATCCTTCATCTCCGGCGCCGTAGCTGGCGGTGTCGCCACCGCAGCGACATACCCGCTGGACCTGCTCCGCACACGCTTCGCCGCGCAGGGTAACGAGCGCATCTACTCTTCCCTGCGTGGCGCCGTACTCGACATCACCCAGAACGAAGGTCCGCGCGGGTTCTTCCGTGGCTGCTCCGCCGCCGTGGGACAAATCATTCCTTACATGGGTCTCTTCTTCGCAACATACGAGACGCTGCGGCCCGTCATCAGCCAAGTCGGGGACCTCCCCTTCGGCACCGGCGACGCCGCGGCGGGAGTCGTAGCAAGCGTGCTGGCAAAAACGGGGGTGTTCCCGCTCGATCTGGTGAGGAAGCGGTTGCAGGTCCAGGGCCCGCATCGGGCGCGGTACGTGCATCGGAATATTCCCGAGTATAGCGGCGTGTTCCGCACGATTGCCGTCATTCTACGTAATCAAGGCGTGAGGGGATTGTACCGTGGGTTGACGGTTAGTCTGATCAAGGCGGCTCCCGCTAGTGCGGTCACCATGTGGACGTATGAGCGGGCGTTGAAGGTCATCCGTGAGTTCCGTTCGAGGGACACTGGCAGTTCAAGAGGGATTTAAAGTGCCTTCTATATTCGCAAATTGTACGATAGAGTGGTGTCTACAGTAGTAAATTTAATAATTATAGACCGTTAATCACGAAACCTTTTCTTTTTTTTGTCTAGTTCCTGTGACTATCCATAGTACTCAATCTGTCGTCAAAACGGGGAACAAAAAAAACAGCTACAGGAACGCTGAACACAAGGGGTTGTCTTCAGAATATAAAAAGGAAAGGACACAGGGGTAACCGGGAACAGTGAACTCAGAATTAAACGGAATATGGAACAGTGAAGACAAGAGGCTTTTTAACACCATCGTCAGAACACGCCGGTTCCGCTTAGTACTCGGCTTCTCCCTCTCCTTCTTCACCCTCGAGGCCGTCCGCGGCAACCTCCTCGTAGTCCTTTTCGAGGGCAGCCAGGTCCTCCCGAGCCTCGGTGAACTCGCCCTCTTCCATACCCTCGCCGACGTACCAGTGGACGAAGGCACGCTTGGAGTACATGAGATCGAACTTGTGGTCCAGACGGTTCCATGCCTCCGCAATGGCGGTCGTGTTGGACAGCATGCTGACGGACCGGTCGACCGGGGCGAGCTCGCCACCGGGGACACGGACCG
Organism: Thermomyces lanuginosus; assembly: GCF_041956635.1. Lineage (NCBI taxonomy): Eukaryota > Fungi > Ascomycota > Eurotiomycetes > Eurotiales > Trichocomaceae > Thermomyces > Thermomyces lanuginosus. Next base: position 237,114 of record NW_027192349.1, on the reverse strand, counting down.
GCTTCTGGTAGTTGATACCCAGCTTGAAGCCAGTCGGGCACCACTCGACCAGGTTGAACGACGACTTGGCCTTGAGCGATGCAATGGCAGCATTGCAGTCGCGAGGCACAACGTCGCCGCGGTACAGCAGGGCGACGGCCATGTACTTGCCGTTGCGAGGATCGCAGACAACCATCTGGTTGTTGGGCTCGAAGCACTGGAAGGTGATGTCGTGCACCTTGAAACTCTCGTGCGAGCTGCGGTCGCTCGAGACGACAGGGGCGTACGAGATGAGCGGGTAGTGGATCCGCGGGAACGGGACCAGGTTCGTTTGGAACTCGTTCAGATCGACGTTCAGGGCGCCATCGAATCGGAGGCTCGACGTGATGGAGCTGACGACCTGGGCAATGAGGCGGTTGAGATGCTCGTAGCTCGGGCGCGGGATGTCCAGGTTGCGACGGCAGATGTCGTAAACAGCCTCGTTATCCACCAGGAAGGTGCAGTCGGAGTGCTCGATGGTGCTGTGTGTGGAGAGCACCGCGTTGTACGGCTCAACGACGGCAGTCGAGACCCGCGGAGACGGGTAGATGGAGAACTCCAGCTTCGACTTCTTCCCGTAGTCGGTCGACAGACGCTCGAGCAGCAGAGCACCGAAACCAGACCCAGTACCACCGCCGAACGAGTGGAAGATCAGGAAGCCCTGCAGGGAAGAGCAGTTATCTAGCTATCGGTTAGTATCCGATACGCCTCACGCGGAATGATTGCGGAACGTACCGGCCACGCGGCGAATGCGGTCAATGACGCTGTCCACCAGCTCCTTGCCAATGGTGTAATGGCCACGAGCGTCTGACAAGTTATCACGTTAGCTTTACTAATATGGCCAGCTGGCCGTACCCCCACGTACAGTTGTTGGCAGCATCCTCCTTGCCGCTGATCAGGTACTCCGGGTGGAACAGCTGGCGGTAAGCACCCGTGCGGATCTCATCGATGGGCTGTGAAAAGTCAGTAAGGGGTGCCCTATTGCCCATGTCTCGTGGGTAGAAGACATACCGAGGGATCCAAGTCAACGAAAATCGACCGCGGCACGTATTTCCCGCTGGAGGTCTCGCTGAAGAAGGTGTCGAACGCGCCGGGGTCGCCAACATTCTCGGCGGCCTCGGGGTCAATGCGGCCATCGGCCTTCAGGCCGTGCTCGAGGAGATAGCTGTTGAAGGAAGCATTGGGTCAGTAATCTCGGGGGACACCTTTCCCATTGGGATCTCATGACAGGCGAGGATTGCGTACAGTTCCCAGGCACTGTTACCCAGCTGGGTACCAGCCTGACCAATGTGGATATGGCACACCTAAAGAACACTCCTGTTAGCCCGTGTTTGGGATGCTGAATTTGGCCCCAAGCATCGCGCCCGCAAGCGTGACGAGCCTTTTGCTTCAGGGGCTCGCGAGCCAGCGAAGGGAAGTCAGCTATGAACGTACCTCACCGCGCATGGTTGTGACGCTTTTCGACAGAGATGGGGGTGGTGTAGGGAGGAAGGGCTGTTTGGGGGGAAGGAATTAATAATGGGGGAGGATTGGGACAGCGAAGGAGAATGGGAGGCGTGAACAGACGGTGTGAGTGAACTAGCCTCCGCTACCGACTAAATTAACTGGAATAGGGAGAGGGGCATTTCGTGCTCTTAGCCTCTTTGGGAGGGTTGTAAACAAAGTTCGTCGGCCCAATCAGAATCGATTATCACTCTCGCTAAACCGGTTTGGGTCAAGCTCCGTAACCCGGCTTTTTCCTTCGCTCTCCGACTTTTTGGGATGGCTCACCGAGTTATCCCCGGATCAGAGGGCCGGTTTTCGTTCTCTGAGAGAAAAGGAGCCAGAATCATAGCTTGCTGGATGGATTTGGAGCAGAGCCCAATTCTATTCTCATGTAAAATCTAGGTGAGAATCGGTGGGAACTGGCCGGCCAGCTGGTTGGGATTCGATCGCGAGCCAAGTCACGTGTTCTACTTTTGTTTTTCCCCCAATCGCAAACTCAAAAAATTTCCTGTTGACAACATTCGATGAGTTCACGCACCGTGCATAGGCATTGGCCAGTGAAATCGTCTTGATTGCAGCGTGGCAGACCCATGTGTTTTTCCCGGCTCTTTGATCGGGGATCAAATGGATGTGGGATTGCCAAATCATAAGCCTAAGGGGAGCGGATGATTTACATTTGTCAGGCCGCTATCGCCAGTACCTGAATAAGACTCATCCACAACAATCGTCACCACAATACGAGTCTGGAAGTTACGAGAGGAAGATAATTGAAATCAACTACAAGTAGTCATTCTGGTGTGAGGGTCTGAGGAGTTGGACTGTGGGAGTTCCAAATCTCTACGATCAATCCTCGCTCATTGTCTTGTTAGAGAGGAGATCCAAATGCCAAGCAGACAATGGTGGATACCTTAGGTACTCGTCTTCTGATAAACTGACTGACGCTGAATGCTAATCAAAGCGGTCGGAATACCTCCCTTGTTCTCCCGGAATAGTTTCGTTAAAGAATCATTTTTCTACACCCAATTTGTGACCAGTCAATCCGTTTGCTTTCATGGTACGATTTGCAGGACAGTTTACTGGCGATTGGGCAATGGACTTTTGCCATGATCTAGACAGAGTCGGACATGTGAGAACTACAGAATACTGTTACTAACTCCGTAGAGCCTCAGAGCTATTTCCAAAGCCATCCAATTTCCCTGTGATCCAAGTCGTCCGCAAGCTCAACGAACCTATTGCATTGATGTTCTGAACTCCGGGAAAGCCTAGCAATCTTGAAGCATCAGGCTCTCTATCGGATACTAGTGGATGCCTACAACTGACTTGCAGGAGATCTCTAGGCTAATATAGGTACTTCCTAGATGTTAGATACGGATAAGTACAAAGGAACACTGTGCAACAGCAGCGCCCGATTAAAACGTCATTGACTCTTGTGACGGCGTATGGGTAGCACCGCCCGCAATTGAAGCAAAACTATGCATGGTTGGTCGAGGTATGCGTCATGATGTCGAGCTCGTCATCTGCAGTTGTTCTAGTCAATTCAAGCTATCTTCAAGAACGAAGTAGCAAGTCATCATGGATAGTAATTCAAGACCTGAAAATAACCAGGGTCCCTCAGCGAGGGAGACCTAACTGAACATTTGCCATCTCAGCAAAGTATTGAAACTATGGCTGCCAATTCGATGGATACTGTAGCGATCCGCAACGGCAGAATGACTTCTCATATATTCTATGCTTGTTCTGAACGTCGGTGATGTGGGGGTCGTCCACCAGCTGTTTAACTCAGAACTCCGTCTGGTCACAGATGAGGCATCATCCATTTCTGAAATTCATCGAACACCACGGGGCTTCTCGTCATATGACATTTACAGTTTGGTCCAATCCCTTACTATAATAGAGACACCTCCACATTCGCCGAAGCGGTCTCATTCTTGGAAAAGCATCGAAGATAACACTCGCGAGCAATCCTGTTACACACGAACGTTCAGGAGGAAAACACAGAAATGAAGCTTGAGAAACGGTACGAAAATGGCTACACGAAGGATGGTATCGCCCGAGAATTCTTATCTCGGACGCATTCTGGAGATGGCAAGTCGTACCTTTTTTAAACTGGAAGGAAAGGAATGCCGATTGGCACGCTGACATAAAGAAATCAACAAAATAGGAGCAATGTATTCTCAAAGAATCGCACGTGGCCTCAATAGCACTGGCTGACATCTGCGACACTCTTAATCTTTCCGGGAAAGAAGAAGACAAACCGCCGTGGGCAGTAACTATGGCGCTGCTCAAGGCCGACATGAAGTGCCACGCTCTCAAGGTGGAGGTCCTACCATCGCTCAAAGAAAAAGTGGACAAGTTCGGGACAGCAACAGGGTTTGATGATAAGTACCATATGTACGTGAACGATGTCAAAAACAAAGTGAGCGCGCTCGAAGGATTAGTGAAGAGTCTGCGGGCGCAGCTGGTACGGCTTGAATGGGATATACAAAACGAGTGGCGTCTGAAGAACCAAAGTTTTCAGAATCAGCATGATTGGGGGCGCGCTATCCGGGATGAACTCGAACGTATTTTCAACAACAACAAACCTCATTGCAAGTTGACTGATGTCAAACTAGCAATGGATGACTTGGAGGAATACCAAGGGGCCGGAGGAAATGATATTCCAGAATCAGTGGGCTATCTATTATGGAGGAGGCAGCAGGCGGGCCAGCGACCTTAGGTACTTTTCATGCCAAAACGATTAGGAAATTAGGAAACGTTGCAAATTACAGATCTACTCATGATTTATTTTCCCATAAGTTTGAACTTGCAAAGTTGATCTGAATCGATATTGAGTAGCCTTTCATGGACTGCTTCGATCAAGTCGCACAATGTTGTAACCAGGATGGTTATATTCAACGTCATGAGTGGTCATTCGCCCGCAAATGCTCCAATACCGTAGCTAATGTTCTATAAATTATATACTATTATGCTATTATACTATGTTTTGATTGTAGGGGAGGCACTGAATTCATAGGGAAGGCACTGGCTAGGGAATGAGGGCTAGACTTTGATCGTCTAATTTGTCTTCAGCTGTCTTAACTTAACCATCGTCAACGAGTATCAGAACGGCGAGGAATTAATCGATGGAGACAGCAACACTCAAGTAAAATACTAAGTCCTTATGCATGGAATGGCCACGTATTTTTGAAGGATGAACAAAGACTAACACTCAGGCCATTGCTCTATACAGCTCAAGGAGTATTCTCAGCAGGATTTTTCTACTATATCCAATGATCCACATCAAAATCCCCGTTCAGAAATTTGTGAACGGACTCTACCACTCCGTGTCTGTTATGATCTGGCCATATTGCCATTTGACAACCAATCTGCGCAAATCTTCATCAGATATAGAAAGGTCATCCTGGCACGAAAACTCGGCAAATATTCCGGAATTTCCCACAATGTCCCATATAGCGGACATTCCATTCCCTGCAGATAAATAGAGAGATTTAGGCCTCCATCAAGGTAGTCATTGATGGGAAGGTACTTTGTGATGATCCTCGGGGATGCAATCGGACTACTTTTGAGGAAGTCCTATCAAAATGACCACCACAAAGGAAGCATCTTCGGGCAAAGCCCTCTTGGTGCTTGGCGAGATGAACGTAAGTAATCCATCTGATATGTCGACCCAAATTGAACCGGCTTGGGTGCTAAAGAAAAAAAACTTCGAACAGAACGAAATCAAAAAGGACCTGGATAGAGTTTCTCAAGACCTGAACATAGTTCAAAATCTCCTACTCAGCCGCAACACCGAGAACGCACCGCCATGGGGAATATCCATGACTCTGCTCAAGGCCGACATTTCGTGCAGAATTCTCGAAGAGAAACTGTCATTGATCGAAGAGAAAGTGAAGCTGCTTGGACCAATTGGTGGTTCTGATTCTGTAATCACGACCTACAGGAAAGAAATCGGAGCAAAGTCGGCAACGCTCGACGGACTACAGAGACAGTGTTCCAAACTTGCGGATCATAAAAAAGCAGTTACTAAGGAGTGGAAGCAGAAGCGCAAGAGGTTTCGGAATGAAAATCATTGGGCGCAGGCTCTTTGGGAGGAATACTCGCGCCTTCTCTGCGACCCTGGCAAAAATAATATGCAATTGGAGAGGGTCAAAAAGGCAATCGATGAGTTGGAAGGACGCCAAGTGGCTGGGCTACCTTGTCCAACGACTGTGGAACAGATTCTTCGTGAGAGGGGAATAACGATTTACAGGGATGTGTGATACTTTGTCGTTTGGTTGATGGACTGAAAGGTGCTAGTTAGAGCATTAGGAAACGTAAATCCTGGTACCTGCTGGTAGCTAGTTCGAATTCCGTTGATCATGAATTGATGCTAGACAGCTGATTTGTTCGATTGCTTCGATCAAGTAGTTTGACAATGGTAAGCCACCAGTGAGTGTCTTGAAGCCATCGATTTCATTTGACGAACCACAGAGGTTCTGGTTCCGCATCAAAAGTCCTATGCAGTAATTGATGCAGTAACGAATGTCTTGATTCCGGACATCATATGCGTGCAGAGTAGGTATCAGGCATGAAATTATGGCTGGACTGGTCGGTCAACTTGCTTTTCCCAATGTAAATCTGCCATCTTCAACGAGTATCAAAATGAAAACTGATGACGCGGAGAAGATGACAGTGACCAACTGAGGAAATAGCTTCTGATCCGTAGAGAATTGTGCCAGGACAAAGAGTTACTATCATAGTTCCTTTATTCAATGACAAACAATGACCTACAATTCGAAAACTTATTGTCCAACGAGTACGGATTACCAGGGTTCCTTTAATTCAAGAGTATAACTACCGGACCTCTCCCGGCCGTTTTCGATCATACGTACTGTTCAAGAGCCTCTGAGCGAGACCTATACTCCGGCTTTCCACTTTATCGGCAACATTGGCCATCCATAACTCTCTGGCGACAATTCCCGTCGAGTCACAGAAAAGAGTCATTGAAGGCACCTAAGAGCATCAGAACGAACGAAAATTTCCATCAAATGAGCACTCAGGAAATTCCGCTTTCTCAGGATAAATAGGAGTAGCTTGACCTTCGTTGGAGTAGTATCAGACATGGCAAAACGCTGAAGACAACGATCAAAGCAACAGCTGAAGATAACATTAGATGCTATCGCCAGCGCTCAACGATAATTAAATCCCGGAAAACGACGTTTGCCTTCAAAAGTGCCAAAATGCCAAAATCGGAGAAAGCACCGGCGAATGAAGATGTTGGCAAAGGTGAGGACCACGCCAACAACAAGAAAGTCGTAAGTTATCCGTTACTGTTTGCCCACATCTTGAATGAAAGTACATCGATTGTTGCGCTAACGACAAATATTACCAAATTAGAAACAATTCACAGAGAAACTGGAAGCGGTGCAAGACGACCTGACACGAGGTAACATAGCTCTGTGCAAAGTGAACGACTGCAAGATAAAAAAGAAGTTCGTGGCGCCGTGGGTAATATCCATGATACTGCTGGAAGTCACAATCATTTGCCACAGGTCTAGCAAGAAATTGACAGCTCTCAAAGAGAAAATGGAAGCGATTGAAGAGATGTTCCCTGGCGTTGGGTACTCCAATTACGAGAGGGTAATCAACGGCCAGCTGGACAAAATCAAAACGTTGACTAGTTTGATCGCAGAGCTTCAAAAATATCAAAGTGAATCGAGTAATGTGTGGAAAAAAGAGGGAAAAGAGTGCGACAACCCGGAGAGATGGGCAGAGGCTATCTGGGACGCCTGGGAAGACTACTCTAACCGCCTCGATGTAAACGCCGGAGACGATAAGGCAACTAGGAAATTGAAACAATACAAAGGGGAGATCGTTAACGCCCGCGAAGAGTTAGCAAACTACCACGACACGAGAATGAGCTGTCCTAGGTCTGTGACACGTCTTCTGATGTCGAGGGGAGTAAAGGTTTATAAATGACTTGTGCTTTAATCCTTTCTGTTTGTGGTTGGGAAACGCTGGGGAGTTATGGTAGTTAATCCGGATTCCGATTTCGTCTTTATTATTATGGATTAATATTGCTGGGTACACAATACCTGGTAGTTTGCACGTAACATTGCTCCATTGCCTTTGGGAATTAAAGTGTAGACTGCAGTTTGCCTCTATTGTAACTCCCAATCCGTTGGATGGAAAATTCTATGGATGACGAGTATGTATCTATCAGAACAACGACGAATACGAGCAGACGAAGAGAACTGTTGCAAGATTAGATCGACGTTATTTACGCCCTGTAGCACTAATTATTAATCGGACGGTCATCATTTGTCAGTGAACAGTAAGACTTAGATACAACCAACATTACTCTTGTCAAAGACGGTTCATTCGAACTCTTCCAGTTTCACAAGCTGAATTGACATGAAGCTTTCTGTCATATCCGTCCAAAGATGAGGAGCTTCTGAGCGAGTGAGACTGTAATTCCTTCTCTATGCAAAGACCGATGGATTCGCTGGCTTCCAACGATCATCCAAGTCATTCGAATAGCATAACTTTTCGAATGCGCGAATCAGAGCGAGAGCTTCCGCTAGGAAATCTGCAGGGCGTTCAACAAGATAGAAGTATATAGTAGAAACACATCGGTTGGCTTCATATGCTTCACCGATATCGGATTAACCCTTGGAGCTGTTTTCTTCGACTGATTGATCAAAAGAATATACAATGGTAAGCCATGATTCTGGAGCCATGCGTGTTCATTCAAAAAATCACAGGATTTCAATACTGCAGCTGAAGTCCTATAGAACGTTTAATATTGCAATGTATGCCTTGATTCTCAATTTAAACCCGTATAGAGCAGGTGACAGATATGTAATTAGGGCTAGGCTCTGTCATATAACTTTGGTAAGGTAGGCTATATTCTACTGTTTCATCCGGCTATCTTCAGTGAGAATCAAACGACAACGATGACACAACAAAAACAGCAGTGGTCAATGAAGACACTGACTCGTAATTCGTGGAGAGGAGCATTGTGTGACAAAGAGTTACTTTGACTTTCGTTGCCTTTATACAAGAACAATGACAACCTCTCCATTGTTCAACACAGTCCACCGGGACTTTCTCAATTTAAATAGCATTGCTGTCGAAGTTCTAACCGTTCTCAATCACATATGTGAGTGAACGCTGACATACTGAACTGGTTCTCCATCTGGCAGTATTGGTCATTCGCACTCTCTTTCGCCGCAGATCCCCGTCGAGTCATAGAAAAGAGTCAATAATGACACCGAGAATTCATCATGGAGCGCGGAATCTTCCACCTAGTGATCCCCTTATGAAATTCCGTCCCCTCAGTTTAAATAAGAGCTAACTTGATCTTCGTTGAAGTAGTTAGACATGGAAAACCATTGAAGACAACAATCACAAGCAACACCTGAAGATACTCCCAGATTATATCACTAACGTTCGACAATAACTAAGTCCCGGAAAACGACGTTTCCTTTTAAAAAGGTGCCAAAATGGCCACACCGGGGAAAGCATCGGCGAACAGAGATGTTGGCCAAGGTAGGGACCACACCAACAACGAAGATATCGTAAGTTTTCCATTCCTGTTTGCCTTCTTGCCATCTTCAAGAAAATTACGCTCTTGTACTAACGTCAATCACCAAAATAGAACCAGTTCATAAGGGATCTGGAAACGGTACAGGAGCATCTGAGCGGTGCGAGCAACCTTCTTTCTGAACTGAACGAACTGGAGCGGAGTAAGACATACATACCGCCGTGGATACTATCCATGAAACTTCTCAATACCGAAATGATTTTCCAATATTCCACCGACATATTACCATCTCTCGAAGCGGACCTGATGAAGTTCGAGCACATGTTCCCTGGCCATGGGTACTCCAGCTATAACAGAGTAATCACCGAGCAGTGGCAAAAAATTGGAAGACTATGGAGGTTGATGAGAAAGGTTAAAGAAGAATACCTAGAAAAATCGATCAAGCACTGGACTCAAAGTGCAAGAGAATGCCACAACCAGATAAGATGGGCAGAGGCTATCTGGGATGCCTGGCACGACTGTTGTAATGGCCTTGTCGAAAATGAAGGAAATTCAAAGGTTATTCGGGAATTGAAACAATACGAAGACGAGATCGAGTGCGCCAAGGACGACTTAGAACGCTTCAGGAATCTGAAAGAGCCTTGTCCGGAGTCAGTGGAACGAGTTCTGGCAAAGAGGGGAGTACCTGTTTTCGAATGATTTGTGTTCTAATTTTGTGTTTGATGATTAGGGAACGTCAGGGAGTCACAGTACTTAATGATGCTTTTTTTTCTTTACTTTTTTTTTTTTATTTCCTTGTAGAAGGCATTTGGGTATATGACTATTCTGTATCCTAGGTAAGTACTACGTATCTGCTAGTTTTTGCCGTGAAAGAAAATATGCCCACACCAACAACATCAGATCTGACGAAATACTCGTATCAGGAGTCGTAAGTCCACTCAATGTCCACAATTATTTGTATAAAAAAAGGGTCAGGTTCTTTGTTGACGAGGACTATCATTCAACCAGATACCAATTTTCGGCAATCTGAGAAGAGCCTCCTCGAACCAGCAAAACTATGGCAAATATTACTACAACATCAGGAGGGAATAAGGTGCAGTGGATAACTTTTGACGCTTTTCGCGAGTGAGATGAGGTGCGTCTTCTCGCTTTCTCCTTGTAGGAGATCAAAAGCACTGTTTTACTCGAAGTGGAAGCGCTTGATAACCCATAAGAGACCAGAGAAGTTGATACGCCGATGGAGTGGGCACAAGATACCTTGGATAAATCCGAACGTTACTTGAGTGATAAAACCTGTGGTAGAGATGGAACGGGCTAGAGCGACTTGAAGAGTTAATCAAAGGGGCAACTTTATGGCACCGGTGAGTACCTCTCAGTGTGAGAATCATGTATAGGCGCTCATCCTGAAGATTGGGAAGGGTCAGAGCGACCCTCCTGGTGCAGATTTGTAATCAGTTCTGAACTCTCTGAAATTGAATTGATCAATTGCAGTTCATGACAATTCTTTCCAAAGTTGAGATGAACGGCCAATAACGAAAAAAAGTCTGTGTAGATGTCTGATCCGCCAAAGGATTATTGGCAGAGCAGAGGAGTATTGATAGGATTTGGTTTCCGGATGAGGGTGAATGGCTGAAGCTCAGCGGTTCCGGCAAGTCGGGTCAGTGGGTCAATTAGTGGGGACAGCCATGAAGTCAATTCACACATTATCCAATGAAATAATGCCTATGCTTCCATCAATTTCTGAGTGGCTGAAAATCTGACCATTCAGAGAGTCGTATCAGCATTCACACTTCGGAGCTCCGAACTCCCGTTTTGCCCTACTAGCCTAATTTGGCAATCTACACTCTTGACAGTGATTTGGTACGTTCTGCATCCATATTCACAGCGCCTTTATTCACGTGGATTTCCCCTGCTTGAACAGCTTGACATAGATTGAACACAGTCACCAAGTCTGCTCAACGAATGGGCTCTCCTAGTCTCTGCTGACGGCTCTGCTCGTTGCTACCCAATGGCTGCTGCCACCCGGACAAGAAACTCCTTGTCCACTAGAACAGAATCACGAAAAGTCAACTTCACCGACAAACGAAAAGACAGGGGAGCGAGGACAGATCAGGAAATCATTCGGTAAAAGGCAAATAAGCAATGGCGTCATAAGAGAACCACTCGCCGTAAAAGAGGAAGGGGGGCCGGGTATCGACGAATGACTCTAACCCTTCCCTGACGTCTCAAAAAACCATGGTCGACCTAACTAAACAGAATCTAATCGAACATGATATTGGCTGCATCAAAAGCAGAGCTTTGGAGGATCTAGTTTCAAAATCCTCATACAGCTGAAAACGTATGACGTGGATGGCTTATGAAACCTTGGTGGAGGACGTCGAATTCGATAGCCATGAGAATGCGCTCAGCAATATCTCCAAGGATCCGTTGGAGGAATGATTTGGATCGGGTGCAAAAAGTGGTCCGAGTACCGAGATACGCATATTCAACACGAGCACGGGGCGCCGTCCAGTCCATGACTGGTTTGTATTGCTGAGCACAAGACGCCCTACCAGCTCACACTCCCGCATCTCTGCCTAGAACTTCGCAACATGGACACTAGGAAGAAGTGAGTAGAGTCTCCAAACTCCTGCCGATGATGAGAAGGGCTTTTTCCGACATCACGCGGGGAGGTTGACAGCTGCCGTCGTCATAAGAGTGTTCATCAAATCTTAGAATTGACTCTGGAATACAGCTCTGTCACAACGTAAAAGGCAATTGGTTTCCTCATACTCGATTGGAATGACCAGGCTGTCTTCTAATAGTATTTGACGGAGCCAGGGACGGAAATTGGAGCCCACCCGCAGAGTTCCGTGCACTGCACAGCTATTGGCTAAGTTCCTGGTCTTAATTCTGCTGGCCTGTGACTCTTCTCGGCATTTGCGGAGTGAGAAACTGTCGGAAATGATGAACTGACTACGTGAGAGAAAAAGCTTCGAGAGGTTTATCCAGGAACCGTATTATTGGCAAATGAGGCCACCGTCATCGGCATTCGGGTGTCCAGCCTACCCCGAGATCGACAGAACTTCGTACTGGCATCCTGAAGCTCAGAGCAGAGAACGGCGGGAGCGCAGCTCCAATGTGAACTTTGCACCCGGTTCGCCTCAGGTCGCGCACGAATCTGACATATTTCCTGCGAAGAACGGGAACCACCGTATTGTGCACAGGCCTGTCTCCTGGGATTGGCGAAGGGCAAGATACTGGATCGCACGGTCCGAATTATTCGCTACACGCGCAAGGCTGAGGTGACGAGGAGGATCAACGTCCCACCGTTGAATATGCACATTTTAAATTCTTTCTCTGGAAGCAGATACGTAGAACCGTTGATGGGGGTTTCGAGCCCTTAGATAAGGAAGGATTACACAGTGTCCCGTTCAAAGTCGCTCTGCTCAAGTACGGCCACATTTTGTGGGCAAGGAACGGTTCTGGAGTTTCGTCGCCATCTTTGGCGCGAGGCGTTGGTGTACAAAGGGCTCCAGCGTCTTCAGGGCGTCCGTATCCCAGCATTTGCGGTCGCATAACTTCGACTGGTCATACTTCTACGGCGACCGGATGTGCCTCAAGCATTTTGTACGCATGTTGTGGGATTGATGATCTCGACTTCGAGATGAAGACCGCAAGGTGAGCCTGAAGAGCGAGGTTAAGTAGTCGGTAACGAGGTGGAATATCAAGGGTGCTGCGCCACTCCAAGCGGGCGGCGAACTTGTTCTGGCGCGAGGAAACCCAGCAGCTGATGGTGATTCATAGACTTGGAGAAGACTTGGGTCATCTAGCGCTCGCCACCATCAATAAGCGAAATGCCCTCTAACTGAGGACGGGATTGCGGGTCTCTTCGGGCTTTTCTGTTCGGAAATACGGGTCGGAGTGCCCTATGTGGTAATGACACGAGCTCGAATCCCATCGATCTCACAGAGTAGTCAAGCACGCCTCTATTGTAGAATGATCGAAGATAGATCGTTTGATCGACACCGGTTTCATCTGTTTCAAGTGAATAATGCAATGCTTGTCTTGGTGAATGAAACAGCGAAGAGATTCAGCATTTCGAATAGGGAAAATAGAACAAGAGATAAGTATTCAAAATGTGCGACAAATATGTCTGATTTAACGTTCCCCGGACCACTGCCGCGGAGTTTGATCCTTCAAGGGCTGAGGCACTCGGTACTTCTAGTTGTTAGGGTGAGAAAGTTCATACGGGAGCGTGAAGGGTGTTGGACCACATCCGTGAAATTGATAATACACCACGTCGGAAAGAATCCTGCGGCTCTACCAGGAACGAGTGAACGGAAATGGCTTCCTTCGAAATGTTCTGGATACTCCGGAGTCTCGACTCAGGATTCATGAGCTTGTATGATCTTGGGCCGAGGTACGGAGTGGCCCTATCCAAAGATTGAGAAAAAAATTCAAACGTTGACTACTCCGTACACACCGATACAACGCGTACGCCAAGAACAAACAATGAGCAAGTATCTTTCAGGTAATTACGTGAAACAGTTACTGATGAATAAGCATCTTCTGCATCATGATTGGTCAGATAAGCAGAAGAACTGCCAAAGCCTTCAAGTCCACAAACGAAACAAGTTTCAATGGAAATTCACAATCCAGAACGGGGGTAATCAAAGCCGCAAGGATACCGTCATAGTTTCAAGCCCTAAGCCCTAGCTGAGAATAGGGCAATGGCGATCATGACGCGATCAATTAAACGTTCCGCATCTGCTACGACGACTTGGCGTTTCATGTGCCGTGCTGGACGCGCGTTTAAACCTTAATTTTCTCGAAGGCGTTGGAACCGGGAAGCTTGTTGGAGCTTGGTTGAAGCTCACAGAGCTACAAAAACGGAGCTATCAGTGAACATTGTGTGATCTGCAAGATGAATTTGATTCTGCAGATTCCAATTATAGATTTCGATGCAGATAACAGGATCGATATTGTTCATGAATTCACTATGATCGCTTATCTGGGGGATCTTGCACCCCGAGGATTCTGGACTTGCCAAGTTCCCACCCCGCCCCGCCCCTTAACAGCATGGCCAAGTGGCGTCTGCAAAACATGGCACTGAGCGGGAAATATTCCGGTCGGCGCATTCTGATTGGAGGGAGATTTGCTGACATAAGCAATTTCAACCCTGTCCCTTTTTTGCCCATGGGAAGAGTGTGAGATCTGGACTTGGCCTGATGAGAAGAATCCGTGGTTTCTGTCGAGATCTGAAAAAGATCGCTGGAGCTGGGACCTTTTATTATTATGAATCGATGGCCATTTATTTCCAATCTTCCTGCACGGCATTGACTTGTGGGTTGTTCTCGTTCTCTTCCATCCGCAAAAGTTCATATCACTCGCTCGTTTACCCTACTTTGATAACTCGAATTCGTTCATTTTGAGGCCTGTGGCCGGTGATTTCTTTTCAATATCAGCTTCTCTCGTTCATTTCAACATATATATTTTGAGATTATCATTCTCTGAATTCGATTTATAGTACACTGGCCAGGCGCCAGCATGTCGAACAACCACCCCGAAGCCAACGACCCACGTGCCAATGCCCGTCAGGCAGAGGACAGCGCAGCCGCGCACCCTGTCTCGGACCAGGGATCCTTCGCGGACGAGGATCGCGGCCGGAATGCCAACGGAGGACTGACGGTCGACACATCGGCCAGTCGCTCGTTGAAGGGCGAGCGGTCCCCCTCGGCTATCCGGGAACATTCATTGCGACTGGACGACGAATTGGCGGTCCTGGAAGCGGAGAGGGTCGTATCCAATAACACAGCGCGCGAAGATGCGAAGAGCGAGAAATCCTCGCTCCATCGTTCCCGTTCCACGCGGCGCTCGGAGCCCGTTGACGAATTCGACGCCGCCACCAACCCATTGCATGAGAAGGCGGCCGCGTACAATACTCCGGATAATCCCTCTACGAGTCTGGCCAGGGCGCTCAAAAAGATCCACAGCTCGAGCTTCCTCGTCCGATATATCATCTACATTATCCCTGTCGTCGCCCTTATTCTCATTCCTTTGCTATTGGGGAGCCTTGTCTTCCCGAATGCTACCGTCGGTGATGTGAAGCTCATGTGGTTTAGCATTTGGTTGGAAATCTTCTGGCTGACCCTGTGGGCGGGCCGTCTTGTCGCCAAGTGCATCCCATATGTTCTGGGCATGATCATGTCGATCTTCACGAATAACCCCAAGAAGTGGAGGGACTTGGGCTCTCAGCTGCAAATGCCCGCTACACTCTTCTTCTGGTGGCTCGGCGTCGAGATTTCCTTCCTCCCCACTATGGTGAACCACCATATCGATGGTTCCAAGCGGGTCCGCCACTGGGAGATGGTGATGAATAAGGTCATTGTCTCGATTTTTGTCGGAGTCATTCTGAACTTGGTCGAGAAGCTGATCATCCAGTTGATCGCCATCAGCTTCCACACCCGGACCTATGCGGATCGTATTGAAGTCAACAAGTTTCAGATCGGCAGCCTCGCCAAATTGTATGCCTACTCGCGAGAAGTCCTTTCCCTGAAAGACGAGGACTTTGAGGACAAGTCTTCAGAAAAAGAGGGAACTAAGACGCCGCTGAACTACGCCACCGCAGCTACCAGGGTCGCTCGTAAGACGCTGAACAAAGTCGGTGATGTTGCCGGCGCAGTTGCCGGTGATTTCACTGGAAAAAAGGTCGCAAAGAGCACCCATCCGCAACAGGTGGTGCTCACTCTGCTGAGCTCGACGTCAGGCAGCCAAGTCCTGGCTCGGCGATTGTATCGAACATTCGTGCGAGAGGGATTTGATACTGTGTTCGCTGGTGATCTAAAGGCTGCATTCGAAAACCCTGAAGAGGCGGACGCCGCCTTTACCATGTTCGACAAGGATATGAACGGCGACATCTCCATGGAGGAGCTGGAGGCTGTGTGCGTCGAAATTGGACGCGAGCGCAAGTCGATCACGGCGTCACTGAAGGACCTGGACTCGGTCGTGTCGAAGCTCGATAACGTCCTGTTCTTCATCGTCTGCGTCATCACGATCTTGGTGTTCTTGTCGCTGATCTCTACGTCGGCGGCGGGCGTACTAACATCGGCCGGATCGACAATTTTGGCGCTCTCATGGCTGTTCTCGGCGACCGCGCAGGAGTTCCTGCAGTCGGTGGTGTTCGTGTTCATCAAACATCCGTTTGACGTTGGAGACCGTGTGACGGTATACGGAACGACCGGCGACAACCTGACCGGAGACGACTATTACGTCAAGAAAATCTCGTTGTTGTACACGGAGTTCAAGAAGATGCAGGGCCATGTCGTACAGGCTCCCAACAGTTATCTGAACACGCTGTTCATCCTGAACCAGCGTCGTTCAGGCGCATTGGCGGAGGCCGTTCCGGTTGTGCTCAAGTTCGGTACGACTTTGGAGCAGATCGAGACGCTTCGGCAGCGACTGCTCGAGTTCGTGCGGTCTGAGAATCGCGAATATCAACCGAACATTCTGACAGAGCTGCGGGACGTGACAGAAGCATATTCGATCACACTGAACGTGGTCTTCTTCTACAAGTCCAACTGGCAAAATGAGGGTCTTCGTCTGCAGCGGCGCAACAAGTTCATCTGTATGCTGATGCTGTCCATACAAGAGATTGGCATCGAAGGGCCGCGCAAGAATTTGCAGGGAGCACACGTCGACTACCCGTACCATGTTGCGTACCACGGTTTGCCGCCAAGTTACTCTGTGGCAACATCTGGCCAGCATGATAATTCACGGCCGCCGACGGTCGAATCGTCGTCGTCGGGCCGACCAGCGACAATTGCCGAGGAGCGCGACGATATCCCGGAGAACACCGGCATCAGCAGCGGCGTTGCGCCCCATCAGCAGCCGCAGCAGCATCATTCGATCCTGCGGAAAGGCTCAATGGTCGCTGCGGCACGTGCACGGGGCGAGTCCACCTCGCGGCCCGGACGGCACGTGGACTTCTCGCTCGGAATGACCGAGATGTCCTCTGGAGATGTCATGGGCGACGTCTTTGAAGGTCGAGGTCCCTCGCGGCTCGAAGAAGTCGCGCGCACCGCCAATCGAGAGATCGAGGAGCGGCGCGCTCGGGAAGAAGAAGAGAGTGCCTCGATGGCGTCGGGGATGCGACGGGTGCGGACCGGCAGCCACAGCAGCTCGGTTGCGTCGCCGCGCGCGCACGGGGGACTTCTTGACTCGGAGGGCAATGTTCCTCGGTCGTCGTTTGAGTCTCGCAACTCAACCCGTCCGAGCTTTTCATCCTCTTTTCACCGTTCTCGGCTTCTAGGTCGATCTTCTGTGGAGGGGAGACGGGAGGATTTGGAGCAGGGACCGTTCAATCCCAGCAGGAATGTGTAAAACTGGGCTTGCCCCTTGCATGGAAGAATTGTTGATAACGTTCTTCCCTCAACCAACGTCTTAAGAAGGCAACCTTGTTCATGATGACGTACGATGTTGTCGGTCAAACGATTCCGGAGAAGTTATTTCATCTCGATCAAGGGTTTCGGCTTTTGCCATATTTTCTCTTTCTTGCATTTAATTGTTCCATTCTTTTTTTCTGCATATACATGTCCACTCCGGCTGAATTCAGAGTACATGTTTCTCACGCTCACACGGAAAACCACTTGCTGTATGAAATTGAGTAGACCAAAGTACCATTCAAGAATGTACAAAAAAAAAAAAAAAAAAAAAAAAAAAAA
>NW_027192349.1:213095-218966 GCF_041956635.1 Thermomyces lanuginosus | reverse complement strand
GTTTCACAAATGCTTCATTTGGAAATTTTCCATCAGTGTGTTTACTAATCAGCAGTCCGGGGAAAAAAAAAAAATAGATGTGTTTACATTTCCTAGTCACTACGAGAACTGATATCGCGAATTGACCAACCACCCCACTCGCTGTACGGGTAGTAACTCTGTCGGCAAAAGCCGTCAATCGGATTGAATGGTGCAGCAGAAATCCCCGCAGAGATGAATGCCCTGACGGTTACGAGGGGCGCTGCTGCAAGGTTGAGTCATCCCAAGTATTTATTGTTTCCTGCACGCCTGAATTGCAGCACCTCCAGAGTACGAGTAGTGTTTCCTGCTGTTGCTATCTCACGGTTTTATACGATGGGGTCGATTGCCGATTCTCTCGGAGGAGATAATAACACATGGAAGGGACTCGGCGCGGCCGAGTTCGACTTTCGAAGTAGGAAAATCCTGAATATTTCCTGATGAATGGGCCTTGCTAATATGGGCAGGTGATACCATGACCAAGCCGACATTGTCCATGCTTGAGGCCATTGCACGGACGAGTCTACTAGACGACGTTTTTGGGGAAGATCCAACGACAAATTCGCTTCAAGAGTACGTCGCCAAGCGGACTGGCCATGAGGCCGCTCTCCTGGTCATGTCCGGCACGATGGGCAACCAGGTCGCCATTCGGACCCATCTTACCAATCCACCGTACTCGGTTCTGTGCGACCACCGCGCCCACGTTCTCAATTATGAGGCCGGTGGCGTGAGCATGTGGACCGGGGCTACTGTCACGGGCATTGTCCCCAAGAATGGTCGGTACCTAACGCTCGAAGACATTCAGGCCAAGGTCGTGCCCCCAACCGATGTCCACTTATGCCCGACGAAGGTGATCAGCCTAGAAAATACGCTCAATGGCCTTGTCATGCCATTGGCCGAGGTCAAGAGAATTACAGAATGGGCGCATGCCAATGGCATCAAAGTCCATATGGATGGCGCTAGATTGTGGGAGGCAGTTGCGTCAGGCGCTGGTAGCCTTTCGGACTACACCAGTCTCGTGGACAGTGTCAGTCTTTGCTTTTCCAAGGGTCTGGGGGCGCCAATTGGCAGCATCATTGTAGGGTCGAAAGAGTTCATTGAACGGGCTAATTGGTTCCGCAAGTCTATTGGCGGAGGCACCCGCCAGGCCGGAGTCATTGCGGCTGCGGCTCGCGTTGCCTTGGATGAGACCTTCGGCCTGGACCCCAACGGAAAGGATGGAAAGCTGAGGCAATCCCATGTCCGCGCCAAGCAAGTTGCAGAGATGTGGACGTCGCGCGGGGGAAAGTTGGAGGAGCCCGTCGAAACCAATATGGTCTGGCTTGATCTTGAGGCTTCAGGGCTGGGGATGAATGATTTGGAAAAGATTGGGCAGGAGAAGGGCGTGAAGCTGCTGGGAAATCGGCTGGTCGTTCACTATCGTAGGTTCATCCGTGACGGTCAAGGCGGCCATTGGACTAACTTTGTGCAGAAATTACTGATGAGTCTCTACGTCGACTTGGGGAGGTGTTTGATGTGGCCTTGAGTGGCAAGTTTGAGCGTAGCGCCGACGAGAGCAGGCCATATGGCTCTAAAAAGGAGTGAACGTTTATTACAAGACAAATGAGTCATGACGGTTTTCAGCAGGATAGACAGGAATGTGGAGGGTAAGGCTAGACGCCTTATTCTATCCAAAGTGCCGGATTCATCTGAAAGGAATTACCGTAGTTGTGTAATTTACACCCTCCAATATGTGCCAACTGCAAGGGCAGATTGTATCGTAATTACGACTCCGATTGCTCCACAGAGCACAGGCGTGCACAGACCACCCAAGAGTTGATGCCTGGAAAGTCAGGACTTCACCATTAGCTCATTTGTATATGACAGGTCGCGCTCAGATTCGCGTTTTTGCTTTTCCCTGCGTTCCTCGGACGACGCCCCTGCCAGACAGCCGAGCCGTTCTCTGTCAAGCGTCCAGGTTGATACAATTGACGTTTTAACCCCGTCGCCTGAGTTGTTCAAGTTGGCTGGCAGGGAAGTTTGGCTGACAGTATCGGTTGAGATCTGGTGAAGGCTACTAGGTACTTTACCTCTGCTTTCAAACAGGGGTTCCAAATTTTGATGGATATTGCTGACTTGATGATCGTAGTGATGTGATCGTCCATTGTGGCCTTCGCCTGAGTCATCGGATGTGCGACACGTACAGTATTCACATGCTCTTCAGATCAGATCATACTTTATACCGA
Organism: Thermomyces lanuginosus; assembly: GCF_041956635.1. Lineage (NCBI taxonomy): Eukaryota > Fungi > Ascomycota > Eurotiomycetes > Eurotiales > Trichocomaceae > Thermomyces > Thermomyces lanuginosus. Next base: position 216,723 of record NW_027192349.1, on the reverse strand, counting down.
CATCGATAAATCCTAACGTATGGGCGAAACTACGAGAGTCACGCGTCGACGGTGGTTATTCTGGGTTTCGATTGTTGACGGGTTGGAATAGAGGAAGGCCGCGTTCTTTACCTGTTGGCGATCCTCCGCCGATCAACGTGATTCCTATCGCTGTGCTGCACTGCACCGCTATTCCTAGTTCTTCCAAGTCTCCTGTCACGGACGCATTTGTGAATATATAAGAAGGGAGCCGTTGGATCGTTCTTGGAATCTGCGACCGACGGACTTGAATCCATGTCCCCACGTTATCCGGGCTGATTGTGATTGTTTATTGGATACTGTTACTCTGGTGATCTGCGGCGAAGGACTGCACTACCAGCGCCACGCTATTTATACCCGTGTTTGTCTCTAGCAAAGGCAAGGCTTTCTCTCTTAAGCAAACCCAGTTGATCTGGGCATCGCCTTGCCTAGAGTCGCCAAAATGGACCCAACCCAGGAATCGACCCAGCCCTATGCCGACCCCCGTCGGATAGGGTCCCATAATTCTGGACTTGTCGATCAAGATGTAGCGGATATTATATGCATTCTTCATCCGAACTCGCCTCCCGCTCATGAAGCGGTCAGTGCGACGGCGAAATTCGGAATGCAGCATATCCTTCAGCGTGATGATCTCGAGTACGACACCGGCGAGGCCGACGACGCCCGCGATATCGCCCTGCGATTCTCGTCCAGCGTGCATGATCCCTCGGTGCAGTTCCTTTTCGGCCGGAATCCACAGCGCTGCGACGTCCTTTTGACCCCGGATCCTCACAACAGGCACATCTCGAACATGCATTTCCGGATCTTCCTGAATGCCGACGGGATCCTCATGCTGCAGGACATGTCCACAAACGGCACTGTTGTCGACAACGTGCGCCTGTGGAAGCGCCTCAATGAGACGACTCATATGCTTGTCAACGGTTCGGTGATCCAGGTGGCCTCGGATAATCGGAAGAACAGAGAAGTCCGGTTCGTGGTCCGGATACCGCCTCGGGATGGCTTCCATACGGAATATCAGAACAACCTCATCGAGTATCTACGGCGCATCCCGTCACCGAAGAACGGGCAGGCTTCGGCGCAGCCGGGACGGCCTCCGTTTGGCGTCGGCGGTCCGTATGGGATGCACTGGGGCGGCGGCTCGCTCTACAACGTCACTGGGCAGATCGGCAAGGGGGCGTTTGCCACGGTGTACAAGCTGGCGACAAAGCAGCATGGAGTCGTCTATGCCGCGAAAGAGTTAGATAAGCGGCGGTTTATGAAGAATGGCGTTCTAGACCAAAAAGTCGACAATGAGATGAAGATTATGAGAGGTCTTCGCCATGTGAGTAGTAATCCCTTTTTGTTCTGTTTGAATGCACAGCTGACATGTTCTGTAGCCGAACATTGTACAGTATGTGGATTATCATGAGCACGATCGATGGGTGTACATTATCATGGAATATGTCCCCGGTGGAGAGCTGTCCACGTACCTGCAGACCAAGGGCAAGATCCAGGAGGACATGGTCAAGACCATTGCCCGGCAAATCCTTCACGCACTGGCGTATCTCCATCGGCGAAAGATTACCCACCGCGATATCAAGCCAGACAATATCCTCATCGCGTCGCTCGATCCCCTGCGCGTCAAGCTGTCGGATTTCGGCCTCTCCAAGGTTGTCCAGGACGAAACGTTTCTGAAAACTTTTTGTGGCACTCTCCTGTACTGCGCGCCCGAGGTATATCCGGACTATGATAGCTATCGCAAGGCGCCCAGGAAGAGGCGGCGACTTGGTGATCCGTGAGTTACCTCTTTGTGTCTGAAAGAGATCTAGGCTGACTGAGACAGGTCACCGAGGACATCCCCGTACGATCACTCCGTAGACATGTGGTCGCTCGGTGCTGTCCTGTATCATCTCCTTTGCGGGACCCCCCCTTACCAGGGCCGCGTGGAGAACCACGGGGCCCAGATGCTACGCACGATCATGACTACAGATCCGGACTTCAACCTCCTGCGTAAAGAAGGCGTGTCGGAAGAAGGAATCGACTTCATTGCTCGGCTGCTCCGGCGCGATCCTCAGCTGCGACCCCGCGAGCGGGAATGCCTGCAACACCCCTGGTTGGTGGATGTTGAGGACATTGACGAGTACCCAGACGAGGAAGAATCGGAGCCGGAGAAGCAACTGGATATCATCAATGAGGAATCTGACAAGGAAGACTTTCCAGATGCGTCACAGCTGTCGATTCACGACAATGACGATGATGATCGCGACCGTGGACCAGACGCCGTCCTATCGGACCCTGCCGGCAGCAACGGGGTTGAGAGCAAGAGGCCTCGTCTGGTGACCGACGAAGTACGGTACCCGGAGCTGCCGAAGTTGGAAAATCTTCCCATGGCTGCATTCCAGCCTCCAACGGGCAAGGCACCAGGCCGGTTGTTTGGGGAAATCACTCCATCCGCCCCGGACCAGCCCGGTAACGGCCTGGCGGACGGGGACCCTAATCTTTCCGAGCTGGAAAACGTCAGCTTCTCCAGCTATCATTCGTCTAGTGGTGAGTCAATGGGTGATGCTGATCCCTTGGCCGCCGTCCATTCTGTTCCCATGCCCCGGTTTGGCGCACCTTCGACCACATCACCCAGTCTCCAGGGCGAGAGTTACCCGAGCAATGACACTCCTTTGGAGACGGCTTCCCCCGTCGGCACTCCCGTCACGCCACGGAATCGGCGTGGGCGAGTCTCGACCTCTGCTAATGAAGATGTGCCAGACAGCGACCGAGAAAACGCCGACGCAGCCGAAATCACCCCAAGAGCGGTGCGGCAGCAGCGTCGCTGGATGGATGGCCGCCCGATGCCCGACACGGCGAGCGAGAGTTCGAACCCGAACCACCCGGAGGATAAACCAACGGATCAGGACCTTGCCGAGCTCGCGACGACGGTCGACGAGCGAACCGGGCGTGCCGTCAGCGAATTTCCGGCAACCTCGTACGATACCGAACACGAGGACCAGGCGACGGAGCGGATCTTGGCCCGGCTACAATCTCCTCCCACCTTCGTGAAGCCCCGGCCGATCCTGGGCAAGCTGGTCACTGTGCCCGGGTCGATCTTCGACCTGACGATCCGGCTCGAGGACCGCATGACGTCCTGGGGCCGCGGACTGCAGGCGACCGTGGTGTACCCGGACCCGATGGACACGCGCATCCCGGCCTACGCGCTGGAGCTGACCTACTGGGCACCAGGTCTCGAGGCGCGCATGGCGGAGGGTGTTGACTGGAAGACGTTGCCCGGCCTGCGCGTGCTGCTCTCCACTAAGACGCGCAAGCGCATCTGGGTAAACGGCGTCGAGCTGCGGCGCGCCCCAGAAGGGTTCTCGAGCTACGGCAAACTCTACACGGGCGACATCATTACCGTGTATCAATCCGGCGACGGGTCGCAGTACCTGAAGTTCCGCTGCGAGTTCTACCTCGGTGACAGCGCGCGAACCCGGCCCGCGGACGAGAAGTTCACCGTCGAGCACGGATTACTCCCGCCGAGGAGCGCGAGCCGTGAGTCGTCGACTAGTCGGACGGCCTTGGACGATGTGTATGCGTAGATGCTCTTATTCCGGGTTTGGGATGACTGTAAGACCGTAATGGTTAC
>NW_027192349.1:7308-212582 GCF_041956635.1 Thermomyces lanuginosus | reverse complement strand
CGTTTTGTCTGGGTCTTTGGGTCATGTAAAGTTGCGGCCGTCTCGACCATCCATCCATCCTGAGCATGTACATAAAAGTTCCACCAAGTACAGTAGCGCCAACACAGCCTTTCAAGATTGCGCTAGCACTCCCTCCCTCCATGATCAATTGTGCCCCTTGTTCCTGATCTTGACAATCGCCGTATCCGGGTCTGATTGGCTTTTGCCGAATAGCCTACGTAATAACCAATATTACAAAGCTTAGGTCCAAGTCCAAACCGGTTAAATTAAAAAGTCCCAGATCGCCTGCACGAAGGCCACGACCTTTGACGAATCGCTAAATCCACCCCGTAGGATCTTCACAGTCATGACGACTTGGATCTCAGTTAATGATCCTCATGATCCCTGCTCCGCAGATCTCATGTTCTAATATGTCGATCATCAACTGACTGGAAGTCGAAAACCAATAACAGGCTTAGAGGTTGCCAGGAATCCGATCCCGGTTGGTCTTATCGGGCCCCAACCGTGCGATGGAACGTGTGTCTTATCAACCCTGCAGCTGGACAGAAGGATGCGTTGGTGGTCTTGGCCCTAAGAGTCCCCCGTGGCCGCCATGTTTGGCATGAGGCGCTAGAAATTAAAGCCCCCCTTTTTCCGCAGTTGCAGTCTTGTGCTGCAACCAGAATCCGGGAACAGCGAGGAAATTACAGGATTATTCCTTGATTCTTATCAGTAAATCTGCAACGTCGTATTTGCCGTGCAGCTCTACTGAAATGTGACAGTTGCGATCGTGCGAATCGGGAGCCCAAAAGGTTGTCAAATGAGCGCGCTTATCCCACGAGCAACGGATTCGGAGAACACTGCCCCAATTACGTTATCGGTCAGAACTGATCGGTCCACCATGTTTTTACCAGACCGGTTAGACTGCTCCCGTAAATTTTCCATGATTGGCTCGAAAGGGACAGCATTTTGCCAAACCCGGCAGTTGGGGAAGAGTTCCTGTAAATGCCGTCGCTGTTTTCAGTTTGATCGTCTCTCCATGGATCGGGACCATTCGAGCCAGTGCTCTCTCGAAGAAAAAAGGTGTAAAAAAGCCAACAAACACGCTTCAATCCCTCCAACACCAATGCGCGAGGAAGAGCAGATTGGAACGATTGAAGACTTGTGCAAATATCTTTTATTTTTACTCGACATGCTGCAGCAATAACCTTTCCCAATCAGCCACCGAGACTCCTCCCGGCCTTCTGTATCGTCAGGTCTTGCTTTCTCGTGTTCCTTCGTATACGTTGCTCTGAAACCACCCGGCTAGAGCTGCTTCTTGTTTCTCAGTAGTCTGAGACCAAGAACGGCGGCAAGAACAGCCGAGTTTTTCGTTTCTAATTGCATAGTTACTAAATTCTAACAGGAGCTCTCTCTTCTCTGCCGGGTCTGAGTTTGTTGTCCGACCAACCGCTCGTTTTTGGTCGGTACTTTGGACCAAAAGTCCGGAAGGGAAGTATAGAAGAAAAAAAAGAAGTCCGGCACCGGACTTCTTTTCCTCCAACCGAAGCACACCGTATCCAAGCTCCGTTATTCACCGTGGATTCCTCCAAGTTCTTCATCACCCCCTCGTCATCGTCGGCCGCACGCCTCACGTTTGCGACCGGCTTCCATCACCGCCGCAACTCGTCCTCGTTCTCCTCTTCCGCGCAGCAACAAAACGAGCGAAGTTCTCAAGCGCCCGCGCACGAGACGGCCGCCGGCCTCTCTGCGGGACGTCATCATACCTCCGCCCGCGCGCCGCCTTTACCCGCCATCCCCGCCACGCCGACTGACCCGAATATGGACCGGTCCTGGTCCCCATCCCCGGTGGGTTCTCCGTCATGGATGTCGCGGTCGCCGTCGCCGCTACCTGGTGCTGGCGCCGGCGGTTGGTCGAGTCCCGGCCTGAACCCGTCTCCGCCGAGTCCGCTGCCGCAGTATCCAACAACACCGGGGTCTAGCGGGATTTCCTGGGCTGCAGCAAAAGCCAAGAGCGACCAAGTGCGCAGCTACCCGTCCTTTTCGACACGAAACCAGGGATTCTTTTCCCGCAACAAGCGCAGGATCTCGGCCAGTTTGCCGCGGTTTAGCTTGCCGCAATTGAGTGATTTTCGAGGCCATCATTATAATAAGCACGGACCAAGAACATGGAAGGGCCGCATGATGTCGGTTGCTGGGTTCTTGTTGCGGAGGAGTAAGCTGCGGCTCTTTTTACTATTGGGTTTCATACTGTTCATTGCTTACTACAATTACTGGACTCGTTAGTCACCTCGTGCCTCAGGCCAACATTCAGGAAGCTAACGATGGAATTTGCGCAGCTCTTCTTGAGACGTATCGAAGATCCTCACTTGGAGGAGGTCGGAAAATTGTCATGATTGTGCCGGCGAACATTGAGGGAGGTGTCATGGAGTGGAAAGGCGCTCGCGAATGGGCGATTGAACGCGTTAGCTTGGCGAACAAGCGAAAATACGCGCGAAGATGGGGTCACGAACTAGAGATTGTCAACATGATTGCCAAGAAGAGATATGCGCATGAATGGCGGGAAAGCTGGGAGAAGGCCGACATCATTCGAGAAGCGATGCGAAAATATCCACATGCGGAATGGTAGGCTTACCCGGACGCATCCTTTGGAACAGGGGAATTGACGGTGTAACCAGGTTCTGGTGGATCGACCTGCATACATATATCATGGAGTACGACACTTCAATCCGGGGCCATCTGTTGGACCACCTCGACAAGTATACCTACCGGGATGTCAACCAGCACAACCCTTTGAACCTCTCACACCCGTTTACCGACTTCTATCTCGACCCTATCTCTCGGTCAGCCAACGCCGACGGCAACCCCAACTCCATCCACATGGTGGTTCCGCAGGACTGCGACGGATTTACCCTGGGCACGTTCCTCATGCGACGTTCGGCCTGGTCTGATCGATTACTCGACATTTGGTGGGATCCCGTGCTTTACGAGCAGCGCCACCTTGAGTGGGAGCACAAGGAGCAGGACTGCCTTGAGCATCTGTACACCCACCACCCGTGGATCCGCAATGGTATGGCGTTCGTGCCGCAACGACGACTCAGCTCGTACCCACCGGGCGCCTGCGGCGACGGCCACGATCCTGACGTACATTATCAAGAAAGTCAGCGCGATTTCCTGGTCAGCCTGGCTGGATGCAAATGGGGGCGAGACTGCTGGACCGAGATATACCGGTACCGCGAGCTGAGCAATTGGCTGAACCGCACGCGATGGGAGAAATTCAAGGACTTCTTCACAGACATTTACCGGAGATTGGCGGGGAAGCAGACGCTTTACGAAGAGCATCATCAGTGGTGATCTCCCTTCTGTTTTCTCGTTCAACACCAATTCTTTTTGTTTTCCTTGGTCTGTTAGACCTGGATTGTTGATTATGATGGTGATGATGGCGTTTGGTCTTGTACAGGAGTCGGCTGTGTGTCTTTTTGACTTTGCTGGTTCATGTCTCCTTGCTTCGAGATGTGTGCGGATGGCATTTGCATATGACTGTTTTGCTTCATGTGATACATCATTTTGTAAGGTACTATAGAAATTTGTACTTAGGTACATAGATGTATTAATATGATGGCCTGCCTGCCTGGCTCAGGGTAATTATTCATGATGCGTGCTTACCAACAGCATGGTTTGTTTTTTTTTTTTTTNTTTTTTTTTTTTTTTTTTTTTCTTGCTACGAAGCGACAACGCCGCGGAGAGGGGAGGTATAGGGTACCTTGCAATTGCTTGGTCCGAATTGCGGACGTGCGCTCGGAATACAGTAGCAAACATCAGATTAACAAGTATGAGATGACTTACTGCTCACTTTTGGTATGCCTTTCGAGCTCAGTAATTCCTCTTAATGCTATTGATCAAGGCTTTCTTGGAGAGGGGGTGAAGACGAGAATAGTTGATGCACCTTCGAAGCCAGTTGACCTCAACCCTCCCCCCCAAGATACCGCCCTGCAAACAAACCAATCAGAACCACTCAATTGCAGAACCTCTCTGGCTCTCCATCATCATCAACTTCCTTTCCAACCTCCAACATCACTCCGCACCTCCGACCTCAAACCACAAAGCCATAGTCTCCCCACGAACGAGAGAGAGGGAAACAAGTTAAAATGCCCACACCCGAGTCCGCCGCCTTCCTCGCCAAGAAACCCACTGTCCCGCCGACCTACGACGGCGTCGACTTCGAGGACAACGTTGCCGTCCACAACGCGCGTGATGCCATCATCCGTGAGCAATGGGTTCGCAGCATGATGTCGCGGCTTGTCGGCGAGGAATTGGCCAAGTGCTATCGTAGGGAAGGGGTGAATCATTTGGAGAAATGTGGGAAGTTGCGCGGTACGTTTTTAGCCCTTCATATTATTGTTGTTGGGGAGAGGTTTGGGGCTGATGATTGGGTTACAGAGAAGTATTTTGAGTTGCTGGGTGAGAGAAAGGTTAAGGGCTATCTGGGAATGGAGAAGAATTACTACTCGAAGGCCGGGGAGAAGGGGTTGCAATGAGTTAGTGGTGTTCTCTTTTCTTCTTCTTCTCTGGGTGTTTTGCGCAATCGGATAGATTGGCGGTTGTGGCCGCTACATATGTCATCTACGCTGGGATGAATTGCTGGGTTGGGCCTCATGTATTGTATATATTCCGAATCAAAATGTTTCACTATTCCTGGCATATATGGAGGATTGGGTTGGGTTTTAATAGTAGCTACTAGCGGTCATAGACCGCGACGGATGCGACCCTGGCGTAATTGCCGGCTCTCCGTCGCTGTCCTCATCATCTTCAATGTCCAGCCCTGCGAGCTCTCGCTCTACGTCGTCTGGAGGACCGCGGAGCCGCGCGAGCTGGTCCTCGTCCAGACATGGTGGAATGTACGCAGGGGGCGTGTTGTGTATGTCTCGCCCAGATGGGAGGTTTCCTAATAGTGAATCGGATGGCGGAATGATATGTGCACTGATCTGTTCATCTCTCAGTATTAATATCAGGTATCAGGAACAGGAGGGAACTGACCGTATCATTGATCTTTGTCCATTTGGTTTCTAGCATCTCGATCACCCGCCCCTCTTCTTCGCACCCTGCATCATCGCCCCGGGGAAGCTCTCCTGTAACGGGGTTGCTCTTTTCGAGCTTTCGCTCTTCTCGCCGCTCGGCCCAGCCTTTGCGCAGTCGCGACAATGTGCTACCTCCCTGGGACCCGGCGCCGGGAGACGACGAGGAAGAATCTCCCGTCCGCCGTAGGCCAAGCAATCCTCTCGCGGCCCGTAGCCACGCAATGCCCTCACCCGTCTTCCCGCCCATCTCCGCGTCGATACCCAAGAAGCGACATGCGCGCGCTCGAGAGACCTTGCTCAGCGTCTGCGTGTACTTGACCAAATCCTCGTCGACCTTCCTGCCGGCAGCGGACGCAGACGCCGACGTCAGCCCCGCAGCCGCCTGCTCGGCGTACTCTGCGCTGCGAACACACAGCCGCGCAAAGATCGACGCGCGGACTTTCGGAATCTCCGGTGCCTTGACCATCCACTCCTTATCGTGCGGATTGCGCGCCTGCACGCATGCAAACGTGTACGCGTCGTCCTTGAGAATCGCCAGCAGAGTCGCTTCTGCTAACGCCAACGACGCCAGCGCTGCCTGCACCGTTGCGTTCAACTCAGTGAAAGCCGAGCTAGTAGCAGTATCCTCCGTTCCCTCATTCACCGATGTCGTCGTCGAGGAAGCAAGCCACGTATGCACAGAGTACGCCTGCAGCAACCACCGCGTTGCATTCTGCACCGTCGCTGTCCGCTGCTCCGTCGTTGCCGTCGCCGTCGAGTATATCATCCGCACGATCCCCGTCCGCGCCAACCCTGCGAGCACATATCCCAGCGTGCTCAGCACGAAGCCGATCTCAAAGTCAATGCCGCGGCCACGCACCCGCGTTATCCGCTTCCCTGGTATCTTTTTACCATACTGCGGCCGCCATTCGACTTCGAGTTCATCGCGCAGCGTGATGTCGACTACCTCCCCCGCGGAGGTACTAGGCTTTCCGCTCAACCCGCGCGAGATGGTGAAGAGGTAAGGAATGTACTCCAGAAGAGCATTGTGCACGGTCTGCAGATGCGTCTCGCGTTCGCGCGGAGAGAGTCGTTTGTGTGTTTTCAGGGCAAGGCGCAGCGCGTGGCGCGTGATGGTGGCGGATTGCGGGAGTGAGGGGTGCGTGCTCGAGGTGACGTAGTCCTGAAAAGAAAGGTGGGAGGTTGTCGGTAAGCAGAAATTGTAGACCATTGTTTTAGGAATTTGTCATGAAACGAGGCGGTCTCTTTTAATAGTTTTCCCTAGAATAATGTGTCTGTTGTGTTTGATGTCATTGTTGAATTGGGAGAGCTGGCGGTGGGATGGATGGTTGGACAGCTCTGAAGCCTGAAGGATCCAGCTTGATAGATAAGCTGCTTACGATGATCCACACACCTGAAGGATTTCGGATTCGCACATTTTCCGAATATATTTCGCAATGCATTGGCTCATTTGCGCCGTTGACGGCCACCCGATACAGCTAATGTACACGAGGTTGCATTCAGCTGATAGAAACTCCAATCTACACCCCCAGACATGATATGCTTGCTGTCGCTCTGTCCCCAGTCCACGGGACGTCTGATTGCTTGGGTATACTCAGTTCAGACCAAGTCGACATCCACGGCCGGACGTATGGAGCGTGACCGTGTGAGGTGAATCGAGTGTTACGACTCCGGTCGGGCGCACTCGTGTGCATGGAATTGAGTTTTTGGAAATACGAGGCCCGCTCATATGTCCATATCAATGTCCTCGCCGTTCGCAAAACTGCTGGAAACACTGCTTATCGACGACGATTCGTCGCTCGCCGCGTATGACGCGCGGGCCCGGATCTGCTCACCCCACTCCTGCACGGAAGTCGCCGTGCCACCCTCAATGATAATCTCATGGGGCTCAGGGTCTTTGCCCAGCACTGTTCCTGCATACCGCGACTCCTCGCTAGTCTTGCTATGCTTCTTCTTCAATGCCGTCAAGAAATCTTCCTTCGAAGCCGATGTCTCGTCAATCACGTCCCCCTCACTGGGGATGAACCCGGCAACACGTCGGATTTCGCGATTCGCTGGGCCTTGAAACCAACTTAGGAATCCCTCCAGCCCGCGGAGATCCTCCTTGCCTCGCCAGTCCTCTTCGTAGTCTCTCATTTGCGGTCGCAGCGCTCCGGCATCGAGTAGAGCTAACCGGATATCCTCCAATGTGGGAATCGGGTCTTCTGGATGGCTGTTGGCGGCATGCTCAGCGGCCGATGTGCCCAGGAGTAACAGGTATCGCGCAGCAATATCGGTAAGAGTATCCATTACCGACGGCCGTGTCGAATGATAACCTGCTGCGCGCAGGATCTGGATAATGGGAGGACGGAGAAGTGCATTGTGAAGGGCGCTGGTTCCCGACATGATAACAGTCGATGACGGTGCAAAAGTTCCGCGATTCGTGATGATCAGCGGTAAGAATGGGACAGCCTAGCCCCAGAGAATCACCGTAGTATCATGGCCATGTGCCAGCGAAACCAAAACCAGCCAGCACCAGTTGATGAGGTGTGTAGCTCGAACCATGACGACTCAAAAAGAACGGTGAATGGTTCATTTCCTTGTTACTCGGCCCGTAGATTTTCCGGTTCATATAATTACATAATATCGTATTAAGATTTCCGTAGCAGGCAATTACTCCCCCAGATCGAGGGTCGACATCGCCGTCGCGCCGTCACAACTCTTCATGTCAACACCCTTCAGCGCTCATCATGTCCACCCCACGACCGACTCTTAAGCTCTCCTTTGGCAAGAAGAAGTCTCATGAAGATGGCGCGTCACAAGGCTCTTCCCCCGCCGCCGCCGAAAGCACGGCATCAACCCCCGGGCCCAAGCTTACCTTGAAGTTCAGCAAACCGACAGGCGACAAATCGAAGAAGAAGCGCGATGTCAAACTGCCAGAGACGGCGCAAAAGCGACGCGCAGATGACTCGTCTGAAGATGAATTCCAGGAGGAAGCTCAACCGACCGAGCAGCCCGGCCCCAAGAGGCTCAAATTAACTTCAAAGAAACCGGGTGTCAAATCACTACGCCTAAAGCACAAGGGATCGATTCCAGAAAGGCCTCTCGGAGTAGGCTATGATTCAGAGGCGTCAGACGCGGAACAGGACCCCGCCATTGAAGAAGATTTCATCTTGCGTATGGTCCCCGGCGAGGACTGCGAATACATCCGACAGGCCATCAACGAGCGACGTCTTGACACTGCGCAGATTGCTTTTAAAGCCCTCACACGTGACGGGAGGCGAGCGGTGTTGAGAGTACGTGACAGGCTCTATGCAGCTACATTGGTGGATTTGCCCTGCATTATCGAGGGCCTCAAAAGCTGGGACAAGCGCTCGTTCTACAAGTCCGCCGATATCTGTCAGATGTTGCTGGTCCTGGGAGTTATCCAGGATGAGAAAGAGGCACTGACTTATCCTCTGCCCAAAGAGGTCGCTGTCCTGGACGAGAGGACTTATCAGTACCCGCATGGGTTGACACCGCCGCTGAAATACGTTCGCAAGCGACGGTTCCGTAGCCGAGTCAGCACTCGCACAATCGAGCAGGCAGAAAAAGAACTCAGAGATATTCTCGCTAAGGACGAAGCTGCGCTGAAACCGCCAAAGTTTGAACTGGTGGACCGCAGCTCGGTGTCACGCGCCGAGGGTGTGATGCCGGAGTCAGAGTACGAAGAGGAGTACGATGACATGCAGGATGCTGAAGGCGAGGTGGATGATGAACTCGCACAGGACGGGGAAGGCTATGATCTGGAGGCATTCATGGAGGCCGAACTGGCAGCCGGCGCAGAGGAGGAGGGACGGGATACCTCGGCGACACCTGCGCCACCCATCGCTTCGGAGTCGGCAGCCGATAAGGGTGGTGCTGAATCGTCGGGCGACGAGAGCGAGGAGAGCGACCGAGAAGGTGGTCAGGACGAAGACCTGGATGAGGAGCAGGAAGAGCGGAAGCAGTACCTCCAGGAACAGCACGACATGATTCGGGAACTGGAGCAGATGGTCCGCATGGAAACGGAACGATACGAGAGCCAGACAAACTCGATCCTCAAGTCGAAGATTGCCAAGCGGCTGCAGAGCTTGAAACAGGACCTGGCCTTGAAAAAGGCGTCGATTGGGGAGAAGGAGGCCGACGAATAGAATCTAGTTGCCATACGTGTGCCTCCTGCACCCTCTATTTGATTCAACGCAGGGTTATGATACAGATTTACAGACACCGTTGGCGTTAGACAACCACTTTTCCCCTTTCCTTCATTGTCTCTTTGACGTCAACGTTTCGCTCCTCCCCCGACTCCTTCTCTGTGCCAGACTCGTTGCTGCTTCCCTTCCTCTGCTTCAGCGCTTCATCATGCTCTGATTTTTTCCTCTCCATCTGCGCTGCAGTATCCTCTGCGAGCATACCTGGCCCCGATGTGGCACTTCCGACGGGTCCCGCATGCGCGCCTGCCTGATTCCGTGCGGTCGGCTGCCTTCTATTCTGGGGCACGGCGGTGGCAATCGCACCCTCATTCGGTTGCTGCTCGACACCATACTCGGTGTCAATATTGCCCCGTGGATTTGGCTCCTCGCTGGATGGTACACCGCGTTGGATCTCGGGGTGGGAGACCTCCTCAGCAGACGGCTTCGAGGCGGCGCTACGCCGGATCGCCGCGGGGGCGCTGCCATATTGATGGGTGAAAACTGCTGATGTCTGCGACATGTCTTCTCGTTGGTTGCCTTGTGACGCGCTTTGTTCCGCTGAGTTTCGGGTAACGGGGTTTTCGGACTGGTTATAGACTGCTTCTTTGGGAGGTTGATAGGGGAGTTCTGAGGGCTGTGTTTCTTGTGTGGAAGTCATAGTTCTGCTAGATGTAATCGCTTCATTGAGCATATATGCCCGCTTGAGTTCAAAGCAAGGCGATGATGGGGTAGTCTACGCTCCGGGCGCCTCATGACGTCAGGCATTAAAGAAGGCCGCCAAACCAGAATCAAATGCCTTGACCTCAGTACCGTATTGGCAATTTCATCTCTAAAGGCAAGTAACTTCGGAGTAATGGGTAAATTAGCTGAGCCCGTTTTGCGGTTGTAGATGTTGAGTTTGTCAACCTCAGAATTGATCTGGCCTGATCGAGCATGTGATCGTCACATGCCGCGTACTTCGCACGATGGGGGAGGGTCTGTATGTTTACCATCCAACCACGACGTGATGATTGATTTCAGAGACGTCAAAAATCCTCTGATTCTCTCTGCTCTTAACGATATCCAGCACTGTTCACCATATCAGACTGGGATGAGTTGAAGTTCCTCGGTCCAAGCGGTCATCAAAAATAAATAACCTCGGCGCAGCAACCTCTAAGCATAAGAAAACAGCTAGTTAACAAATAAAGCTCATCGTACATACACCTCATAATTCTCAGGATACAGCTTCCATGCTATGAAAGATTGCAAAAGCACAGAATAATAAAATGCAGGAACTTTTCACAATCCCCTTCACCGGCGGCACTTTTGTCTGCCGCAAGCCGTCGGTGTCTGACGTGAAGAACGTCTATATCCTCACCTTCACCTCCGAGCCTGACAACCGGCTCACTCCTGCATTTATCGACGCATTTCTGCTCTCCCTTGATATTATTCAGCACCGTTATCCGCCGGGGGTTGTTATCACGACGAGTGGGATTCCAAAGTTTTACAGCAATGGGCTGGACCTTGAGCTGGCGTTGAATACGGAGGGGTTCTTCGAGAAGTATCTCTACAAGCTCTATCGAAGATTACTCACGTAAGTTTGATCCTTTTATTGTTTGAGAAGCAATGTATTAATGATAACAAAGATATCCCTATCCAACCATCGCCCTGATCAACGGTCATGCCTTCGCTGGTGGCTTCATGCTGGCCATGTACCATGACTACCGCGTGCAGAACCCCACGCGCGGCTTCCTCTGTCTCAACGAGGTCTTCCTCGGAGTACCGCTGAAACAACCCATGGCAACGATATACCTCGATAAGATCTCTTCGGCCACGCTGCGGCGCGACCTCATGGTCGAAGGGAAACGCGTCGCAGCGAAGGAAGCCCTGGAAGCCGGGATCATTGATGCGGTTGGTGGTTTGGATGAAGCTCTGGCCTTGGTGCGCCAGAGACAGCTGGATAAATTGGCTCGGTCGCCAGCTTACGCGCCACTCAAGGAAGGAGCGTATCGGAGGACGCTGGAGGTCTTGGATGATCCGACAAATGGTGAAAAGTTTATGGCGGAGGCGGATGAGAAGAGAGAGATTGCTGAAAAGGAAGGGGCGGAGAATGTGCGCCGTTGGGAGCAGTCAAGGCCTGCGAAATTGTAGCTTGTGTCTATGGCTATCGCTAGCTCTGTAAATTCTATATGTCTATCATGCTGTTTCGTATCTCGGTACAGTCTTCTCCCGCTTTGGCAATGGTGCGTCGCCACGGAGGCGCGACATGCATGGATTCGACTTGGTCTGCTCATCCATTGTCTGCCTTTGTGGATGAGAGCAGGACCTCTTCCATCGAGCCGAATCGATCGGGAGATCAGAAATCTGCAAATGGACTCTGAAGATGCTGTGTAATGATAGAAATATCCCATGCGGATGGACGCTCATGTCTTTTTGTCCTTCTTCCCCCGGGACTTGGACGGCGTTTCCAATCGATCTGTCAATGGCTGGTAGGGCGCAGCAAGCACATGCTCAGGTGCCCTCTGAGCCGGATCACTCTGCCGAGGCTCGCCTGACACAGGCCGTTGGCGCTGCTCCTCATGCATGCGATCAAGCGGCTCGCCAATGATATGATACTTTGCCCAATTGATCGGCGGCATGCGGATGACATTCTGGGGCCGGGGCAGTTGGTCGACTAGCGACGCATTATTCCGTTCTCCACTCCCTGCTTCATCGTCACTTTCCCCGGTCTCAGGGGGCCGCAGATCGACAAATTGATTCGCGGAATCGTCCCGCCCCGTCGAGCGATTCGCCATCAACTCCTGCGCGAACTTCTCTGGGTCGGCGGCAGCAACTTGTTTGAGACGGTTTAGTGTCTTGATATCACTCAAGGCGCGTTGCTTTTGCATCTGCAGAATGGATATGGCTGAGCGCAACGCAATGACGTCCGGATTATCACTCTCCGAGATCGGCACCGGAGCAGGCTCCGGGGCAATGGTCGGCGGCGGCGGCGGTGGTGGTTGTGGCGGTGGTAGTTGCGATTGCGATTGCTGTTGCTGACGCGACGCGTTCGCCGGCGCCGACTGGGGTGTTTCGCCAGATGACGTCGTGTACGTTGCAGCTACGGCTGTTGTTGTCGATGGCGACGGCTCAGTCGCCGGTGGTACAATGGTCGCTCCGCCAGGTACCATCGCGAGGTGCTTCAGCACGGGAGTCACCGGGGAATAGGGTGGCCGCTCGGGGGTGCCTTGTCGTTCGCCTCGTTGGGTTTCTGGTGATGTGTCCATTTCGTTTGCTTTCTCCTTTTTGACCTGAGGAGCTGTGGAATGTTCGATGAAGGCCGGCATGGGACGGCCAAAGGCCGATAAGATAAGTGACTTACGTATCTGCCTAAATTGGTTAGATTGTTCTAAATAAAATAGCCGCTAGTCAATATTTGGACTAGCGTTATTTACCGATAAAGCTCGTACAGAACGTGTATCAGCCAGGTAATTTGTTCTGTAATTTGATAAGAAATTTCAGCCGAATTCGACTTCTTCAGCGTGTTAGGACCAGGCGTCATCTTCCTTCAATGATTCAATTGCCTCAATCAACTTCATTAATTGCATTGGAAGTTCTGTAAGAAACATCAGCAACAAAACGAAAGGCGTGAAGTTTCATTACGGTACATGACCATCCGGCTCGAACCGAGGCCGGATCAGTTGATTGCTTGGAGAGCTTCACCGCCTGAAAATTCTCAAGCTTAAGTTCGAAATTGACACCTGCAGTTTGAAGACCTACAGGTCAAACACAATGAAGCGCAAGACAGAAGATTCGACTCACTCCAACGGCCGGCCGGAGCCAAAGAAGCGCGCGCTCACGGATGCGACCATCAAGTCGCGCTTCCGCGAGGGATTGTTCGAGCCAGCCGAGGTGGAAAAATACACCAAGAGCTACGCGAATTCTGGCCCGTAGGTCCTTCAATTGGCCCAGGATGATCGCCGGCGCCTCTGATCGAAGTGCATGATAGGTATAAGCATGGTGTGATTTCGCAATTGATTGCGCCGGATCTACTCAGGGCTGTCCGCAATGAGATCCAGGAGCACCTTTCGTTCACCGAGAAGGAAACGGATATCTACAAGATTTACCAGACAGGTGACCTAGCCAATTTGGATGGCCTCGACGATGCGTCGCTTTCTCGCTTGCCGTCGCTTTTGGACTTGCGTGATGCGCTCTATTCGGAGAAGTTCCGCTCGTTCCTCGCCTCCGTGACCGGCTGCGGGAAGCTCAGTGGCCGCAAAACGGACATGGCTATCAATGTCTACACGGAAGGGTGCCATCTGCTGTGCCATGATGATGTCATTGGAAGTCGTCGTGTCAGCTACATCCTCTACTTGACCGATCCGGACAATCCCTGGCGTCCTGAATGGGGTGGTGCGCTTCGCTTGTATCCGACCAAGACTGTCAAGGACGACAAGGGTGAGGATATCAAGATCGCCGAGCCTGACCATAGTTTGAGTATACCCCCGGCTTTCAACCAGCTCAGCTTCTTCACCGTTCAGCCCGGCGAAAGTTTCCATGACGTTGAGGAAGTGTACCACCCGTCGGAGGCAGACAAGGGAAAGGAGAAGCGCGTTCGCATGGCCATCAGTGGTTGGTATCATATTCCTCAGGAGGGTGAGGATGGATATGAGCCGGGCTTGGAAGAGAAGTTGGCGGAACGCAGCAGTCTCTCTCAGCTGCAAAGTCGAGGTGATGCCTACGACCTGCCTCAGCAAAAGCCGGTGGACTGGGTGGATGAGGAGTCAGCGGGTAAAGGCAAAGGCAAAGCAGCCGCCAAGTCGGAGGACACGGATCTCTCCGAAGACGACCTGAACTACCTGCTGCAGTTCATGTCTCCGTCGTACCTGACTCCCGACGTTGTTGAGGAGCTATCGGAGACATTTACCGCCGAGTCCTCGCTTACTCTGGAGAAGGTTCTCTCCGATAAATTCGCAGCCAAAGTGCGCGAGTATGTTGAGCAGCAGGAGAAAGTACCACTACCAGCGCAGTCTGAAAAGATCCAGAGTGAAACCAAATGGACCGTCGCTCGCCCGCCGCACAAGCAGCGCTACTTGTTCCAGCAGCGGGGCGATAAGACCGAGGATTCTCCGTTGCAGCAGTTGCTCAATGAGTACCTGCCGTCGGCGCCGTTCCGCAAATGGCTCACTCTGGTCACGGGCGCAGAGCGGCTCAGCGGCCTCAATCTCCTAGCACGGCGTTTCCGCCGAGGCCACGACTACACGTTGGCTAGTACCTATGACGGCGAGGAGCCTCGGCTGGAGTTTACACTAGGGCTGACGCCGACGTCGGGTTGGGAGAAGGAGCAAGACGAGGAGGAACCGGAGGAATCCAAGTCCGATGAAGCGGCCAATGGGGAAGAGCCGGCTGAGAAGATGGACGTCGACGAGGGTCCATCGCATGGTGGCTACGAAGCCTACATGGCGGGTGACGATGACGACGACGAGGAGGAAGATGAGGGAGAGGAAGAAGAAAACGGCGCCAAGCGCAAGAGCAAGTCCAGCAAATCAGACCCGGCCATCTACAAGGCGGCGCAGGACGACGATGGCGGCATCCTGTACAGCATGGCGGCTGCGTGGAACCGAATGAGCATTGTCCTGCGTGACCGCGGGACCCTCAAGTTTGTCAAGTACGTGAGCGCCAACGCGCCGGGCGATCGATGGGATATCACCGGAGAAGTAGGTGTGGAGTTTGGCGAAGACGAGGAAGAAGAGGAGGATGAAGAGTAAAACATCAATGACACATTGTATACTTTACGAAACGTTATGATTGCTATCTGGGAGAAATAAAAAAAATTTCAAGGTGTTGATTGTTGAACCCCCTGCTCTTTCCCTTATCTAGTGCGAGTGACAGTCGACCACGTTTTTGAAACCTTAATTTTTGCAGTGGGAAACAAAGAAGCGGCCGAAAACCACATGGCACCCCAAGCGCTGCCACGCGGTCGATCTACAGATGCAGTTTGCTTGCCCATGAGCACATGCACCGAGCGAATCAAGTGGGCAGGATTGGGACCCCCATGGAAAAATAGAGTGTGGGATGGAGATGGAGGGGCTTCATGGATTTTAGGCTTTCCTACTCGTCCTCTTGGTTTCATGTGGCGGGCGTGATCGGGCACGTGATATATGAACGGGCTGTTTGTTCGAAGCGAGCCGATTGCCATGTCACAATCGCAGGCAAAAAGGATTTATCGTCGAATCACCGAATGGTTCACCGGTGGACGAGTACAAGAGCGCCTGTCCTACGCTCCCTAGTAGTCGTTGGAATTCTCGTGATCCCGGCCCAGCCTGGAAAATCCTGTCTGACCTGTCTGAATGCCCTAGAAACTCCTGGTCATGTGATTCGCGGGGAAGCACAGAGGGAAACCAGCAAGGGCCCAAGCTTACCAGCGAGCCTTGCATGAGAATGACGATTTCTTGCATGTGGCGTTGACAATAAAGTCATGCAGAGTGGATTGCGTGGCATTGTTTCTAAGACCCATGCCGACTAGCCTGTCGCTTGGAGGGCCACCGACATCATCAGAATTCTGTGTCCACTCTAGTTCCGATGTGACTCGTCTTGTTCTTGACTCTGGAACGTGAACAAAGAGAGTCAGAATCAGCCATTGTCTACGCTAGTACGAGGTACCCTGCAAGGTAGACTTGTGAGTTTCGATTCCCATTGCATTTTGTCCATACACCGTTTAGCTCCCAACTCACGGGTGATAAGCACAGTCGGAACAACTTGACAAACTTCGGAATGAGAAAGCTTGCATGTAAGAGCACCCTGCAGCAGTAAAGGGCTGCAAAAGGAAAGAGATCTCAGACCATGCGTAAAGTACTCGCATGGTACCCGTCTCGTACATGTACCATCACCTGTCCAGCGGAATCGACTCTGGCCAATACATACCAGAGTGCTCCTCCGTCGAACAAGTTATGCAGCCCAAATTTGAGCGCCATGCCGTGCAAACTGCAAGGCTGCAAGCATGGCAGTTCTCACTCTAGCTCAAACGCAAGACGCGGCGATCGTTCTAGTCTCAGCCACAGCCACGAGTTGCCGTGCCTTGATCAGCTCGCTGATGGTTCACAATGCAGGGATCATGTGACTGATGCTGGTTATCTGGCAGGGTTGAATGGCATGGAGCAAATCCGTTTGTTGAACGAGGACAACTGAGTTCCTGTAAGGAGTCGGTTATCACTCCGTTGAGAGATGGGATAGACTGGCTTTTTGACATGTACGGAATATATATGTGAGATAACGTGTGCTGCAGAGTGCGGACTGCAGAGTACAGAGTAAGAAGTCAAGATCAATCTTGTTTTCGACGCTGAGTCTGGGGGTGTTTCCTGTTGACGTGAGGGATCTTTGCTGCATGGATCTGATGGCGGTCTGCAAGGGCCCAAAGGAGGTTGGAGCGGTCGACGATCAAGGTCTGTGCCACGTGAATCTCCGACTGGACAGGGATGGTGACTAAGAACTCTCCACCAATCATAATTTTCCAATAGAAATCATATTTATTATTCGTCTAACTGGAAGCAGACTAGATTATCCTTGGCAATCCTGGCATTCGTTACAGGTGTGTTACATGTTTAACCCGGGGATTGGGCAGTAAACCAATGAAGCAGAGCCGTCAGCAATGGCAGGCAGGGTTGTTGATTACCATGCGTGGAAGATCGTCTTGACAGAAGGGGAAAAATTGTTCGCCAAGCAACGCGGAAAGCCATCATGACATGGTTCATGAATGCATAAAGCTCGTAAAATTCATTAATTTGCTGGGTCCGGAAGTACCTCTAAGCCTCCGTACGAGCGAGCAGTTAGCCGAACCAGCCAACCTTTTTGGCTTTGCAGCGTTCCGCCCAGCACCGGTGATGACGCCGTCCAATCAGGAGCCTATCGGAATTCGACTTGAGGCGTAATTCCTGAGTAACGTATCCGTCCATGCCGGATCCGGTATGTAAATGGGATTTTTGCTGTCCTACCAGGGCCTGTGAAACTACGGGGAAATAAAAAAGACACCGTCGTTTTGGAGTTTGGGCTGTGGACTGGATTGAGAATTTCGAGAATCGAGATCCTCGCTTCTGGACCTGAACAGCGCGTCGGTCCACATCCTCCTTTCGGTCAGGCGGCATCTTGATCCTCTCCCTCGGGGCCGTTGGGCTTGCAGAGGGCGAAATCCGTGCGCGTCCTCTCCGAACCAGATGCAAAGGCTCCTTTCAGCATCGGGTAGATAAGCCTCCCGCGTTCTGCGTAGGGTTTCTTCAAGACGTCGAAACTCGACGGTTGCGTTGTGGAATGCAGATCATCCGCAATTCAAGCCATCCTTGCTCCTGGCCGTGCCTCTTCCTAAATCTCGTGGCGCCGGCCTCCAGTTTCCCAGGGGAACGGCCCAGACGTAGATTCCATGCCGCAAGTGGCTGCCGATCTATGGCCGCAACGACGGATAAAAGCATTGCATTGTGGTCAGCTTGTACGAACTAAGCGAAGTACAAGCCTTCGTCTCCATAGTTAGGCGTCGGAACGAAGCGAAAAAGAACGCCGCTAGGCTCAACCACGTTGCCCCTAGTCCCAACTCTGGGTCCAAATGACTTGGTAAAAGCGGGCCTTGCCTAAGCCGGGAGCAAGTCAGCAGCCGGGCGGCAACGTGGTACTGTAGGGCCGGGATCCAATATTGAGTCCATGCTTGAACAGTCGAAAGTCCACTGGCTAGAAGCTGCCGAAGTCTTGTGGGGTGGCCTTTCGAAACGTCTGCACGGAGAACTGCTTGGGAAGGTTCATGGAATGCGTTTTAGAGTCTGATTCCTCCGATTATTTTGCATGTTCAGCAAGTCAAACTGCGATTCAGATTCATTATTGACACGCCTGGCTCGCTTGGTCACCAATCATCAATTATCGTGTCGAAGATTGACGATTATTACTTCCCCAGGCTGGCTCCGAACTATTGAATCCTTCCCCTGGGTTGTCACTCTCGCGGTGTCAACTTTGTTCTGTAGTCACTTTGATTGATTGATCTGACATTCCGTCATTGCCCTGGATCACTGCATCCGCCAGGTCGATCGTTTTACTTGTTCGTTCTGATTTGTATTCGGTGGTTTTTTTTGGGAACTGCGTGGCCCAGCGTTGTCACTCCTTTTCGTGGGCTCATTTGGCCGAGAGCTCGAACTTCCGGCAGCGTTACACTTTTTTTTCTTTTTTTACTCCGTTTCTCTTTGAGTCGGCCTTTGTCGCAAATCGATCCCTTCGTTTTTTCCATTCTTCGGACGCGATTTTACTTCGGTCTGGAGGACAGCCCAGCGCCATCCACTCCTTGATCGCGAATCGGTGATCTCCAGTCTGGACTCTGGACAAGGTATGATGCTCTCCAATGAGGACCCCTTTTGCTCAGTCTCTCCTCAGACAAAACCTCGCAGTCGCTGACGTTGCCTGGTTGCGTCCTCTTCAGGCGGCTGCAACCTGCGGATTCTCGCGGTTCCATTTCCCCAGATCGATCCCGCCTGGCTTGCGATCCACGCTCCGCCCTTCACGTTCTCCGAGGACTGTCCCGCACCTGCCCGCATTCCTGGCCTGCGCGAGGAGGGGAAGACGGAAATAGGAACACAGGGTCGTCATTTTTCTCACTCGAAAGTGTGGCATTGGGGTCGACCGCACCCCTCTGTCGCTTGCGCGGGTGGCCTGTCTTCACGTGGGAATGTTCGCAGAGGCATTCCGCCCTTGTTGAATACCAACCATTTGGCCATTTGCTACTCACCCCCGCTCCCCTGGAGCTCACCCGCTCAGGTTACAGCGAAGGTGTGAGGACCCAGAGTTGAGGAGGGATCATTGTTGGGCTATGTGAAGTCCTCCTGCAAGAGAACCTGACCCGCCGAGGGATTTTCTCCAATTCATTCACAGTATCTCGCTCTCGAGAATAGTACAAACAAGTCCTCCCTCTGGTCACTTCCCGTTTGTGCTCCACACACCATCATGGAATCCTCCTCCATTGCACATCGTCCCTGGGAGGACGCGCCGCCTGTCACGACGGCGGCATCCACGACGACGCAGACACTCCCTTCCATATCGACGCTGTCAGCGTCTATGAATCCTATTCCGCCAGCCGAGAAGTCCCCCGGTGGCTCTTCCCTGAACACGCTCGAGCGGGACTCGGGCACGTGGTCTATGCCTCAGAGTACCAGTATGCCTCCATATCAGCCGGTTCCTGTTCCTTTGGACTGATGAGTGCAGGGTCCTCGACTTACTCCAACACGACAAACGGCAATGGAAATTTTACCTCATTTCCTTATCGCCAGTCCGGTCCAGGAGAACAATCCAACCCTTCGTCCTCAGGCGCTCAACCCTCTCCCGGCTTCACTACAACCCAGGCGCCGCCACCAACCACTCTGCCGTCTATCAGTCAGAATTTCGAAGTCGCATCGCATCGTAGCAGTGTGATCGAGACCGAGTCGCGGCGAAGTAGTATTGATAGTCGCATGAACCAAGGCATCAGTTCTCTGGCTATCAATCAATCATCACCCTACCATAGCACGAATGCGTCACAGACGTCCATTGTGTCCAACCTACAGCGGGAACGCGGCATCCCGTCCCCATCCGAGTTCAACCAATCCTACCGAGGTCCCCGTTATTCGGCGCAACCCCCAGGCTCATCGCTGTTGGGCCACGGCACGGGCCAGCACCGGCCTTTTGTTCCCGGCCGCATGGCGCCTGCCATTTCATCCAATCCACGCTCGGAAATATACAATGCTGAAGCTCCCACCGCGGGAATGGCCTACGCGTTTCCTGATCCCGATGTAGCACGCGCAAACAAAGCGCGTTCCGATAGTGGATCGGATTCACGTCTGCCTCGAGGCCAGCAAGGTAAATTCATGTTTCCTCTTCCTTTTTCACAGCTATTCATTATTGACTACTTCCAGAGTTGCCGCAAAATGTTCATCATCATTCCCTACAAAATAAACAAGAGTCCTCCAGTGGTTCGACCCCGTACAGCCGAACTCCTGAACTGCGCGTGACACATAAACTGGCCGAGCGGAAGCGACGTAGTGAGATGAAAGACTGCTTCGAGATGCTCCGCATGCGGCTACCACAAAGCCAGAATAGCAAGTCCAGCAAATGGGAAACTTTGACAAGAGGTGTGTAACTTGCGTGTAGAACGCACATTGGATTATGCACAAAACAACCTTCGCTAACGCTATCTAGCTATCGAATACATCGGTTCTTTGGAGAAACAGCTGAACGCTGCCCGTCGGGAACAAGCCGAACAACAGCGAGAGATTGAGGAACTGCGTGCCAAGCTTAATCAGCAGCAACAGCAACAGCAGCAAGCTAATGGACGGTCGCAGCCCATGTATGACGCACAGCCTAACGGCACGTCGCAATCGAATGTCTTCCCTGCGTATAGTTCGGGAAATAACATGGCATCGGAACCGTCCCGCACGCTTCCGCCGCTGATGAATGGGTCCGTCGCTCCGATGCAAGGGGTACAATACACTGACGATCGGCGGTAGCAAGGCAGTCCTTGCAGCCTGACCGATCTGAATGATGAATTTTATGAAGCATGGCAGCGTTCCAGCCTCGTGCATAAGGCTGTCAAATTTTCATACCCTTCCCCCTTTCCTTTTTTTTTTTTTTTTTTTCCCTCCACTTTCTGGCGTTGCGCGTTGCGGACCTTGCATGTACCAAAACCGTTTGATATCCCCTCGATATCTTGCCGATTTTGTCTGGGTCTGGCCTCGCAATTTGATATTTGACTTTGTTCGGTGGGCGTTTTGAGTCCAAGTTCCCCTTTTTTTTTTTTTTTTTTTTTCCTTTTTTTCATGGTCATGTGGATGTATTCTGGTTGGGATTCTGTGTTGGGTCGGAGGACAGAGTTGATATACCATGTATTCATACCCGCCGTGGAGTCTGTGCTGTTGGTACAATGGAGTTATTCTTAGACAATGGGCCATTTTGGCCCGTCTGGATCTGTTGCAGAGTTCTTCGCATGTTCGCATGAGGGTAGGCTGCTATTCTATTCTGCACGGACCCGGTCACCACTGGTGCAACAGATGGATTAACCATAGTACTGTAGTTAACCATAGTACTGTAGTAGCATGGTCTAAGCGCCCTGCCCTTTCAACTGGCCTGACAATATCTAGGAGAGAATACAAATCCTCATCGCTGGTTGGTTGCGCGGTTCGTGGGTCCATGAAGAGCGATTGATTAAGCGCCCTGGTTATTCTCTGTTGTGGATCTGGGCAGCTGGTACTCGTCTAGTGTCAAGATGCCATCACGTGATACTCAAGTCTGGTCACAAAATGTCACGATACATGAATCAGCTTCACGAGAAATGTGTGTGGGCCGAAAGAAAAATTTGCTCGGTTAAGGATTCGGATATTCACTTGTGTGGCTCATGTATATAAGATCAAGTTTCCTCACTACTCAGCACAAGAATAATACAACACATACAGACAGACAGAGAGCACCTGCGACCATTCCATTGGCTCTGTTGTATGACACTCCTAGTTTATACTAGTGCGGAACGCCCGTTTTTACAACATTCTCAGCGACCAAGTCCTAGCGCCCGGTGATTGGCTGTGAGCGAAAGCCAAGTCTTCCCTCTACCCTCAAGTGTCAACATCTCTCTTTCATCAAGCTCTCAAGAGAAAAGATACTTGTGAGATCTCCCTCTGCTCCCAGTCCGTTGGTGTCCACTTGTTGGCTTCGAAACCACTCGGGCTCGAGCTCTGGTCCTTTCCTGGTCGAAGCTTTCGTCAAGGTCATGGCGAATCCTCCCAATCAGGCGCTCCTCGGATCTTTTGCCCTGGAATCAGAGCTTTTGATGCTAATAATGCTGCAGTATAGGAGATCCACCATGATACTGAGTGAGTAGGAGCCGTTAATTAGAGGAATAGAAGGTTCTGGCCAAAAGGAGAATGATCTTATGGTTTCGTTTATGTACTCTGGTTAAACGTTCTTCATCTCTTTTCACTTACTGGGATTTCTTCACAGTGTGAATTTGTTATTCTGTGAACAAAGGTGTTTTTATTATTGTCCTCTCAATAGATTCTTTCACGGCGTTCTCATTCATTCAGCGCTACTTAATACATTCGCGGGCGAATCGTCATTGTTGGAAACTTAACGTGCCGTTTCTTTCGGATTCTCGATAATCAGCTTGTTTCGAGCGGGATTCTCAATCTTTCCGTCGACTTGTGTTGTCGATCTCGATGGCTGGCCATTGTTCTGCTTATCTCGGAGAATAAATCGTCATTCCGTCCCATATCTACGTTCAGATGGTGCTCGCGCCTCGGAAACCCTAACATCGTACAGAATGAACTGACGGATTGCATGAATCAGATACGTCCAAATTACTACCATGAAACTAACTGTCGACACCAATGTCTCGGGCTCGAGGCCACCAGAACATCCCAAGTTTCCATTCATGTCACCGATCGATGAGCCTGAAAGCCGCTTCGATTCGTCAGGGGAGAGCAGTGCAGAGAATTCCACTCGTCAGCCACCAATGTTGCGCGATCTTCTACGACAGATAAGGTCTACGGAGCCCAAAGTCGGCAACTATGAACAGAACGGAAACGCAGATAACGCGCAGTCTCGGCGATATACATCCAGAACAGAAACGATAAGGCAGGGAAAGAAACCAATTGGGATCATGAAGAAGCCTCAACGGCCCACGGGGCTCCAGTTAATGACGAATGTTGCTCACAAGGAGCCAAAGAAAGCCCGAGATGCGGCTCCATTTGTCGATTTGAATGATTTGAAGTCGCTTGCGCAGGCACGAGAACAGGAGCGGTCGTTGGAGAAATCGACACGCGCCCACTGGAAAAGACCTGACACAGCCGGCCGGACTATTCAGGCGCCGGCCGAGTCACAGCAACAAGATGGACAGGAAGACTTGGAAAGCCCACAGAAGCAGCCTGATTCTGCACCGTCTTCTGGAATCTCTCCCAATGATAGACCAATACCGATTGGTCTCGCTGTTCCATCCTTTTCGCGACATGACGAGACTGGGGATCTTGCACATACCCCGGTTACGCCATCTATTGTCATCACCCCGGCAGACGAGAAAGCACCATGGCAGTATGATGAATCAGAACCACCACAGCCGCGGCCTCCGTCCAGCGTATACTCCCAGCCGACTCCCCGTATAGGGTCAAGGGATTCGGATGTCCCTCCCGTTCCACCAATTCCTGCCCTTCATTCTCATGTGAAGAATAAAACTGCAGACAAAATACTGCCCCCCGACATTGGGTCCTCCACGACTAAAGGACGACCGATATCGACAGATACGTTGTTTGAAGAGGATGAGTCACCGCAAACGGCAGGTCGAGACCAATCGCCGTCAAACGAGGACGATGGGAGCCGACGGAGGAAATTAACCATCAATACGTCGTCCCTCCGACACCAGTCGCAGGGCTGGTGGACATATTTGTTATCTCCGCTCTTAAAACGGTCCAGTACGGTGACTAGTAAGAAGATACCAGTGGACAGCGACGCCCCGCCGGTTCCTCCTCTGTCGGCAAAGTCAACGGTATCCAAGGAATCCAGTGTGAACTGGTGGGATGAGAAGAGTGAGAAGGGTGAGAAAGAAATCTCTCATTTCTCGCCAGATACACCAGAATATGCGCGAACCCGTTCAACGGCCATGGTCTTGGAGCAAGAGAGTGATGAGAACCCGACTGCTGGCAGTAACGGGTACTATGGAGGATATGACAGCAATGATGGCATCAATTTCCCACCCACTCTAAACATATTTGAATGGAGAAATGAGGCCGTGCCCGACTTCGGTACTGTTCAAGGCCTTGCGGCTGAGTACTATCAAGCTTGCGCGCATGACCTTTACAACAACAAGCAGCCATACTTTGAGTGTATCAACCATGTTTGCTCGTTGACTCGACTACCTGACGGCTCTCTTATCGGCACGGACTCGCGTGACATTACTGGAGATAGCAACCAGAATGGCGGTACCGACGGCGAAAACCCTTTTCTTAGCAGCTCCGAGCGATCTGGTGAAACTGCGGATACAGATAACCGTTCCCTTGCTTTCACAGAACAATCTATGTCGGGCAGCCAAGCGAAGCGTCCACCGTCTGAACATTCTCGAACTTCACCCCCATATCCATCAGAGTCTCCGGCTGCATCACCTGTTCCCACAAGGACGGCGTCTCCCTTAGCAAGGAGCGTACGCACCTCGCCGGCCCCTGTGGCTCCTCAGGAAAAAGGTGGTCATGTTTCGTTTCCGCAACCGCAACCACAACCGCAACCCCCAACTGTAATACATCTTCCTCAAACCAAGGAAGTTCAAGTATCGCATCAACCCATTGTGATTTACCCATCTCGTGAGGCATCTGCAGCACAGTCAGCGACAGTTGACACAGCAATGCCCGGGCCACCTCGACCACCATCTCCGCCTGTGGCTTCCGGGCCACCACCACAGGGCAGGCCTTCCTCTGAATCGGATTCGGCTCCACAGGAGGAGCTGCCTTCGTACTCTGCATCCCAGAAGCATCGGCCCGTTCCTCGATTCAATGCAGTCCATCCCCCAGCATATGCACGTGAGCAGCATTTAGTCTCTCCAGGGCCAGTTTCTCCCGCGATGCACGAAGCTATGGTGAATAGAGGGGGTATTCCAATGTCAGAAATGCAGCAACCCACCCCTCCGCACGGTTTCAGATTTGAACTGCCTCCACGTCTAGCACCAGCGCCGATTACAGAAGCGGACCTGTCACATCCCACGGAGAGGCGAGAACAGATCGAGAATCGACGCCGTCGGTATGAAAGGGAGGAAGAAGTTAGCAGGAAGGTTGGAGGTCTGTGGCGGGGTCGCGGTTGCATCCCCAAGAACGGCTGCTTTGGACGTGGCGGGCGCGAAGGACGGATTCGACGCAGGTGGTATGCGACGATCGCGGTGGTGTGCCTAGCCATCATCATCACGGCTATTGTGTTACCAATCACATTGACACGGGAAGGCGATGGCACGCCCGTGCAATCGCAATGGCTGAACCTTACCGGATACCCACCGATGCCAACGGGGATCATGACCGTGGCAGGACCGATGGCCCAGGTGAAAATCAGCGGTTGCACAGCACCGTCCAGCATGTGGAGTTGTTCTCTGCCAAAAGAACAGCACGATTCTAACGCGCCATTTCCAGCGGATAAGCCAAAATTCAGACTTCAGATACGGTTCCGAAATGGTACATATCCAAGTAGCACGACTGTGGTGTCCGAATCCTCGGTGGTTGGCAGGCGCCAGCTGGCTGTTCGCGACGTGCTCTTTGAGCCGTCGCCGCCACCACCAAGTGAAGATGACCAAGCATTTCTTGGAAACACGACTGATGGCGTTGTGAACGAGCCATTCGAGGGGGAAATAACGCCTTTCTACATCACCATGCTATCTCCCATCGACGACTTGGCCATTGTATCGAACCTCACCAAACGAGAATCATCCGATGATAGCGACACCTCCGTAGTTCCGGACCTCGGGAAGTTAATCCCACCCCCGAGTGTGGCAGACGATGGCCGCGCGGCGGCTGCGACGCTCTACCCTCTCCCAATCTCCCAACCGGTGCGACTTTATGACCGTGGTCTGCCAACCGAACATTACGGATTTTACACGTACTTTGAAAAATCGATCTTTTTGAAGTCAAACGCATCATTGGATAACGGGAACAACGACACGCTTCCCGTGGATCAGGACGGCGGTTCGACCAGAAGCGAAGCCAACGCGCGATGTTCATGGCCACAGACACGATTCCTCATCCAAATCTGGACGCAGCCCGCCAATGTCTCAGGCAAGGTCATTCACCGTCCTGAAACACCCACAGCATCGAGCATGATCCCGCAAGCCACCACCACAACCACCGACACCAACCCTGTTGTATCCTCAGCCAATGACTTCACTCCACCTGGCTCATTTCCTTACCCTATTACCATAAAGATCGACCGTCACGGAGGCGCTGCGGCGAAGAAAATGGTGTACTGCTACGGTGTCGATGAGAAGGAAGAAATTATTCCCTGGCTGAGCAAATTGCAGCTCGAGGATCGTGCGTTCGCGGGGAGTGTGATTGATCCGGCGCCGGGAATTTTTGATGGCGCGGATGAGGATGATGCTGATCTTCCGGTTGACGGAGGTAACGGAGGGTGTCGATGTGAATGGCGCAACTGGATCCTACAGTCGTGAGCCCCTCTGTACGAGTCATTCGTTTGTGCATTGTTCTTTATTAAGTGCATATAGACAGCGACTCCTGACAAACCACTAATGCGTTAGATGTCTCTTTGGAAATGAAGCTGTACTCCGTAGACAGTTGTTTTACTTAGGCCTAACCCTAATATGGCCTAGTTTCCGATTGGATTGAACGTCGTCCTGTCCGTCTCATGATCTCATCTACTTCAAATCAAAGGTAGCTGATTTCAGTTAAATTCAGAACGAATGAATATAAGTAGAACTCTCGGTGGAAAACCATGAAACTTTCATGACGGTTGACGTTGGTTTTACTACGAACGCATGCCAGGACCTGATTAGTCCCTCATGTACCTAGAGTTATCATGACGACGAATCGATGCTGAGCCATTGAATATGCAAACTACTATTTACCGTGCTCTTTTTACAAACGAACAGTTATCTGGAAGGAAAAAAAAAAAAAGGTACTTTCTTTTCCGGAAATTCTGACTTCTATTATTGCTGGTTCCTCATATATCCAGATAAAGTTCACCATATTATCTATCACCATATCCCAACACCATAGCTAATATTTTCGATGAACGATCAACAATCGACAGCAATCGACAAAGACATCAAGAAAATAATAGTTCAATGAAACACACAAGAAACTTAAGTTACCCGAGAAGCATCCCTGCCGCCACCACAATGCTCATCACCGTCACGAAGAACATTCCCTCCGCAGCGACTCTCGGTGCCGAGCCAATCGGGGGAACGAGAGTACTGGTCGCCGTGGGTTTGGGAGGTTCTCGCCCACCTCCACCACCGCCACCAGCACCACCATCGGAGCCATCACCCGGGTTATCACCCGAGCCACCGCCGGAGCCATTGCCAGGATCATTGCCTGGGTTGTTGCCCTGTTTATTGCCAGGGTTATTCCCAGGGCTATTGCCATGGTTGTTGCCAGAGTCGTTGCTGGAGCCACTGCCATGGTCATTGCCTGGGTTGTTGCCATGGTTATTGCCAGGGTCGTTACCGGAGCCACTACCATGGTCATTTCCTGGGTTATTGCCCTGTTTATTGCCAGGGTTATTCCCAGGGCTATTGCCATGGTTGTTGCCGGGGTTATTGCCAGGGTTACTGCCGGGTTCGCTGCCAGAGCTGTCGCCGGAGCCACTGCCAGGGTCATTGCCTGGGATATTGCCACGGTTAATGCCTGTAGGAATCATTGTGGGAATTCCACCCGTGGGTACTGGCGTGGTTTGATTAACGGTCGGGACAGAGCTCATGTTACTTGGTGGAACTGGAGGCACAATCGTTGGGAAAAAGGGCGGACGTTGGTTGCTGCTGGCCGGTGGAATGGGTGTCGCCGTGATTGTTGGGTTCTCGGAAGAGGGGGGCATCGTCGAATCTGTCGGATACTCCGACGGTAGCGATGCAGGCGGCGTAAATGCGGCTGATGATTCCTGTGCCTCGACGGCTGGGAGGAAGCCGGCGGCGACAGCGAATGCTAGTGCCGCGGAGGTTGGAAGGCGCATTTCTGTGTATTTTTCGACAATGGAGATGAAGTTGAAGAGGAACCCAGAAGATGCAGATGGACAACTTGATTTTATCTATGGAGGATGTTAAATTCAATCTCGCACTTCACGGCAAGGGAAGGTTTTGGACGGACTAATCTCTGGAAGACAGAGGATTGAGAGCGTGTTGGTGAGGAGAGCTCCTCTGGAAAATGGATCGCATTTATAGCTTTGACCGAGCCATTACTCCTGTCTTTCCTGTCCTTCACGTTCCTGGAGTCGCGGTCTATCAAGCCAGTCTGGTCTTAATCCTCAACTCAACGTTGGCGTCGTATTTCCGAAACCAAGCTTGATCTCATTCTATTTTTGCTTAACCAGTCTTTTTGGTGTTCTCGTTCCGAAGTTCGCAGTTCTATTCCAAACTCAGACCTGCTGAAGTTGGTATGAGTCTAGACACAGCTAGCATCATTCCTATTCGAACTTTTTGAGGGTCCTGCGGGTAGCGGTTGCATTAAGTCAGAGTGTTTTAGTCTACTGCCGTAGCTGTACGTCCTGGCGGACCCGCATGCGGACGCACTTCCTCCCCTATTTGTCTTCCAAGCGTAAAAACGCAATCATTCAAATCCTCAAATTGGCATATTCCAATGTTTTGCTTGGCCCTTCTTCCTTTCCCTGGCCACACTCTTCCATTCCAGTCGACCTGCCACGTCACGTGATATTCAATGCCCTTGCTCCCCGGACGGATTCGGCAGTTGGCGTTCTTCCAAGTACCTGTTTCCGTCGTGCAGTACCTGACTAATCCAATGGATCGGGACATCTGCTATCGGGACCAGCAAAGGTTTTATTTCAACGGCAGGGATAGAAGGTTAGGGCGATCTCTTGTCGCTTGAGTACCCCTAAGACGGACGAAGGGCCTTGCAGGTTCAACTGATCAGTTTCAATTGCAGCATCATACGTCCACGAATTTGATATAGTAGTTCGCATGTATAAATGTTGGTCTCCCTCCAGTCTATGAACGTCAGTTACATTGATGCACCTTCATTCTTCCTCATTTTTTGGTCTGTCTTTGTCTGGGGTTCTAGACAAAGTACTACTACATGAGGAGTTTACAGTAGGGTCTGAGCGAGTCATGCGATCAAATTAGATACAAACGGTATTCCTACCGCGGAACCGAACTGATCCAGGGCCATAGCAACATCTTGGCCAGTGAGTGGTTCCTTTCGTCGGTCCCTGTGAGGTTCCATTCCCTGCTCGACCGTTGTCCAGAGCACGATGTATTTGCAAATACACTATCAGCCGTTATTTCCAAGTATTGACGTAGGACTCGTAATTTATAGTCTACGGATTGAACGTGACATACGGTTATTGCAACTGAGTAACACATACATATCCACGTGTGTTGACCAGCGGCCCGTTTTTGACAGAACACTATGATCAACAAAAAGCGTTGTAACAGTGCTGAATTGGAGACTTGATCGGGAATCCGTTGGATCTGAAGATGTCACATGAAAAATGTTTGAATGTCAATTTCAAGTACGGTACCGTATGTTTCAAGTAATTGTTTGTCTACCGCCGAAATGGGTAAGAATATTACAGTAATATTCTCATGATTTTTGTCATCTTACTGGTCGCGGCCGCCGCGACCGACGAACTTTCATCCACTCACCCAGCGTGCAGCTATATCAACTCCGTCTCCACCGGGATGCATCAGTTCCACCCGAGCTAGAACATCGCAATATTGACCATGCATCAGAGGCCGGGGCCACCGAGCCCAAATCTTCTTTCGCCAACCCCACGTGATGAAGACGTCGCGTCCCTGAGATCATTGTCGGAGCAGGAATCCGATTCCGAAGACGACGAAGTCCTACGGGCAGCTCGATCAACGCTGGAGATCGCTCGTCATGACCGAACTGTGTTGGAAGAAGAAGAAGAGACGGAGAAGCTCCTCGTGCGAAAACAAAGTCCCGCGGCTAAATTGCGACGAATATTCAGTCCATCTCTCGGCCCCGTCCGGATCGGCAAGAAAGAGCGACGGCGAAGGCGCGGAGAGGCAGAGGCATTTGGCTATCCAAGAGGGAGCAATGGACCATATCGGGAGGGAGATCTCATGTTTGAAATGGAAGAAGGAGTCGGAGATGAGGATTCCGACGTGAGCAGCTTATCGTCCGCCGTGGCAGACAGTAAGGAGTTCGATGACTGGCAATATAGACGGTCATTGGACCGACATAGATGGATTCGGC
Source organism: Thermomyces lanuginosus (assembly GCF_041956635.1). NCBI lineage: Eukaryota > Fungi > Ascomycota > Eurotiomycetes > Eurotiales > Trichocomaceae > Thermomyces > Thermomyces lanuginosus. The sequence goes on along the minus strand of NW_027192349.1, from coordinate 182,465 downwards.
TATCATTGGTCTTTTCGGCGATCATAATCCTCTTCCTCTTACTGCTGCTAGGAGCATACAAGGCATCAAACACGGGCGGGATACATCGCGGTGGGGAAAAGGTTCTGCTCTCGAACGGGACTGCTCTCTTTGCTCCCACGACGATATTGATCTCATTAGACGGATTCCGGGCCGATTATTTGGACCGACATCTCACTCCGACACTAAACTCGTTAGTCGCACAGGGAGTTTCGCCTCCGTACATGACGCCGAGTTTTCCTAGCATTACATTTCCGAATCATTACACGCTGGTAACTGGCTTGTATCCTGAGAGTCACGGCGTAGTCGCCAATGATTTCTGGGATCCCGATTTGAACGAGGAGTTCAAGATTCGGCCCGAGGTGGTAACAGATGCGAAGTGGTACCAGGCGGAACCGTTATGGAACACGGCTGAGAAGCAAGGTGTGCGCTCGGCGATACACATGTGGCCCGGATCCGAAGCACACATTGGAAACATGGATCCGACGTTCTGGTCCACCTTCAATGGCTCAGAGCCGCTGCCCAAAAAAGTCAGCAAAGTGCTCGGGTATCTTGATCTCCCTGGAGAGGAAAGTGAACCGGATGTGGAGAAGCTGCGGCCTCAATTCATCGCTCTCTATGTGCCAGATGTGGACAGAGCCGGCCACAAGTTTGGGCCAAACAGCACAGAAATCCGGAAAGTCATCTCGGACGCGGATAAGATGGTTGCCGATATCTTGGAGGGCCTCGAATCGAGAAATCTCACAAATATTGTGAACATTGTCGTCGTCTCGGATCACGGTATGGCGACCACTTCCACTAAAAGAACTATTCAGCTGGAGGAGATGGTCGACTTGGACCTAATTGAGCACATTGACGGATGGCCGCTCCGCGGATTGCGTCCAAAGCGACCAGAGGATTTGAGAATAATCAAACAGCAGCTAGCCGAGAGAGCTAAAAATTTTTCTCACGGTGTCGAAGTCTACTCACGAGAAGCCATGCCGGCTCGATATCACTTTTCTAACAATGACCGCATTGCGCCAGTCTGGGTAATTCCAAAGGCGGGATGGGCGGTGGTTGAGCGGCCGGATTTTGACGTGAAGGAGGCTCTTGAAAAGAACATCGTCTATCGCCCCCGCGGCATTCATGGATATGACAACGAGCATCCCCTGATGAGAGCCATTTTCATTGCACGAGGGCCTGCGTTTCCTCATGCGCCCAACAGCAGACTGGAAGCTTTCCGTATGACTCCCTAACATGAGAATCAAGGCTGCTACTAACATTACAACAGAGAATATTGAGGTGTACAATATCATATGCGACACCTTGGGTGTCACGCCGCTTCCAAATAATGGAACTCTCCGACTACCTTTGAAGCCAATTGGACTACACGATAATGAAAGTTCATCTAAGATCGAGCATCCTGACGTTGCTCCGAGTACAACTATGTCTCCCAGTCGTCCTGTTCCAGAACGGCCTTCACCAAAAGGAGAGGCTGACGGTAAGCAAGCGAATAGCTCACAGTCATTGTGGGAGAAATTCAAGCACACCCTAGAGTCACTCAAGAAATGGGCTGGTCAGCTGTTGAAATCAAAACAAGGCAGCCGCCCTTCGTGAGAATACATTATTTCCGGGTGCAGTGCTATCCTCACACACTCTGCTTTCTTTGATCTCCGGACATTGTTGCGTGACGATTTTCAGGATACCCCTCCTCAGCTGATTGTGACTTCTCTTTGTATTGACAATGTACTCAATACAACTCCAACAATGAACACTTTTCTGGTTTCATTGGCTCATTGTCCCTTTGTGGCTCCGTGTGTGAGCCGCTTAGATCCTCCTGCAAATCATACCGAAAAACTTGATGTCAACGGCGTCTGTGATGACAATGGCTTTGTGACATAGGTACCTTGCTCTTCTGACTCGGGCAGCACATGGAGCGGATTCTCTCTCAGCTTTGTCAGAAGTGACGGAAAAGCCCACCAATTGAGGTCGTGGGCAATGGCAGCTCATTTTTATATAAAGGTAGTGACTCGCAACCGACTCCCTCACCATCCTCCGACAAGCATCAACACACGGTTCGCTAGTTGACTCAAGCACACTCCGCTCGAAAAGTCATGTCTCGAACAGATCCGTTGCCGAGCACGAGCACAACGTCCGAAAATCCTGCATCTTCGGGCACAACAGCTCGAGTGGCAGGAATGCCTTTTCTGACCTATTTTTCCCCTCATCTTTCTATCGTCTTGCAGGTACTCGCTAAGTATCTCCAGGTCGATATTTCTTACATTTTGTCGGCTCTGTTCGTTTTCATGACTATCAGTACAACCTTTCGCCTGAACATCTTCGATACCGTCAGTTCGTTTTTCGTTTCTACCATCGAACTACGGATGGACGATGAGGTGTTCAATCAGGTCATGTATTGGATTTCGAAGCAGGAGTTCTCTCATAAAGCTAGTCGGACCGTTGCCATTACTCAGTTTCGGAACCTTCAGTGGTTCTCCGAAGCTGCGAGTATTGAAGAGGAGGATGAAGTCGATCCAAATGAAGACTTCGATACCGCATGGAGGAAGCGCCGTAGTCGGAGCAAGGTAAAGCCCATCCTGCTGACGCCAGCGGAAGGTGAGACCTGGTTTCGGTACAAGGGGCATCTGATCCGATTCCGCCGATTCCGCGTTGGAAGGGATGCTGCCTTGCCATGGGAACGACTGACCCTCATGTGCTTTGGGCGAAGCAATGCCATCCTGAAACAGCTCATTGAAGAAGCACAACAGCTGTACAGCTCACGAGATGGGAACAAAACAGTTATCTATCGGGCTGTGCAGGTCGGTCCTGAATGGGACTGGCGTCGATGCGCACTTCTTAATCGGCGGAAACTCGAGTCGGTTATCATCCATAAAGGTATCAAGTCGGATTTGCTTCAGAAGCTCCAGTGGTTCCTTAGCCCGAAAACGATTTTTGACTATCGCCAGCGAGGTCAACCTCATCGCATTGGGTGCATGCTCCATGGGCCGCCAGGTACGGGAAAAACAAGCTTGTGCTTTGCCCTTGCCGGAGAACTGCTATTGCCCATTTACCTCCTGAGTCTAACCTCCAAGTCCATGACTGATGAGGGTCTTGCAACCCTGTTCTACAAGCTCCCTAAAGAATGCATCGTACTGTTAGAGGATGTCGATGCTGCGGGGATTACCACAAAGCGGGTTAGCATGACACGGCCTCGTCACACTGACTTCTCTTCTAGTCAATCGGTTGATCGCACTCCGAATGATAAGGTAGGAGGAAGTATCTCACTTTCTGGCCTCTTGAATGTTATCGACGGAGTTGCGGCTCCCGAAGGTCGGATTCTCATCATGACGTCCAACCATGCTGAGAACTTGGACCCTGCACTCACGCGGCCGGGCCGCGTTGATTTCCATATCAAACTTGATTACGCCGATCGCGAAATGATCAAGGAATTTTTCATGGCGATGTACAAGCCTCTGGATTCGCAAAGCGTCGATCTCAGCCATCTCGAAAATTTAGCGGAGCGTTTTGCGGACACTATTCCGAATAAGGAGGTGACGCCAGCTGAACTGCAGACATACCTGCTTTATTACAGGGACTCCCCTGAACAGGCTCTCCAAAATGCCTTTTCGTGGCCACATCTCTCCTCCGAGGACGATGAGGTCTCACGTTAGAGGTGTGGCCCATGAAGACATTGAGCAAACTGTTGCAGCAGTTGTGACAACCAACACAAATATTCAAAACCAGTAAGCACTTCAACAGTGCTTTACTGAGGATTTCGATGAAATTCCATGTTCAACACGTGGAATGAATTGTTGCTAACTTTCGGTTTTGTCAAGGCCTTGCCAAACTGGCTTGTTTCTAGCCTAGGTTTCAATTCATTCTTTCTCGTCCTTTTCTCTGCAATTTCTCTTCCGTGACCGCATTGGAAAAACTAACAGTAAGTTCGTGACGTAAAACAAAGCTCAACTACTTGTCCTCCAAGTGTTACGACCATTCACTAAGCTTTGGCCATAATCTTCTGTTAGGTTGACTTAACCTATCATTTACGAAGTAGTCAATCACGTAGATATTTGCAATACTTTGGCATGTTGAGGACGCCAGATTGTCAATCGATGAACTCCAGCTGATTGATGAATGGTTTCTCCAAACAAGTCCATAATTCAACAAACGATATTATTGGCAGATGTAGATGATTTGCAACCCCAATTGACCAAAGGGATTTGCACAAAGATTCAAGATTCGGAATGTCATCATGCCGCTCTCGTCTCCTAGGGCTAGGGTAGGGTTAAATTTTCCCATGAAATCCACGCTGAAATGCTCCGTTGCCATAAGCTATCATATATCGTAAGCTCATCAATGCTTTAGCACATAAGTCGATCGTGTAGAAAATTCGTAACCAGACCCAACCGGAACGCCATTCTGCCCAAAAAACCCACTATCAATTCATCAATACCCACTCCTCATAAGGAACGCCTCGCAACTCCTGGACCCCACGGTCACTAGTCTCATATATATCTGGGATGAAATCGCAGACACTTGCATATTGCTGCAGCAAATACCGCCAGTAGCATGCTTCGGCAGCTGGAGTGAGATAGCGATCTCGGAAAGTCGCCACACTGTTCTCAGCAATACGTTCGGCAGCATCAGGGTGGTCAAGGAGGTATTCCACCTTCTCTTCGAGATCCGAAAAGTCTCGTTCAACTTCGACGTAATTTTGACCGGGACCCGAGGCAATCAACGCGGCGTGGTGTGCTTCGCGCCAGATGAGCCGATGGGAAATGACAACCGACCGACAGTTGAAGAGATATTTGCCCCGACCGGAGAAGCTGCGTCCTTCGGTGTGGGCCAGGAACATATATCGACAATGATCTTCTATTGATAGCAGATTCACGCGCAGATCTTCGTCGCTTTCCCAGTCTAGCACTCGTATAGACGCCCAATGCTTTCCGCGTGTTTGTTTTAACAGCTTTCCTCGCAGTTCTGGCGCTTCTGAAAGGCTCCCACGCCAAACGAGTTGCTTCTTCTGTGGGAATCCGACTTCACTCTCGACGCGAGCAATCCGCCGTCGTACATCGCGGTACGCGCCAACACGCACGTCCGGCCAGGCCCAGTAGCCGAAGTCAGGCATCAACCAGATTGACTCATCGTCATCGCGTTTTGTGTATGAAAATATTGGCTTAGATTGGTTCACATAATCCCCCGAAACGAAGTCTTGTGCGGAAAACACAAATTCAACCGATGGGATGCTGTCTCGGTCTGGACTAGCAATTAGAGCCCGGTGCAGGGAATGAAGGGTTGATTTAGCCCGAGACTTTGTTGAAGAAGTCAGATCACCCCATTCGACAACGTATACCTATGAGTCAGGTATCAGCACGTTTCCTACTAAAAGAAGAATCATGGGTACAACCTCTCCGTGATCAACAACAACTCGAACCATACCATCACTCAACCTCTTTGGGGGAGCCATCTCGTGATACGTAATCGGACGGTTGGCCTTCTTTCTCGCTTCGACTGATTTATCAACCTCAACGAACAGCTTCGGAAATGCGGCTTGACATTGATCAAAAGATAACCCATAGTTATCTGCATCGCGATCCGGAGTAAACCTCCATGTCCCATTGTTTTGGCCATCCTTGTTCGATGAAAGTGTCACGGGACATTGCTGAAAAGGCTTCTTGGAAAATGGCCCGCTCGTTATTCCGAGAAGAGAATAATCATTCCGGAAGAAACTTGCAACGATGGAAACGGCGAGTATGATACTGATTCCACTGACCAGGAAGTATCGCCCTCGAAGGATGGGCAGCAATCTCGGTCGAATATCTGGTAGAAGTGATGGAGATTGCGTTGGTGACTTGAAACGTGCCATTTTGCTGCTATGCTGCGCTCATCAATAAGTATGGAGTACTCCGTAGAGCTAGAAGTTTCTTCGCAGGTTCAGACTGAATATACTCCGTATGAAAACCGCTGTCCTATCATCCAGCGCCGGGTAATGGCGCTTCGTACTTTGCTGTTATCACCAGCTCTGCTGATGTACTGATGATGTACTCCGGACTACGTCTTCAAGTTCTTGTGAGTACTAACCGGTAGCTGCTGGTCATGGGTAAATGGATGGCGTCAACTGTTGATTAACACAACAGTTGCCAGGGCAACATGGACGAGGAAACAACCTCGTGCGGTACTGCGTTTATCCGGCACTCTAAAATGTTGATTAACCTAATTTGGAAAAGCCACCAACTTGACTTGACGTTACTTCAAATATTTTCGAGTTACATCAGCTCCCAAGGGTTCTGGGTTGGCCGACTGGAGTCTCTTTCACCCACCCGTTCGTTAGGGCTCCTACCTTTTGCCAATCTACCTCGATCTAACTTCAGAACTACGGTATGGTTCTTCCGCAGCTTGATACGACTGTTTTAGTAAGAACAACAGGTATTACTCAATTACCATACATACAAGGGGACTTGCAAATCCACTCTCATTCTGGTACCTATGGATCTGGATGGCAGCCAATGCACAAAACCGCGCAGGAAACGGTTGCACCAGCGGATACGACTCAGTCCTCGAAGACAAATTTAGGATGTCCACAGGGCACTTCCCAAATACACCAATGCGAGAGAACACGCTGTCTGGCCACCTAGTGAACACGAATCCGGGTGAATTCCCTAATAATAAGCAACTTCTGCCGACGTCCAGCTCATCACCCCCGCCTGATCAGTCATAACAGTCGATGTATGTACCTAGGATATAGAATTATGAAGGACGGAGAAGTCAACTAGGCTCATCAACAAAGACCTGAGACCCAAATAAAAGACAGTCATCCAGCGTACTTTTTTCCCGTAGAAATGCATTTTCCAAGTAAACACTGAACCGCTTGCAAAGAACAAAAATTGGAAAGTCGTTTGATCCCGTGTGCGGCTTTTTGAATTCTCCCCAGCACGTCATCGATACACGAGGGTCGTGACCCACCAAACGGCTTCTACGCGTCGTCGCACAGAAAGCTCGTCGGCTTCTCCTGACAGTTTCCCCTTACTTCGTGGCACCTAGAGCCATCCGCGCCAAGATTAGCAGCGCCTACCGCTTGGGTTCAAGTGCGATATTGGGGATTCCAAACTGGCTTCGCAGGCTACGAGACCATATTGTGGACGCCGTGAAGAGAGTAGGAATTGATATTCTTCATATGGATGGCCGGAACAAAGTTACTCTCAAAGGTCGATACAGAATCTAGATCGTCCATTTGACAGTGGTTTGTGTAAGCAGACGAGAATTCCCCAAGACAGCCAAAAATCTCATGATAACAAATCTATCTAGCAGGGGCGCCTTCTCCATTAACCCTGGGTGTTACCATAACAGGACGACTGTAAACATGCTTCCTAATGCTACCTCACATAACTTGATCGAATTAGCAAGCGTAACGACCGAACTCTCCGTCTTCGATTCAAAATCAGACCCTGAATCGAACTGATCAAAATCCGATTCAGAAGAAGAGTCGCATCCTTCGTCTTCAACACTAACTGTCACTATTTTGGTAGAACAAGATGATGTTGGGCTCGGTGTCTTCAGTTCCACAGTCCTTGTCACCGATGTTGTCTCTGTCACCGTTCTGTATTTCACAACAGTAGTCGTTGTTCGGGTCGGCGGACAATTCTTCCTCACGTTCAACTGCGCATCCGGCGATGTGGTAGGCGATTCTAGCGATCGGCGACGAAGCGCACAGTTCCCGTGAGTACTTGTCACAGTCACCGTAGGACAGCTGAACTCGAGAAAGTCTTCTTCGTCCGGCGCTATGGTTGTAGTGACTGATTCGGTCCATGTTTCAGTCCACGTTCTTGTTGCGGTCTTGGTATAAGTTGTCACAGCCGGACAATTTAGACCCGAATCTGAACCTGAATCCAAATCCAAATCCGAATCCGAATCCAGATCTGAGCCCGAATCTAAACCAGAACCCGAATCCGCGTCCGGATCGATGATAAGACACTTGCCATCATTTGTACATAGGCTTCCAGGCGGGCAACATTTGCCATTGTCGCAACAATTCCACCCACGCTGACAGCACGACCTGGCATTTGGGCAGCAGTAGTCTCCCGGATAACAACAGAATTCTAGGTCTGGGACATGCAATGCTTTAGTTTGCTGATTGGAAAAATTCAGGATCCAAGGGTTGTTCTTACGATAGCAAAGATGACCATCACCTTCACACTCAATAAGTTGTCGAAGTTGCAGGTTCTTTCCAGGCGTAGAGCCTCCAGATTCAGCAGGGTCGATGGCAGTGACATTCCTATAAACTCCATGGTATATAGCAGGCACTAGAAGCCGTGCAGTGCTTAAACCAAAGAACAGAACGAAGAAGCACGCCAAGCGATAATTCATGGTGAGAATATTCTCGCTTTTGCGACTTCAGATGTCACGAAAATCTTGAGAAAACTGTCATTGAAACCCCTAGAGGAATGCTGCGTGGGCTCCTTTTGAAAGCTTGTTCAATGATCATGACTAGGCTCATATGCAGCAACTGGTAGAAAGTGGCTTGGACATGCACGCCTGCCAGTCGAACCAGCGAGCAACCAGTCGGCGTCCATGCAGCAGGAAAATAGCAGGGCGAAATCGACGCATGGTCTCTCCAATGAAACGAAAACTGAGATTTCTGCCACACAGAACTAGGCTGAAGTCCCTGGGTTATGATTCTAAAGTCATTTAGCGCCTAGTAGTTAGGTTTTGGGACCTGTAGGGTGTTTGTGTCCTCTGTGCTATGCTTTATGTGTAGTGCGAGCACCGTGTAAATAGTGATTTTGCACTATGTAATACGGAGTAGACACCCTTGAACCAGGCTATCTAACAGCTAATTACTAGGCTACTTGGAAATTTCCGAGAGTGACCATAAAGTACCGGTGAAGCAACTTACTGTGGATAACTCAAGCATTGCTATGTTCAAGGGCACGGTGACATAATTGATAAGTTATAGCACCCTTTGCAGTAGTGTAGAAAGTAGGCAAAAAGTTTCCAAGATAACCCAGAGTTCCTATATCTTCCCAATATAACCCTTTCTTCCATTATTGCAGGGTGATAGAATAACAGGTAACAATCCTCCACCGCCCTGACAACGGTGACCATGAACTCCATACACCGTACAGTACAGTCTTCGTACCAGTTATAGCAAAGTGACTGTGTTAATTGCTCCGCCAACTGGCTTCAAGTATGGCTATAGAAGCAATCTCTGCTTCAGCTACTGTTCCGCCTAATGGGGCCTGCCATATCACTCTTGAAGGGGTTGAACTAGGCTTAGCGGAGAGCTCACTCCTCTTGAACTCCTTAATTGCCTGAACCAAGGAAGCTTCCAATCCCTCCCAAGGCTAACTTTTCGAGTCTGACAATATTCCCTCGCCAACGCCCATCCTCTAAAATGAACTCCGGGGGAGCCTTGAATTGCTTTGGCGATTGTGATGAGCAGCACGTGAATGCATATATGCGCGATTTGACTGAAGGTTTGTGACTAACAGGCCAGAGATCCTGTACGATTACGGCTCAAATGTGAAGACAGGAGGCGTAACAAGTTCCGATTCTAACATGACATCGTGGGCCCCTTGCTAGAATGCGGTCAATTTGGATGAGAAACCTGCCTACTACGACAGAGTGTTAGGTTCTATATTGACCATAGAGCTTTTCCTGACTTTTTCTCATATACCTAATCCAGCTGATCCAACATAATCGAGTTTCTCGAATCCAGAATAACTTCTGGACTCAGTTTCTGCAAGTCGAATTGTTCTGCATGCAAAGTGGCCAGCTCAAGTTTGCGATGAAGCATATATGTGGGATAACTTTCCCCCGTTCGCAACTTGACGATTAGTCCAGTATGCGATCAACAATGGGCTTTTACTTACTGTCTCTAAGAACTTTTATTTTTCTGAAATTCTGTTCCAATCAAAGAGGGAAACAGGTGTTTTTGTCGAGAGTTCCGAAACATACATTACTGCCTCTGGCAACATTCATTCCCAACGCTAAGGAGATGATTGCTTCTGCGGGTACATTCGAATCTCCGCAGCTTCTAATAGTGACCATCTGCAAAAGTTTGGCATTGAGTGCCTTGAGGATTTTTCCGGTGTCGGCGGAATATTCATGGAGAATCATTGTGCTCTTCAGCACTTCTCACCGGGCCAATGCTGACACTGCTTCAGCCAAGAGTAAACAACGCTGCACTAGCGGCAGAAGGGTCTTAATTTTGATCTGCAAAATGCCACTGGCGTGCTTTCCATTCTTGCGCCTGGCATGTACGGATAAGAGAAGCTGCCGACGTCATACAGGTCCCGACTATCTGAGCACTCGTTGAAGGTTCTTGCAACATATCCAGAGGACTGGCGGAAGATTGAACTGCTGCCTTGGCGGCGGACAATTATTATAACCTCAGCAAACAGACAGAAGGTCTTTTGCGATTGACATATAATTATGCGACCCTCAATATAAGTACTCATCGCCCAACAATACAAAGGAACCGTAAGACTTCAGTGCGAATGTGACCACTCTTCCACTCTTCGATTCCAACTGGTTAAGCGATCCGACCGATGCCGAAATGAAAGTCGACGCCTTCAAAAGACACCTTGGACTTTGGAGGACTTATGTCGACCCGAATGTGGCCAATCCAGAAGAAGCTTCTCTGAGTCCAATTACTCACTGATGCAGAGATTCTCCATATCATCAAACAGATAACAGCTTCTGTCTATCATGCTTCGGCGCATGTAAAATGGCATAGAAGGGAACAAACTGCTATCGTTGATGGTAGAGATTATGTTTTTGGCGTTCGGAATTTTCACTGTCGACGTTGATGGATGTTTTCCCATTCCTTTCATCAGGACATCCCCAATCCAATTGTCTACGCGTTGGCTGAAAAGATTTCTGTCGATATGATTGCGGGCCAGTAGTATTCCGTATTATTTATTTATGAATGCAACATGCTTTTTCAGAACAGAGGCAATTGATCCGAGGTGTTCTCCCTACTTCCCAGAACCAATTGGAGGGTTGAGACGCCGAAGTATCTCTTGGGCCCCTGCTAAGTAGGAGAGGAATTTCCAACATGCAAGCTACTAAGGTAGTGGTCCTGCTACTTGTGCATTTTGTGGCGTGATCCGGAAAATTGGCAGGGAAAATGTTCCCTACATTCGAAGACAGTTCCTAACGAATTACTGTACTGGTACGGTACTGTCTGTCATGACCTTGGTGTGAGAGAAAAAGTCGGTCTAATCAGATGATCAGATAATGCATTCCTCAGTCGCATTTTCCACGGTTATTGGGTCTTCGCTTCTTGGCTTATCCACCACCGCAGAAATGCGTGGTCAAGCCAAGGGGCATGATTCGCACGACGAATTAATCATGTTCACACTCGGTTTGCGGCTAGAGCAATACCGCCATTATCCGAACCCCATTAGCGGCTGGGGCCCCTCCATGGCTCAAGTTCCTCATCCTTTTTGTCCGATACCGGTGAAATCGGCTCCTGTGGACCGACCTTGACACACCCACCTTTGTTAATTGATCAACATTACGGGAGATCCCTTTGTCCACACCTCCTACGACACTCAGCTCGCGTCACTCGGTACCTATCTTCAATCGGAATACCATCCAGAACAATTGCAAGATGACAATTGAAAGAAGTCCATTTCACGTGCTCGTTGCCGGAGGTTCCTACGCTGGTCTAGCGGCCGTTTTGAACTTGTTGGATCTTTGCAATGGGCATCCATGCCGATTCTCTGCCAACACCAAGACATCGGAATCATACCCCCGGATACCAGTTCGAATTACTCTCGTTGATGAGAGAGATGGGTTCTGTAATGATCCCGATGAGGTTTCCGACACTCAAACTAATCTGCCATAGATCATTTGATTGGAGCCCCGCTAGCTCTGGCATCGATGGAATATGCAGAAAAGGCCTGGATCAAGTTTACCGATATTCCTGCTTTGCAAACGCCAGCAATTAAGCTGATCCAGGGAAGCGTTGTCGCAATTGATCCCGAAAACAAGAGAGCAAAAATTAGGGAGCATGGCACAAGAAGAACAATACGCAAGCAGTATGACTACTTCATTGCTGCTTCTGGCCTCCGCAGGCAATGGCCGACGGTGCCCCGTTCGCTGAAGAGGGACGATTACGTCGCGGAAATCAAGAAGCACCTTCAGCAACTAGATAGGGCGACCCATGGGGTAACTGTGATTGGTGGAGGTAAATTCTTATAGTCAGTTCTTGAATTGCGATGCTAATGTTCAAACATAGGCGCGGTTGGGATAGAGATGGCATCTGAGTTGAAGTTGGTGCAACCGCATCAGAGCGTCACATTGATCCATTCACGTTCGAGACTACTTTCCTCTGAAGCTCTCCCAGACGAGACCAAGGATCGGGCGTTGTCATTAATTCATGATGCTGGTGTGAAGACCATCATGAACACCCGAGTCACGAAGATCGAGGAACCAGAATCCGAATCAGACGCAACAGTATTGACGCTTTCCGATGGCAATGCGCTCAAAACCGGATTCGTTATCAACGCCATTTCCAAGTACACACCAAGTGCAACCTATTTACCTGACAAGGCTCTGGATGAGGCCGGCTACGTAAAGATTCATCCAAATCTCCAATTGGACAGCGATATCCCGAACGCAGAATATCACTACGCGGCTGGTGACATTGCCTCATGGCCAGGAATCAAACGATGCGGCGCTGCGATGCATCATGGCCATTACGCAGCCGTTAATATCCACCAAACAATGCTTCAGTCAGCATTGGGAACAACCCCTGAGTTTCTTCAGCTCAATCGTGATGTCCCGCCGATGATGGGCCTCGCTGTCGGCTCACAGGCGGTATCTTACACGCCGTCTGGAGGAACCGCTTGGGGTGAGGATGTTTCAAAACTCTATTTTGGTGATGATCTGGGATTTGAGAGTAAGTATTCCTGCTCCTCATAGCTACCTCTTGTTTTCCGCTAACATGCATGCCTTCAGTATGCTGGAACTACATGAAGTTGTCAAAGCCAGCGGAAAACCCCAGTGAGCCAGTGACTTGAAAAAACCGGGAAACGAAAGGTGACGCTGTTGGCAAGATATCGTGCCGTTGTGTTCTTGTTTCAATTTCCTCGAGCATGTTTGTTTGAATTAGAGTAGACCTTCGATAATACGAGACAAATTCATACCATACGTAAATATCTCGTACTGTACAGTGTTACGGTTATTGGTGATTGTGCGTTGGTTCACCTCCGGAACTCGCCTATCTGATGAAAGGTGGGGGCCTTAGGGCTGCTCTTGGCCCCACATCAGCATGCAGCTAGCCTAAAATAGTAGGTCAGCTTGTTAGGCTAGTACTCTGTGGGCTTAGGGTTTGATCTGATAACTCTGATACGTCACTAACGCAAACTAACTAACCTAGACAAATCTAATCAGACGGGACCGTTTTTATCTGATCAATGGGTCTAGCAAGGTTTTCTTGTCGGCGCCGTGGGAACCGAGAACTGGAGAATGAAAAAGATGGGTCTGGTCAAGAACCTCGGGGATCAACATAAATCGGAGGTAGTTCTCTGTATTCAGACTCCATTTCACACTCCACGATTGTCAGTTTTCTTTAATCAGGTATTCTGCAACAGACGTTGAAGCCAGCCAGCCTCTCAAGATGGCTGCTTCAAAAACTGCTAAAAGCGAAACGCTTCCACTGGTGCGATTGCCGGAGCCTTGGAAGACTACCTATGAATTGAAGGTCGTTTCGCGTGAGAATTCTCACAGAATACTAAAGCTTTCTCATGCCCCGAGACAAGACGATGGAATACCTCCTCCGGAGCCGCTTCACCACGATTCGCTCCTCTTTACGGAGTTTGTTCACCCGAACAAGGATCGAATTCCTCCCGAGGGGAATAACTCTGCATGGGCACGAGCGCAACGGGCCCTAGTCAGTCACTGGGCTTGGGAGGGGAGCACTCCTCCCACCGTCGGGCAGATCTGGAACGTCGTTCACGCCCTGGTATCGTTACCCCCGCATCCAGAAATCTTCCGAGTGACATTGTCGGGACCGGGACAAGAACTCCTCGCACAAGAATTACAGGGAGTCGGACTTGCCATCAGACATCCAGAGCCATCTGCGCCCCCTGGGCAACCAACACCGGAGTCTAAGGACCACGTCAATCAACTTGTTGTGTCACAGGGTGCATTTTGGCAGGGTGCTGGCGCCCCTTTCGGCACGCGCCCTCCGTGGGTGGCTGATCCGCAGCTCCATGACCAGTATCGACGTCCATTGAGCGAATTCCCGCTCCAGCCCCAGCAGTACACTCTGACCACGAAATTCCCTGATGTCCGCGTCCATTCCTATCACCCCGTTCGACCGGCGAAGCCGAAGCCAGGATCTCGCATCTACAGCCGATACATCCCACATTTGGACGAGTTCTTCTCGATGGTTGCGCTGGATTATCAGAATGAGGAGCATCTTCAGCTTTTCCACAAATGGCAGAATGATCCTCGTGTGTCCAAGGGATGGAACGAGACAGGAACCTTGGAGCAACATCGCGAATACTTGCGCCGCGCCCACGAAGATCCTCACCAATTGACGGTGTTGGCAAAATTCAACGATACTTACTTTGCTTACTACGAGTTTTACTGGGCCAAGGTAGGCTAGTTCATCGATCTCTAACGGACTACACTCACAGTCATTGCAGGAGGATCATCTTGGAGCCCACTTCAATGCTGGCGACTGGGATCGGGGGCGTCATTCCTTGGTCGGTGACGTGCGTTTCCGGGGCCCGCATCGAGCTATGGCCTGGTGGTGCAGCCAAATGCATTATCTGTTCTTGGATGACCCACGCACCATGTGCTTGGTGGGAGAGCCTAAGGCCACCAATACGACCGTGCTCGCCTACGACTTTGCGCATGGCTTCACTGTTGAGAAGCTTGTGGACCTTCCCCACAAGCGTTCGGCATTGGTAAAGTGTACTCGGGAAAAGTTCTTCCAGATCTCGCCATTCTGGTATACAGGAGAGGATCCAGTGCCAAGGAATCCGGATCGGGCGTTGAAATTGTGAGATGGGATTTCTGCAATTACCCACCGCGAAAACGAATAGTGAGGACACATTGAGATCTGTAGCAGCTTTTATTCTGCGTGCATGTATGTATCTATCTCTTCGATGATTGATATTATACATCTGGCCTTGACTGAAGAAGCATTAGGAGTAACTCTTGAAGAAAAAGTAGACTACCGTATCGAGCCAATCTTTTCGCTCAACAAGATCACTACCGAAGTGTCTCTACGTAATATACGGTCATATTATCAATCATACACAGCATCACGTCTAAACATGATCTGGGTTCTATAACGAGAGTACTAAGTCCATCACTGAGGTCATATTGAACTCGGACTCGTTGGTTTATCTAATCTGATCATCTAATCTGATGGCGGGGCCAGGCGTGTTTCCGAATCGGATCTGATAGGTTCGGCCGAAGGTCAGTTTTGATCGGCTTTTTGTGCGCTCCTGAAAGGCGGCGGGGTCCTGGACCCACCCACATTTTCATTTGTCGACGATTTCTTCCGAAGTCGAAATCTCGGGTTTTCCAACAATCAGTGCAGAAATTTCTCCCAGGTATAGTTTTAAACCGCATTGAAATAAAGAATAGCAGTGATAGTGGCTTGAAGAACATTGTTCATCAACCTAGCGCAGGGATTGGGAGACGTTGTTTTGCAGTACGGCTGAGACAAGGCATTCGCTCAAATTGACTTTGGTCTCTCCCCTGCTCTGGTCTGGATGATAGAGGAAAAGTAACTATGTAACAGCCCACCTCAAGTCGTAATCAAAGGTGGATACCTTGAATCCCAGAGCATACTGGTACGGTTCCGCAGTAAGGTTCATCGGACGGTTTTTTATACGGCTCTCTCGCGAGATTGGTGAAGTCCGATGCCGGCACAAGGGCAATTTATTCATGGACATACACACACAGACACTTGGCTGTTAATGAGTTTAACTTTTGTTGTTTTCAGAGGAGCTCCTTTGCCTATCATACGGGTATCAAGTTCTTTGTTTTCAGTCTCGCGGCCGACATCATGGCATCAACAATGATGGCACCGGGATCGTTTGCGCCGGAAGATGCGGGCACAACATCAGCCAGCAGGTTGTTGTCAGCAACTCAATCCTTGGATAAACTTCCCGTCACGAAAGTACCATTTCTCGATACAATTGACCACTATGTGTTGAATGCTACGGAAAGTCACCGCATTGCAAGTTTGGTTCTTCGATGCTCCTCCGAGGTCGATACTCACAGTTTCGTCGAACATATCACTCGAGCCTATGCTCATTTTGTTGCTTCTTTCACTGGCCAGAATGATATTTCCTTTGTGCGGCTGAACAGCTTCGGCTCATCTTCATTGGATGAAAAGGCCAAGGCTGTCTGTGTGTCGGCACGAGGGCTGTTGAGAAACGAGTCGCCGAAATCATTGGAAATCGATTATTACACGGTTGAATCCGATGTCAAAGTCGAAACCCAGTTTGGGCTGCAATTTTCAGGGCATTTGACGGAGGAA
Organism: Thermomyces lanuginosus; assembly: GCF_041956635.1. Lineage (NCBI taxonomy): Eukaryota > Fungi > Ascomycota > Eurotiomycetes > Eurotiales > Trichocomaceae > Thermomyces > Thermomyces lanuginosus. Next base: position 165,955 of record NW_027192349.1, on the reverse strand, counting down.
AATGTAGAAAAGATTGTGGGATCGGAGGTGAGTTTCAAATCGAGACTCTTCCTGCGATTGCTAACCTGGACCAGAGCTTCATACTTCGAATTTACGGTTCTTCGACTCCTGGGCCGGTATCTTTTCAGGTTGAATGCTCGTCGAAACTGATTCCCAAAATGGCTGTGGATCAGACGCTGCGCACTCTCCTTCCTTATATCAAGGCTAATTCGCCAATTACCTTGGAAGAGGGCGAGGCTGAAGAATCTCCGCTGCTATCAGTGTTGAATTTTCCACCGTTGAACAACCCACCACGACTACATCATCGGCTCGAACCATTGCCCACGCCTTTGCTGCACTCCAGCTTCGAGTTCTGGGCGGAGACTGATCCTCATGCGGTTGCATTGGATTTCGTTCATTCTCTCCGCTCAGGTGATAAAGCATCTCGACATACCGTGCTTACCTATGGCGAATTGAATGCAGCAGCGAACACCGTTTCAGATACCATCAAAGCAGAAATCCAGAAAGCCGTTGACCTTGCGAGCTGGTCCCGCATCATTCCTGTTCATATGTCGACATCTCCAGAGCTATACATTTCCTATTTGGGTGTTCTGAAAGCCGGCTATGGATTTTGCCCGATCCCGCAGGATGCACCGGCACAGCGTGTCGATGAGATTCTCAAGGACATAAACTCCCCAGTCATACTTGGCAGAGGGCCATTCAATGCCAACGAAGAAGGAACATTGGGCGGCGTTCTCGCAAAGTCATCGTGGCTGGACGTGGCAGAAATTGTGGGCAAGATGACGTTCCAGATAGAATCCCACCATCTCGAGTCTCGAACTCCATCAGGGAGTGATATTGCGTATCTTCTCTTCACCAGCGGTTCGACAGGTAAACCTAAAGGTGTCCAAATCTCTCATCTGGCTGCGACATGTTCCATCCATTCCCACGCGACATCAATCCCTCTGCCCTCCAGCCTGAATGGCAAGTTCCGGTGGTTCCAGTTCGCTTCACCAACCTTTGACCCATCGTTGATGGAGATCTTCGTGACTCTCAGTTGTGGTGCTACTCTATGTTCGGCTGACCGCGATCTCACATTGACGGACCCGGAGGCAGTGATCAACGAAGCCAAGGCAACCATCATGATGGCCACCCCCAGTCTAGCAGCAGTTTTGAGACCAGAGAAACTTGAGACCCTCCAATATCTCTGGACTATGGGCGAAAAACTAAATCGTACTGTCATAGATAACTTTGCCAAGCACGCTGAATGCGACGATACCTCTGCTCAAAGCCCAAGGATGTTGGTTAACGCCTATGGCCCTACCGAAGGAGCCATCAACTGCACGTATAATGCACCAGTGGGACGGTACACACGCGGATCGATTATTGGCAAGCCCCTTCCAACTTGTGCGATGCTTGTGATTGATCCCAATGACACTGCACCCAGACCCGTTCCGGCCGGAATGTGTGGCGAGCTGGTCCTCGCTGGTCCTCAAGTTGGCTCTGGGTACCTGAAACGACCCGAAGAAACAAGCAAGGCTTTCGTGGAGAGTTCTGAATATGGGCCTTTATACAAAACAGGAGACATGGCAAGAATAGTTTGGGATGAGAATGGCCAGCAAGTGCTCGAGTTCCTGGGCCGAATGACTTCCGATCAAGTGAAGATCAATGGGAAACGACTGGAACTTGGCGAAATTGAGTCTGTTGTCTCCACGGTCCCTGGAATCATCGAAGTTGTTGTGCTGCTTTTGCAGAAGGACCAGAGCGCATCGGGCAAGGAGTGTCTTGTTGCCTGCATCGTGCCTGAAGACAAAAGTAATGCCAAGGTAGAAGTTGTTCGGCGATGTCACGAGGCTGTCATGCGACATCTTCCTTCCTATATGTGTCCTTCCTTTTACGACTTTGTCGACTCGCTTCCACGATCCAGTTCCGGAAAAGTCGATCGCAGGACGATCCTTGCCATGATGAAGAGTCGACATATTGACGGAGGCGCTCCTATATCTGTCGAAGACGTATTATCTTCGTCCGAAAGGGATGCTTGGGATCCATCCGATTCGGATTCACAGTCTGCAAGAGAACTGGTGGTTGAGGCGTTGGCTGTAACAACTGGCCTACGGCCCGAGCAAATCCACCCTTCCGCTGGTATATTTACATTGGGCATAGACAGTCTGGCTGCGGTGCGGTTGCTCCAATTTTTGAGAGAAAAGGGTATACATGGCCTCTCTGTCCGCGATATACTGAGTGCCAAAACACCTCATGGGTTGGTCTCGAAGATCAGGGAGTCTGCCTTCGTACCGCTTGACAGTAAGGCCTCATTTTCTCTGTTGGAGCAGACGTTATCAGATTTTGCCCAACGCACTCTGCCACTTTGTGCTGAGAGACTGGGGCTGAGCACCAGTGCAATTGAATCGGTACTCCCGACAACGGCAACGCAGTCAGGTATGCTGGCAAGCTTTCTACGACGCTCGTCATCAACAGCCGGCGGCCAGAAACCTTCGTACATCTACCATTCAGTCATCAGTCTATGTCACGATGTGAATATTTCAAAACTCAGAAAGTCTTTCGAAGCCGTTATTGCAGATTATGACTCGTTCCGGACAGTCTTTTGTTTGGTAGATGATGACCTGGCACCTTTCGCGCAATGCATCCTACGACAGGATTCGATTCCGCAGCATGATTGGGCCGAGTACTCTGTCGAGTCCGGCAACTCCAACTCTTCAAAAGCTCTCCTAAATCGCGCCCTTACAGAGGCAGAGCGGTCTATCTCTTTGTCCCGGCCACCTTGGAAAATTGCTCTCATCAAGAACTCTAGCGAGACCACTCTGGTTCTCAGCATGTTCCATGGAATTTTCGATGGTGGCTCTCTGCAGTTGCTTCTCGACGATGTCTCTACCGAATACTCTGGCGAGCGACGAGAACGTCGTACACCACTCGGTTATATTGTCAGCCATCATTTCTCTGCGGACAGTGACAAGACATCAGAGTTCTGGAAAGAAGAATTGCAGGGTTACACGCCCATCGCTTTTCCTTCGCTCACACCGGAGCGGCCTTCACAAGAGCTCATGTACGATGCCGTGGAAGTGCCAGCGCGTACAAGTCACCTCGAGTTGAAAAAACAGGCAAGGTCATTGAATTCGACCCCATTATCTGTGCTTCAAGCTGCCTGGGCTTCGATTCTGCTGTCGTATACCGGTACTGAGGATCTTGATGTCGTGTTGGGCAGTGTCGTGTCGGGAAGACTTGACACTGAATCAGAACGTTGCATTGGGCCTTCGTTCACGACAGTTCCATTGCGGCTTGCGCTGGGGAATATTCAAGTTTCAACAAACCGACATGTCGTTCAGCACATTGCAGACGCCAACGCGAGATCCCTTGAGCACCTTCAACCACGGCTTGGTTCCATTGTCACGGATCAGGGACAGCTTCCATATGATACACTGCTGGCGTATCAAGATTTCTCCCTCGGCTCCAACTCAAGCACCCTTTGGACGTCCATCTATCATCCCCCTATGGCCAATGATTTCGCAGTAATGGTCGAGGTGTGGCCAACTAGCGATGGCAATTTGACCTTAAGGGCTACATACAGCAAGGAAAAGCTGGATAGACTATCAACAGAAGCCATGCTGCATGAAATGAGCGACATTGTGGCATTCATTCTGGAATATCCAAACGACTCGTTTTTGAATTCGCCAGCCAGAACTCGGCCAGATCTCAAGTCCATTTCCAACCCGGTACCGAAAAGCATTGAGGAACTTCCTAGCGGTAATTTGCTGCATACCCAGTTTGAGAACCATGCCCACCAGTGCCCGGATGACGTTGCTTTGATCTTCAAAGCCGACCTCGAGAATCCCGAAAATCCTGCGAACATCGAATGGAGCTACGAGGAACTAAATGCAAGGGCCAACGAGCTTGCCCGGGATCTTGTCCATCGCTACGGTCCACTAAAGAATGTTCCTGTACCCATCTGCATCGAAAAGTCGCCTTCGTTATACGTCGCTGTCCTGGGTATCCTCAAAGCGGGTGGTGCGTGGTGTCCAATCGACACATTGTCGCCGTCTGAGAGACGTCGTGGGCTCATCACAAGAACGGGGGCCAAAGTGCTTTTGACTTCCTCTATTGATACATTGAAGCACGATGATACTGTTCCGGAAGGAGTTGACATCGTTGACGTTGCGAAATTTGCGAAGCCTGACTTCTCCGTTGCTTCTTCCAAGATTGTGCCCCCCAACACGACAACGCCCGACGATATGGCATACCTCATTTGGACGAGCGGAACAACAGGAGCTCCAAAAGGTGTGCCTATCAAACATTCTGCCGGAGTCGCAAGCATGATGTCTCTTCAACAATCCATTCCAGTAGACGCTCCTGGAGGTGTTGTCCGCTGCCTGCAGTTCTCACAGTACACTTTCGACGTTTCTATCCAAGATATGTTCTACACTTGGGGCTTAGGAGGGGTTCTGATATCCGCTTCTCGGGAAATCATGCTCTCGTCATTTGATAAGTTGGCTAATGCGACAAACGCGACACATGCACATTTGACTCCATCGTTCGCGGCAGAAGTACGGAGGCAATCATGCCCTTCTCTCAGGGTCGTCACGATGATTGGCGAGAAGTTGCCCCAGTCCGTGGCTGATGACTGGGGAGCTAACATGCGAGCTTTCAACACATACGGTCCAGCGGAAACCACAGTTGTGTCTACGGTTAGGGAGTTTGGTACCGGCAATCAACATGTGAAGAGTGCCAATATTGGATGGCCACTCCAGACGGTCTCCGCATTCGTGGTTGATAACGAAAAGAGGCCAGTGATGAAGAACGCTATAGGGGAATTGGCACTGGGAGGTCCTCAGCTCTCGGATGGCTATCTCGGTATGCCGGAAACAAACAAGACGAAATTTGCCTGGAACGAAGAGGCTGGACAGATCTTGTATTACACCGGTGACTTGGTTCGAATGCTTTCGGACGGTTCCATGGAATACGTCAGTCGTAGAGATGATTTAGTGAAACTTGGCGGCATCCGAGTCGAGTTGAGTGAAATCAGTTTTGCTATTCAGTCCTGCCACGAGCTCGTGGAGCAAGTCGAAACAGTCATCCTGAATCGACCCGATCGCCCAACTGACGTCCTGGTCTCGTTTCTGGCTGCTCCTGGCGCGGCGCAAGATGGAACAGAACGAGTTCTTAACAACGAAGTCGCTGTCGAAATTGCAAGGAGTGCCTCATCTCGAGCCAGGGCAACTCTTCCAGCACACATGTTACCGTCTGTTTACATCGTGGTGCCGAAAGTGCCAAGGACAGCATCTGCAAAGACCGACCGTGCTGCTCTAAAGTTGGCTTACGCCTCAATCGATATCGATCAATGGGAAGCAAAGGTCAATTCACTGAATCTTTCTCAGGAAAACAATCAGGATGACCCCGAAGAGAAGCTAGTCTTGGACATTGTCGCAGAGCTCGTGGATATGCCCTCATCCACAATCAAGAAGGCCGGAAAACTCGCCTCGATCGGACTCAATTCAATCCGTACCATCAGACTGGCATCAAAACTCAATTCGTTGGGCTATAAGGTTTCCGTCATTGATGTCCTGCATTGTTCTTCCATCGGTGAGCTGTTGCAGCTGGTAACCGCCTCAAAGTTCCGAAGTGCACGGTTCAGCAATAATGCCTTGGATCGTTTTCATGATAAATGGGCTGGACAAGTGGCATCGAAAATATCCGAATCTTGCCGCGTCACTTGGCCAACTCCCGTTCAAGAGAGTCTTCTCAGCGAGACAATGGGTACTGTTGACAGATATTGGAGCAATCATTTCTTCTTACTTCGCGAGGATGTTGACTTGGCGCGTCTGCGAAGCGCATGGGCTGCAGTGGCGAGCCAAAATGAAGCTCTTAGGGCGGCGTTCGTCCCAGCTGCCGAACTCGATCGCATCGACGATGAACTGGAATATGCTGTTCTACAACTTATCTACGCGAAGCCGTTCCTTGACTGGGAGGAAATCGAGTGCACTGAAGAGAATTTTCACGAGGCAGTACGCTCCAGAGTGTCAAGGGTCATGAAGGATCGCCAGGAGAAGTATTTCAGATATCCTCCCTGGGCAGTTACGATTTACCATCGTGGAAGTGATCGCGTTTTGCTTCTCACATTGCATCACTCGATCCATGATGGAACCTCTCTGGGGTACGTTTTTGACGACGTGCAGTCCTCCTATGTCTCTGAGGCTCCGCGCCGACACCAGTTGGTTGATGCTCTATCCTCTTCGGAATGGATTGCGAAAAATAGCAGTGACACAGTCGACTTCTGGCGTCATGAATTACACGAGTTCTCAGGGACGGATGCTCCAGCATGGCCGGACCTTACCAACAAAAGGTTACCTGTTGGCGAGGCACCCCCGCGCGGATTCCTCTTCAAGCAGCAGGCTCTAGCCATGACTGCAACTCAGCTTCAGTCACGCGCTATTGACTTGGGCGTATCATCCATCACCACTCTTCTCCGGACTGCTTGGTCCTTTGTGGTATCGTGCTACCTAGGAGCTCAGGCGACAATTGTCGGCGAGACTCTTTCCGACCGTGTCCTGTCCCCGACGTTTGAAGATATCATCGGTCCACTGATATCCGTTGTGCCTATTCCATTCATCATGAGAGGTACTGTGAGAGAGTTACTCGCAGAGCAGCAAAGGTTGTCGATTGAAGCCTGGAAGCATCGGCACGTTCACCCCCGCCAAGTTCAAAAAATCCTTGGACGTCAGCGAGGAGAGGCGTTGTACTCTGGCATCTTCACTTTCCACCCTTCGATCAAGAACGATCAATCACAGAGTTCCCCCTTGTGGCGCGAGCAGGAAGACATCATTGGGCTGAGTGTGGAGCATCCAATGGCGCTGAATGTCTTTCACAGGCCGGATGACTCGATTGTTCTCGAGCTGTCCTGCCTAAAATCCATCATGAACGAAGAACATCTATCACTATTCTTACAACAGGTAGTTGCCTGTATTACGGCAATGCTGGAGCATCCGGACGAATCAATTATCGGTCTCTCAAGCCACCTGCCCAAAAATCTGCTCTCCATTTCTGTGCCTACCATCAGCATGGAAGTTGCCGAATCAGTTAAGTTGTCTCCGACACATTGGTTATCTAAATACGCAGAGGAGCATCCAGACTGGCTTGCTGTCGAAGTCGTTAGCGAGCTCCAGCGAGGCACTGTCGAGAAAGAAAGTCTGACTTTCGGGACGTTGAATGAGCTTTCAGATCGAGTTGCGTCATATATTTTATCTCTTGGGATTCAGCGACGAATTATTGCTCTTTGCTCGGGCAGGACGCTTCTTTCGTACCCTGTCATTGTGGGCATTTTCAAGTCCGGAAATACTTACCTACCGATCGACGAAGCTTTGCCGGACGAACGAAAAGGGTTTCTCGTGTCGGATGGCGATTGCCCTCTTCTTTTCACGGAATCCAATCTACTGAGCACATTTAGCAAGGTACCAGATTCATGCAAGATCGTTACTATTGATGGGTCAGAATACTCTGATGTTCTGAGAACGCCTGCGAGTGTGCCTGATGTGCAATCCTCCCCTGAAGATGTCGCATATCTTCTGTACACATCTGGCTCCACAGGACAGCCGAAGGGAGTCCTCGTTACTCGAGGCAACGTGTCGGCCTTCGTCGAGGCTCAGTCCGAGTTTATCTGTCGCGCAGCTCCAGCTACAAGGGAACTTGGAGGCACGGGCAAATGGCTTGCCCTTGCTAGCAGAGCGTTCGACGTTCATATCGCTGAAATGATCCTTGCCTGGCGTCATGGTCTTGCAACGGTTACAGGACCGCGAACAATGCTCCTTGATGACCTTCAATTGGCCCTTACTGAACTGGATATCACACATGCGAGCTTCGTTCCGTCTCTGCTTGACCAGGCCAACATTGTCCCAGAGCATTGCCCTCTTCTGCGATACCTGAGTGTTGGTGGCGAGAAAATATCACAGCGAGTTCTCAATACATGGGGAGAGTCGGACGCTGTTGCGCTTGTAAACGCATACGGTCCAACAGAAGTCACGATCGGATGCAGTTCTACCCTCGTGACACGAGAGACGACAATCAGGAACATTGGGCGTCCACTTGGGTCAAGCGTTGCTCACGTTTTAGTTCCTGGAACGGAAACATACACTCTTCGTGGTCAGCCAGGGGAACTCTGTTTAACGGGTGATCTTGTGGCGAAGGGTTATCACAATAGACCAGATGCGAAAGGCTTCATCGAGAATTTCAAGGGTACTAGAATGTACAGAACCGGTGATGCAGTTCGATTGTTAGCCGACGACTCTCTAGAGTTCCTGGGCCGCGGAGATGATCAGACAAAGATTCGTGGTCAACGCTTGGAACTTGGCGAAGTCTCTGAAGTGATTCGGTCTTCGTCATCGGTTTCTATTGACGTCGTTACTATGATTGGAAAGCACCCAAGTATCGCTCGTACGCAGCTCATCTCCTTCATTGCCGACTCGGAGAAACGTCAAGCAAACAAAGACAAGACAGTGACAATTGTGGATTCGATACGGCCATCTTTGGAAAGGGAGCTTCGCGAAGCCTGCCAACGGAAACTTCCCGCGTACATGGTGCCGGAAGTCATCATTTCAGTCTCTCACATTCCCATCGCGCCAATGTCAGGGAAAGCCGACGTTAAGCAACTGCAGACACTATTCGCCCAGATTCCGCTATCTTCGCTGCTGCACACTAATGATGGCACGGCTCAACTCACCACTGGGACTGGCGAGACCACAGAACTCACCGCAGAGGAGAAGTCCATCATCGAAATACTGCAGCAAGTTGTGCAGGTGGACCGCTCTGTGCTCACTTCGACGACAAACATATTCGAAATCGGCATCGACAGTATCAGTGCCATCAATTTGTCAGTCAAACTCCGAAATATGGGCTACGAAGCATCTGTAGCGTCCGTCTTGCAGAACCCAGTGGTTAAACAACTTGCCCGACTACCCAGAAGCAATATGACCCACGACAACATGAACCGGGCAGATGAATTTTTCCATACGCTTATGGATGAATTCATCAAGAGCTCTCCAAATACGGATCCCAGTTTGATATGCGCCGTCTTCCCATGCTTACCACTCCAAGAAGGTCTCGTGGCTCGCACAATCAATGCAGATGGCAATTCGTTATATGTCAATCACGTCGTTCTAGAGCTGGTTCCCGATGTTGATTTGGCACGGCTTCGCCTTGCTTGGGAGGAAACAGTGCGGGAAAATGATATTTTGAGGACGGCCTTCGTTCCGTTGGGAGATAGGATTGTCCAGGTAGTGTTCCGTCCAGAAAGTCACAAGGCAAAGTGGATCGAGTTGGAGCAAGAAGACCTGGACGATGCGTCGTACCAAAGAGACACTGCCCGCGACATCGTTCGAAATATTTCATCGGCGCCCCCTATTCGGTTGCTGGCGACATCAAGTCAGAGTGGACGGAGGTATCTGAGGATATCGCTACACCACTCCATTTATGATGGTGAATCTCTGTCAATGATTCTTGACGAAGTTGGGAGACGATACGTTGGGAAACAAGTGATAAAGAGAGGAGATGCACGGCTATTCCTCAGCTACTTGAATTCTCAAGACGAAGATAAGGCAAAAGATTTCTGGACACAGCGGCTTAAGGGTTGTCGGCCGACGCTATTCCGAGATGATGGGGCAGCACCCTCAGAAGAGGCCATCGTCGTGCATCGTACTTTGTCCTCAAAACTTTCTGACGTCGAAAGCCTTGCATCTGCCCTTCACACTACGGCTCCTGCCCTAATTTCCGCAATATTTGCCCTTGTTCTCGCGGATCTGAAGGATTCTGCCGATATCACTTACGGTATGGTTCTCTCAGGAAGGACGATACCGGTTCCAGGTGCGGATACAGTTCTACTTCCCTGTATCACAACAATACCGGCGAGACTGTCCGTTGACGGTCTCTCGTCCGTCAAGGACGTCGTGAAAGCAGTCACAGAAAGCTACACGAGCTCTCTCGAATTCCAGCATACATCACTCAGGCATATACAGCGTTGGCTGCGGCTAGAGGGCGCTTTGTTCGACTGCTTATTCTCATTCATCCGGACATCAGACCCAAGCTCTCATGGTCTGTGGACGGATGTAAAGAGTCACATGCCTGCGGATTATCCATTTGCAATCGAGGCAGAGGCCGAAGCGGTATCCAACAAACTGCATTTGCATTGCGGCTACACATCAACGTTTGGTGATCAAGACGAGGCGCAGAGAGTTCTCGAGAAAATGGACATCATACTGTCCGAGCTTGTTGATGGCGAGGATCCCGCACTATCCAATTTCAATCTGTCTGCGTACATGACGGCTAGTATGACCGAAGATCTTTCTACGTGGGACAACATGCAGTGGTCACCATTGGAGACAAAACTGGGGGAGCTTGTGTCTGACTTCTGTCAAATTGAAATCGGCCAAATCACGAAAGGAGCGTCGTTCATCGGTTTCGGAATTGACTCTGTTCTCGCCATCCAATTTGCGCGAAAGCTACGAGAAAACGGCATCAAGGCGTCTTCTGCAGATGTAATGCGCTTTTCCTGCGTCGGAGCATTGGCAGCACATATCCAGGAGACTTCTGGTTGTGAATTGCTCTCATCTGCTCCACGCCAGACAACGGTGGACCTTAGCTCAGTTGAGCCTCAGATCCCTCTGCTCTCTGAGAATGATACTATCTGCAAACTTTTCGAATGCTCACCGCTGCAATCTGGGATGCTCACTCAAACTATTGCATCATCAGGTGAAATGTACGTTCACCCACATGTCGTCCGCTTGCATGATTCCGTCGATATCGCGGCGTTGAAATCTGCCTTTGCACAAGTCATCTCCTCAAACGATATCCTACGCACTTCATTCCATTCGTTCCCAGAACTTGGCTATGCATGGATTGGAGCTGTGCATTCAAGTCCGCCGCTCGAATGGCATGAGATTCAAACCTCCGGTGAGACGCTGATCGACGTCCGCAAAACAATTCATTTCCGTGACGAAACTTCCTTCGAGTCTCCACCACTGCGCATCTATGTGATAACCAATGACGTCGGAAGATATCTGGCCGTTGTCATGCATCACGCTCTATATGACGGAGTGTCTTTGCCATTCATATTCGATGATGTCGCCGCAATATATAACGGGATCATACCATCTTCGCGGCCACAGTTCTCCGAAGTTGTAAGCGTGATTCTGGAAAATGGACAGCGAGCAGTCGAACATTGGTGTCAGAAGTTACGCGGATACCGAGTGGTTGAAATTCCGGCCCTAGATACAGTCCAAGAGGAACGAATGCTGGTAACGGAGCGAAAGCTTGAGCTCGATGCTTCCCATATCGCAGCAAGCTGCAGGGAGATGGAAGTGACAGTGCAGACAGTCGCTTTGCTAGCTTTTGCGAAGGTATACGCAACTATAGTTGGCCAGAGGGACATTGTCTTTGGGCACGTTGTCGCTGGTCGCTCCTTGAGTATCCCGAATGTAGAGCGCACTATTGGGCCACTGTTCAACACCGTTCCTGAGCGAGTCACATTCGATTCGAAGATCATCAGCAACAAGACGATGGCCAAACGGATTCAGAGCTCGAATGCGGACGCACAAGAATATCAGCACGCCCCCCTTAGACAAGTGCAAAATGAGTTCCGGAAGCGATACCACTCAGAGTCGGCCGCCTTATTCGACGCGCTCTTCGTCTTCCAGAAAATATTCGACACTGAGCAAGAGAATATGGGCAAGATGAGGCCGATCTGGGAAGCCCATGATATGCAGGATTTTGTTTCTGGGGCAGAGCATAAGCTGAATGTGGAGGTTGAGCATGCCTCATCCGGTATCATCATCCGCGCATCCTGCAACAGCAAATACCTTTCCCTGGAAGGATTGGAGTCGTTTCTATTTGATTTCAACATGGCATTCCGCGATGTCGTCGAACGGCCAACCCAGCCAGTGATTTCGGTCCCAGCGAAGCTTCAACATATTCCACTGCGGTCGGCTTCTGAACGCGGCGAGATGCAAACCAAGCAGCACCTGGACTCTGAAGAGCTTCCAAGTGAACAAACGGTCAGGGACATACTTGCTGACGTTGCTGGTGTATCTCGCGATGTCATTCAGCCAACCACTAGTATTTATGCCATTGGCCTTGATTCTATTGCCGCGATTCGAGTCGCTGCATTGGGACGTTCCAAAGGATTGAGACTTGGTGTCTCCGACGTTCTTCAGGGCCAGACATTGAGAGGCATCAGCGAACGTGTGTCATGCGTTGAGGACCGTGTACCTGCTGATTTGACAAAACCTTCATCAGAAGAGAGTCATTCTCTGCGGAAGAATGTTGCAGCCCAGCTTCGCATCCCGGAGGATGATATTGAGACGGTAGTTCCCTGTCTCAGTGGCCAGATATACCACCTCGCAAGCTGGCTCAAGTCTGGGCGAACATTATTTGAACCAGCTTGGGCTTACTCGTCGAATCAGGGGCGGTTGGATTCGGGTCGGTTGCAAGATGCCTGGACGAAATTGAGACAGAGACACCCAATCCTTCGAACCTGCTTTGTCGCCCTCAATTCATCTGACGTCTTCCAAATCGTCTTGAAACGTGCTGTGTCAGATGATGGGACGTTCGAAATTGTCACGTCCTCTGACACAGTCCTCGAGGCTACCAAGTCACAAGCCAGGAAGGAGGTCCTGCGTCCGTCGTCAATGTATACTCCTCCTGTGCGACTGCGCCATATACAAGCCCAGGATGGTGACAGTATTATCCTCTTGGTAAATCACGCTGCTTATGACGCATGGACAATCCATATGTTTGTCGCGGAGTTGGAGGCGCTCTACCAGGGTGACTTCAATGAGGGGCATGCTTCTGTCACCAACTTCCCGGATTTTGTCAACCATATTGTCCAGTCTGTGAGGGAGGAGGACACTACTCGATATTGGTCCACTACTCTTGCATCGAGTACCTCGACGATCGTTCAGTCATCGGTTCCAGAGGCGAATGCAGCCACAGTCCGGAGTCGACACCTATTCGTCGGCTCATGGCAAGCCTTTAAAGGCGTTTCCCGTGCCGAAGAGGTCTGCAAATTTCATGGTTTTAGCCTTCAGCTTGTGGTTCTTTACGCATTCGCGCAAACATTGGCCAGATGGACCAAGAACACCAGTCCGACGTTTGGACTGTACCAGAACGGGAGATCGGCCGCATACCCTGACCTTGAAAAACTGTCGGGACCATGCCTGAACGTGCTGCCATTCACAATTCAAAACACTCTTGATGCATCTGACAATGACACATCGGTTGTTGTTGACAAGATACGCACGGTGCAAGCTGCGCTTGCGGAACGTGCTCCATATGAGCAGAGTCTCCTGCCAAAGGTCCTCCAAGAGTGGCAGCGAACTACTTCCTCGCCTTCTCTTCATTTGTTCAACGCATGGGTCAACCTTTTGTGGTCTGGGCTCGACTTGCATGCGCTGAATGGTGGCAAGAGCTCAATTTTCACGCCCTTGTCCATCGGGTTGCCAACAGACTTTATTCCGGACGGTGCAGGGTTTTTGGGAGAACAAACTGCGGTCTCTACACTCAATACAAGTTTCTTGCCGGACCAGAACGTTTTTGTTGACATTGGACCGGATCCTGGGAATCCTGATACATTGGGAATCGGTGTACGCGTGGAAGGAGGGGCAATGAATGAACAAGAGGCACGAGCATTCATAGGTGACATCGTGAAGGCAGTTGAAGGGCTCTTGAGTGCACTTGGGAATGCATCCAAAGGCCAAGCATGAATTTAACAGATGCATTCTGTTTTGACTTGGAATGTGAAATAGTGCTTCCATCACCCCGAGCATGAATTCAACTTCATGCTGTGACTGTTTGGATAAGGAATATAAGCTAGGATATATCAACAGGTAGATTCTGATCCTAGGAGATTAGCATGTTTAATACGAGTTTTCGTCCAGGAGTAGGGTTACTATGCACGAGGTACACGACCCGGAATGGAAAGGGCATCCGACGGATTGTAAGAAGCCAAGACTCAATCAACGAATCCATGGACAAGCATTGAAGACAGTTAAGGTACATCAAATCTCAGCTGATCGAGTAATTACTCCGTATGCAGGTAGGTAGTCTAATAATCCACCAAGTCATGGACCCTGTACGCCTGTATCAAAGTGACTACACGTATTCAATCCACTACTGAATTGATATTGCAGGTGCGAATGTTCATTGCGAAGCATAGGAAGTATCCAACCGAGAATCAATGTCACTGTCATCGGCTACGCCGGCTTCCACTCATAATGATGTGGTCCCTTAGCCACTGGTCCCGGATCTTCTCCAGGCACTCCTGGTTTGTTATATGCATGTGCGCCGAAATAATCCATTTGAGCCTCCATGAACTTGGTAGGCAGCTTTGTTCCGTTTACGTATTTGAGATACTCGAGACTGGCCGACATAGCGGGCACATATGCATCGATTTCGGTGCATTTTAAAACAATTTCCCTCAAAGGTTGGTAATTTTCGCGGAGGGCGCGCGAAACGCTGTCGACGAACTTCAGATTCCTGATGTTCGGGTTTGCCTCAAAGACTGGCTGAAGCATGTCCGCGATATACTCTGACTGGATAATACATCCGGCGCGCCAAATTTGGATGCAGTCGGCAAGGTTTATGTTCCATTTCTCATCGTCCGAGGCTCGCGCGATCAGTTCCAACCCCTGGCAGAATGAAGCCAAGTACGATGCGAAAACAGCTCGCCGAAGCTTCTCAATGAAATCATTCTTGTCTTTGATTGACAGAGGCTTCGGCAAGGGAATCTGGAGCTTTTCTGCGACCACTTCTCGTTCTTGTCGGTTACCGCTGGCGACTCTCAGGTAGTGAGCAGCGGCAAGAGTTGGAGCGGCGATATGCCGCTGAGCAGTCTCCATGATGGTCCAGTACGGCGTGCCTTCCGTATCATCGTCGTCCTGCACAACCTTGTCGAGCACATCATCCAGCACATAGCCATTCGTCGAATCAGCCCCTTCTCCTTTTTCATCACCCTTTGCGCTCTTCCGCTTTCGTAACATGTCTGCGCCAATATTCAACAAGTACGTCTCCCTCAACTCTCCTTCTTTGTTCCACTTTGTGAAGACATCAGCGATCTCATCGTAGTTCATCCCAAGACCGTAGTGTAAGATGGCCCACGCTTCGCATGTCGTTGACAGCATTCCCCCTTCAATTCCGTTGTGGCACATCTTGACGTAGTGTCCTGATCCTCCAGGACCAACATATGTCACACACGGCTTTCCAGTTTTCCGATCCTTGGCAGAATAAAGCTGCAGTAGCGGAAGCACCTCTTCGACAGCCTCCTTGTCACCTCCTGGTGAAAGGCTTGGTCCACGCCGAGCCGACTGGTAGCCACCTGATACTCCCATCCCGATCCATTTGACACCCAAGGGCTTAAGCTCTTCCTGCCGTCGCTCCGTTCGGCGATAGTTTTCATTCCCACCGTCGAGAATGATATCGCCAGGTTTCAAATCATGTTTGATTTTTTGTAAAACTGAGTCCGCCGGATGTCCATGGGTAATCGAGAACATGAACAGCTTTCGTTCACCTTTACCCTCGAGCGATTTTGTGAATTCGTCGATATCCTTGAAGAAAGAAATCTTTCCCTTGAACTTGCCCTCCTTTTTTTGAGAAACTTCCGCAGTGTACATCAATCTGTCAATATTTTTCCCCGCTATGTCCCATACTGACACATCTAGACCCATTTCCGCAAAAGCAAGGGTCATCATAGACCCCATGCTGCCAGCCCCGACGACGCCGATGCATTTGAATCTTTGAATTGGATCGGCCATTATGTCCGTTGGTGTCACTTTTCAAACCCGGACGAAGTAAGTCTTTTCAAAATCAATCAGAAGTAATGGGGTGATATGGACTTTGGGGGAATTTTGTTCGCGTAGGGGGCGTCAAACGGCTCTTCCCCCCGAATCATATTATCGAATGATGACAGCTATCTATTGGGACAATGATCGAGTAAAGTGACCTGCAGGTCCAGGATATTTTGGCCAATACCAGCTACCACTGATAGTGGCAAAAGAAGATGACGTCGTGTGACGCGACGATCGAGTTGCTGTGACGTTGGGTACTCTACATTGGTCAAGATGATGCGGTAGAATTCTGGGAATTTCCTTTATTAGGGCATCTTATTCCATGTTCGTGGAAGTTAAGGAACGCCTTTTTTTTTGTTCTTCGAAGATCGATCAGCAGAACACCTATTGTGTATTCTGAACTACTTAGAAGTGTTGATTGAGTCGCCAGATTGTTCGAACAAGAGGTACAGGTACTAGGTAATAGAGTAATAGCAGTGTTTCCTATCTGAATCAAGATGGCTTGATTGCGGGCAAGCTAGTCGTAAGATAGAATCTTTGAATACGTCCTGAAAGCTAATGAGAACATCAAGAACGATAATACTATTCAATGCCCTCATAATGTCCCATTCGGGAACTCTGGTGCTGCTCCTGCGAGTGCCGTTCCGGATGACGATGCTCGGATTTTACTTAAGGGTTAGGGTTGCCGGTCCCACCTCCCGACAAATTTCTTCTTCCCTTTGCCAGTTGTCAGGAACCGTGCCCACAAACGCGGAAGTTTTCTCTCAGGAATGTACACAATAAAGGTACCTATTGAGGTCATTGACGAAGAAACAAGACATTTCACACAGCCAGAAAGCACTCGGCAAAACAGCTATGACAGCAACGAAAGTTATTGGCCGTCTCAGCGCAACAGAGCAGCTGGCCTGCTGTAAATGTCGTAATAACGACATCATATGGTGCGCCTACAATGCTAGGTGTGTTCCCAGCATCAAATTCGTATTCGAGTTAGCTCAGATTTTCGGAAATGAAAACCGGCTGTCTTCGTAGAACAAGATTCGCTGGCAAAAACCATCGCTTACTTTGTCATGTTCATGCCTATTCGAATCGTATTGTATCAGTTTACTGGTGGGATGTATTTCCGTGAGATATGGAACGTCGAGCAGCGTGTTGATTCGATACCAACGGGAATTCCATCATCGCTACGTCCAGAGTGTGCTAGATACTGCTTTTGTACCGATTAGAACCCTCCAAAAAAAACAATGAATTTCTGTCAATTGTTTTTTTTGCAAGAGACGACTCTAAACGTCCTGATCTCTAGAACTAGAGTCTCAAACGGACGATTCGAGACCAGAGCGATGCCTAGCCCCATCTCTCTCGCGTCTCTTCGCAAAATTCCTCTTGCATATGCCAGCTGCTCCATTGGAACACACCCATCCGATACGCTGCCTCGAAAACTGGAAGCCATTTCCAATGCTGGGTTCACTGCGATTGAGCTTTCCTTTCCAGACCTTGTAGCATATGCCAAGTCCACTGTTAACGAGCTGATTGACGAGGAAAATTATCCGGAGCTCAGTAAAGCTGCAAAAGATATCGCAAGGATATGCAAATCGCTCAACCTTGAGATCATGATGTTGCAGCCATTTTCCAATTTTGAAGGGTGGCCAAAGGGTTCGAGCGAGAGGGAAGAAGCTTTTACCCGGGCTCGAGGCTGGATTCAGTTGATGCGCGCTTGCGGAACAGATCTCCTTCAAGTAAGCTCTTTTAACTCTAAATCCGGAGCCGTTGCTGACGGAAGATGATAGGTTGGGTCGACAGATTCAGATGAGCAGAAGATCACTCATAACCGGGATGATATTATTCAAGATTTGCGGGAATTGGCAGACATGCTCGCAAAAGAAAACTTTCGAATGGCGTATGAAAACTGGTGTTGGGCCACTCATGCACCAACCTGGAAGGATGTTTGGGAGATAGTAAGAGACATTGACAGACCTAACGTTGGACTTTGTCTCGATACTTTTCAAACTGCCGGCAGCGAATGGGGTGACCCTACGACAGAGTCAGGTTTAATTGAAGACATTTCCAGAGAAGAGTTGGAAAAGCGATGGCATGCAAGTTTAGAGGAACTGGAAAAGACCATACCCCCATCAAAAATCTATTTATTGCAGATTTCTGACGCATACAAGCCGAAAAGGCCACTTGAAAGGAAAGTTCTTCGTGGTTTGAGACCTCGTGGTCGATGGAGTCATGATTATCGACCATTCCCTTACAATGGTGGTTACTTGCCAGTAGAGGATGTTGCCAAAGCAGTCCTCAAAACTGGCTTCAGAGGGTACTTTTCCATGGAGGTTTTTGATTCAGGGCCAGAAGGGAAAGGAAAGGACTATGATATGCAAGAATTCGCAAAAGACGGGATGCAAAGCATGCAAAGGTTATTTAAGAATGTTGCGGAAACTGACTAATGAACTGGCTCACTATGATGCGTTTTATGTGCTTTTGCTAGAGTACCAACAATCGATCACGTCAACATTAAACACACACTGGAGATGAGAAATAGAAGATCGCCCGACTAAACCTGGAATATTTTTTCCAACAATCTACATGGTGTTTTAGTTGATTTTGATGATTAGCGCAACGGACTGTTCCCAAATGCTTTCAAAGAAACCGATCCTAGCACAGAGTGGGCAGCATATGCATGCCCATGACAGGATCTTCCAACGAAGTGACAGTTTGCAGGAACTAGCTTACTCACCATATTGTTTGTCGAGCTCCGACCTACGGCAGATACTCTATGAGGGCAACGAAAATGATACTGGAACAGCGGTACTGAGCACTGGGAGAGAAACTGCCGTAAGGCCCGCAGCCAATGTCGAAATTCATGACGTCCCGGGAGGCGCAATTACTCCAGCAACTTCTGCACCGGCAGGCTCTGTCCCCCAAGTCGCCATGAGTGCTGCGAAGAAAACCAGTCAAGGAACACATCGTGTCGCCTCTGAGGCTTCTAAGAGGAACAGTTCATCCCAAACCTCTATGTCATCATCATTTTCTTCTTCTTCCAGTGCAGGACAAAAGACGAAAGGAAAGGAAAAGAACAGCAAGAAAGGCGCCACAGAATCAGAGAAGAAGAGTCGATTCAGGTATAGAGCCCATGTCGACGCTCAGCGAAAACTTCGAATTCAATGGACTGATAACTTCTCCCAGTAAATGGCTAACGCGCCGGTCAAATTTATCACCGCATGGCCACAAACCTTTGACAGAATCATCGAAGCTTCATCAATGTCAGATGAGAGTCGAAGACGTGAATGCCACCACGCCAGTGAACCAACAAATTGCTGCTGGGGAGCCGGGAAACGACGGCCACGAAAATCAGAGCCCAACAATTCAAGAACAACATCGAGAGAATGATTTAAGCAGCACACTCAGTCGATTGCAACATATCGAAGAGATACTGGAGCTCTTTGCTGTCAGCACAGCCCGCATGGATGCAACTCCTGCACAACCTCAGCAAAAATCAGTACCACAAACAAGAGCGGCCTCGACACAGACATCTCCAACTCAACTGCAAGAAGAGATAGGACACCAGCGCCTCCTTCACATCATCTCAGAATTGAACACCCGGTTAGATGCTCTGGAGATATACTCTTCGAATCTCGAGCGAATCAGTTACGTGCTGTCCGATTCAAACGAGTATTACCAACAAATGCAAAGTTCTTTCAGAGCAGAATCGTCCTCTTTGCAAAAGCAAATTCTCAAATCCGAGGCAGAGATTATTGCCCAACTTGATGCACGGCTGCGACAGTTCATGGAAGAAAGAGACAAACTCATAACGGATCAGCACGAGATAATAGAGGCTTTGAGTGTCCAACTCGGACAACGTGAGCAGGAAATTGCTTCCCTGAAGGAAGAAATACAACGATATGAGAGTGAAATTCGCTCTCTGCGCGTTGTAGTGAAGCAATATGAGGGGAAAATGCAAGAGATAGAGAGAGACATTGGGTGCCTTGAAGGGCAATGGGCCTGGATCCAGCCGTTAATTCAGCGTGCGAAGAGTGAAGGATGCTAGGAGAGAAATTGTTCTGGATAAACTTGCTATCAAGCAAACAATGTTCGAAATGGGGCCCTGGGGTTCAAAGTAGTACGCAGTAGAGGTTGTGAGCCGGCAAGGATTCAAGGCTAGGGTTAGGGTAAGTGGGATGCGTTGTTAGGTACTGTATTTATACAAGAAAACTCCCAAATAAAGCATAGCCGGATGAGGTAATGCAATTATCCATACTTTCCCATTAGGAAATTCCTGTAAGTTAATACTCCGCACTGCAAACATCCGAAGACCGAGCTCCTCCGCATCGGCATCTGCGATAAGATCAGAATTGCAGAAGCCTCGGTCGATTCCGTCGTGACCCGTCATCCTCGTGCTTTGGACTCAAGTTTTTTTAGGAACCTTGAATGCCTAACAAAACCATACCAACAACGATATGAACTCTAGCTTATCATTCAGAGGAGTATTCCAACCCTGACCGAGGCTTCCTTCTTCACCCCGCCCACTTTCATGTGCAACACCGCGACAGTGCCAGCATCATGCTGCAGTTCCGCACCCATGGCTTCAACGGGTCCGCCGTCAAATACTCGCCATTTTTCGACAACCGGTTAGCTGTAGCTGCATCTGCAAACTTTGGACTCGTTGGAAATGGGCGGTTATACATTTTAGAGCTGACCCCGAACGGCATTGTGCCTCTAAAACAGTATGTGCCCACAATCTCTGCGCAATTCAATTGTTTCACGCAGTTGGTGCTGACTCTCACCGGTGCAGTTTCACAACACAAGACGCACTCTATGACCTGGCTTGGTCTGAGATCCATGAAAACCAGATATTGACAGCTTCGGGAGATGGAGGCATTCGGTTATTCGACGGATCAGTAGATGAATTCCCCGTGCAGGCATGGAAGGAGCATAACCGCGAGGTGTTCTCGGTGCATTGGAACCTGGTTGCCAAAGACCGATTCTGCTCTAGTAGCTGGGATGGAACAGTGAAAATCTGGACACCGCAGCGACCACAATCACTTCTCACCCTTCCTACTCATAGCTGCACATACTCGGCGGCGTTTTCACCCCACTCGCCGGACCTCTTATCTTGCGTGTCTTCCGATTCGCATGTTCGAGTCTTTGA
The DNA here is from genome assembly GCF_041956635.1 of Thermomyces lanuginosus. Lineage (NCBI taxonomy): Eukaryota > Fungi > Ascomycota > Eurotiomycetes > Eurotiales > Trichocomaceae > Thermomyces > Thermomyces lanuginosus. The sequence goes on along the minus strand of NW_027192349.1, from coordinate 144,997 downwards.
TCTGCGGACACCCGCATCGGCTTCGAACCATCTCGCTGTTCAAATCCCCATCCATGCTACACCGCATCCTCCCGGCCCTCCCCCTGCTCCCGCCGCAGCAAAGGCCGGAGGCATGGTAGTTCCGCAGCCATCAGTCGCGCCATCTGAGTGTTTGACCCACGATTGGAACAAATACCGCCAGTCCGTCCTGGCGACGGCTGGCGTCGATCGCATTGTGCGGGTTTTCGACATACGTGCACCGCAACATGGTCCGCTCAGCGTCATGCCGGGTCATAACTATGCAATCCGCAAGCTGGCATGGTCTCCCCATCTTTCCAACCTGATCCTTACTGCGAGCTACGACATGACCTGTCGAGTGTGGGATGATCGATACGAGATGGTCTCTGGTGGCGATGCTGATCCTCTGCGCATGGGACCAGCTGGCGCCGTTATAGGTCAAGAACTTGGGGTAATGAATCGACATACTGAGTTCGTCACTGGTGTTGATTGGTGTCTTTTTGGTGCAGAAGGCTGGTGCGCCAGTGTTGGTTGGGATGAACAGGTATACGTCTGGGACGCTCGAGCAATAATGAAATGAGTGTGCCTATTCTTGCATATCAAGTATGGGGGCATCTGTATCTTATGATCACGACATCGCCTGAACGTCATCAATTGTACTGTTACTTATGGCTGGGATAGACCAAAGTGTTACCAACATCTTACCTGATCTGTATGTGTTCGATGACAAAAAATATATATATATATATATATAAAATTCGGGTATTGATGATACCACGGGCCGGCGTTCCACAAATACGGTATGGTGCTCTTTCCCTGATCGAGATTGTTGATTTCGTAGAATTGGGATTCTCCATTGGCATGATCTCATGGAATCCAGTTATATACATTTCAGGTTCCTAATCGACAGAGCAATCCTTTTCACATAAGAAAACACCATGAATGCTTACGACTTCATGAACCACGCCCAAAAGCGCCACCCTTTTCCATTTAACCACAAACGCCAACACGTGCCAGCCATAGAGTAGTTATTAGAACACAGTGTTATTGGTGCCGGGAGCAAACACGCTATATGCATCGCCCCGAGGTAGCAAATCGTCCGCCCTAGCCTGGACGATCATCTCTTCGGCCTCCCATCTCTTCCGAATCTTGGCCTTCTCTTCCACGGCCTTCCGGCCACCTCCAAACCATGACTTCTGAGCGCGCTGAGAAGCTTCCTGTTCCTCGCGCTTGGCATCCTTGATCAATTGTTGCAGCATCGTCTTCCAGTTCTGAAGCCCGACCTTGAGGCAGTCAGTGCATTTCTCGCGCTCCGGGGCTGCGCCCCTGCCGGAGCCCAGGCGAACAAGCGCTGATTCAGCGATATCAACGCTGTCACGGGTCCATGCAAGACCAGTCTCCCGCGAGGAAGATGCAAATAAAATTTCGCCAATGTAAGTCATCAGACCGGCTTCGTCGCAAAGAGATCCCTCGGATCGGACTGGAGGGGAATTTCCGTCTGAAGGGGGTGGGGGATAAACAACTGGTGTGAAAATCAAGACCAGTCTGTTGATAAATCGCTCTAGAGCGAAGGGGGAGCGCTCAACGACTTTCCGAGTCGGCTGTGTGTCTTTGCCCGGTGTCTGTGACATTTCTCGGCGTGCCTTGAGGACCGATGTGAAGATGGAGAGTGCATCAGAGAGCTTTCCCATCTTCGCATTGAGCACTCCCATGGCGGTGGACACCCGAATTACGTTTTCCGATGCTAAATCCGTCCCGTTGTTTTTCAGCACACCAGTCTTCTTATCCACCACATTTGCTGGGTCGCCAGACAGTCCCGACGTAGCAATATCCATTGCCCAGTCATACGTCTCTCGTGCAGTATCTAGCAAGCCTTTATATTGCAACCAATCCGCATAGGCCAATGCAGCATCAATCTTTTGTCTCGCATTGAATCCGTCTGTGGTGAGAATTTTCATGTAAAACACATCGGGGCTAGGAGACGTCGGAGTACAGTCCTCTTCATGCATAACGATGTTCTTGTTTCCGGGAAGTTTCTTCGGATGTGGATTCGATGGGCCAAGGACATATGCCGACGGTGCGGATATTTTATTCTTCCAATCTGTCATAAAGCCTTCAAGGTGCTCGGCAGCACGACCGGCAGCCATCAGGGCTTCAAAATACCCTCGCCGCCAAGGCTCGCTTTTTACCGAAACGTCCTTGCCCAGCTCCCCGACACCTTCAACGAACATCCCTCCCTCAAGTTTCTGTCGCACATCCTTTCCATCGATATTGGGATCCTCGCACCGCTTAATCACTTCATTGGCATACTCGGATACTCGCAGCCAATTGACCATGCGTTCCCCGACATCGCGCGGATTCAAAGCGGCCTGGGCCGATCTGAGAGCCCAGCGTGTTCGCCATGACCACTCTGGAGGTGTCGGCCACATATGCTCGATCTCGCCATGGTAAAGAGCAGTCTGGATTAGATAGATCATACAAACAATGGCGTAACTAGTCAAACCAATCCGCAAGCCGCGAGTAATGTTGCGTTTGTACACATTGCGGCGCTCTGTCGATATCAACCTCGTGAAATGCTGTCGCAGATGGATAGCCAACGGCAGTCGCCCTTGTGGAGAGGAAAGAAACGGCAATTGCGGTCGCGACGGTGCTGAAGGAACACCGCGAAGAGAGGACGTGAGGGTGTATGATCGCAGTCTGGAAGCTGGCCGTAAACGTAAGGCGGCCGGTATCCGCCTATTAAAGAACGGTGGGAGCATGATTATCGAAGCGCCTTCGCCAGGTTCGCTCTGCCATGGACAGCGTTCCCAGGAACATCCGGTTGGTTTACAATCTGAGCTGCAGTCCCGCGTCGATGATGCTGCTGCTGTAGCCCTTCGACACACGATTCAAAGTTTAAGCCAAGACTTTATCCATAAGCAGCAGCGCGCCAAGCCTATTGCAACCCTTCTAACCTTATTTTGCTTACTCGCACGATTGTAAAGGTTCCTGCAAAAGCCTAACGGATTCTTTTAAAGCTAACAAAGCTCGAAAGTGATCTTCAAAAATCAGACGAGATCTCACGTCTCGATTGAAGCCACAACTAGCGCGTAGCTAAACAGGAACATTTTCGCGAAGGAGAATGGACGATCGCCCCCGGCTACGGCTTCCGGCGTGTCCAAGCAGCGTGTGTCTTGGAACGCACGAGGACATTCCCCTTCTCATCAACCTCAACGTCTTCCCTAGCTAACGCTTCGTCGATACGTGATTTCACATCCTACACAAATCGAATCTGTTAGCACCAGAACGACAGAGAGTATGGTCGAGCTTGCAGGACGTACGATGAGCTTTTCTCCTTCCAGAATGGAAAACTGACTCAACGTTCGCAACCGTTCCCAAATCTGTTGGCGAGATGCGTAATAATTATCATCGACGGAAGTCTCCTGCACTGGTGCTTTGAACAACGTCTGTCCAGTTTCGGTGAAAACTTGCCGCCAGACATTATGTCGAAAGCGCGGAAGGCTATCGTCGAGCTCGTTCCAAATGATGTCCTTGACGACTAATTCCCAATGCGAGGATGGCGTCTCATCGCGGGTTGCGTTGTCTGGGCTGTTAGTGGCGTGGCTGAGAGAAAGGAGCGTAACTTACAGTCCTCAACATGCCATATCATCCCCAGATACCCGCCTGGCTTGAGGACGCGGTGAATCTCAGTCAGGGCTTCAAGATTGGAAAACCTTTACAACCGTCAGATTACTTCTAATTCCCAGGTTCTGTAGAGTGGTAAGCGAACCAATGAAATGCCTACATGTGTGTCTTCTGTTAGCATATCTCCCTTCTATTCGGACTAGCTTCTTCACGGAGGCGGCCGCAGACCTGCGCGACAAACACTGCATCGGCGGAACCCTGGTCAACAGGAATTTGATTCGCCCAGCCCTTCCGCACCTCTACTCGAGGTAGCTTTTTCTTCTCTAACTCCCGCCTCATGTCATCATGGGGCTCGACAGCAATGATATTGAATTCTTCCTGTTGCCTGGCGAGTGCCTCTGTGAACAAGCCCGTCCCCGCAGCAAGATCGACCACTGTGGCTCCATGTCGACCTTTGAGTTTCGCTCCAGACAGGAGGATATCAGTTTCCTCATCTGAGTAGGTTGGCCGATGCTTGTCGTAGGATGCAGCGTTTGCGAAGCCCTGTTGGGCTTGGGAGGGCAATGTCAATGGCATCACGCGCTATTTCGTCGAATATCGGCTTCGTATGAAATCAATGGAAAGAGGCATGTTGAAGCCGCGATACAGTGGTAGTTAATATGCGATATCGGACTTGATGCCGTTAATTCCGCCGTCTTCGCTGCGCTAAAATATCAAGCAGTCGGAACCATCCCGAAACAGATCATCGTCGTCGTTGACATCGTTCAAAGGGCAGAATGCTTCCGCGGACCCTGCCTTAACAACATCCCCTCGATGAGCTTGCTGACTTGCCAATCATTCTCCTAAATTCAGAATTCTTCCCATCGCAGAGGCACTTCTCCAGAACTTTTGTTGTCAGATATTGATCGGTTCGTCACCCTACTGGACTATACGATGGAGAGACCACAGTCTTAAACATCGCTTTCCTCGTTTTTCAATCTGCAACCCTCCGTAATGTGAAACATGGTATCGGCCCATTCTTGTAGTTATTCAGAGAAGCGAGCCTATATTGAATCTGGATACCATTACCCCACGTAGTAAATGGTGCCTACATACAGTGTGGTTTGATTCAGATTGTGCTCCGTAGGTAGCACCGGCGTGCTATTCTTGCTCAGTATTGAGGAATAACTGTCATGCCCGCGCTTTAAGGCTCTCGAGCCATAATTACTGCAGGACCGCTCTATGGCGCTCTTTGGCGGGCTAATCCTCTGGAAATGTTGTTATCTTTCTGGGCAATATGTAATTTCAGCTATGGGTATATTTGGAAGTTAGTACCCATTAAAAAGCTCTATGATGTGTAGTTCTCTTCGTAGTTCCTGATACTCACAGCAGAATCCTTGAAATACACTGCTCAACGGCTCATCATAGTCCCCAGTCATGACTCATGACGATGGTTGACGATGACGCAAGGTCAGTTGAAATTGGTTACAAGCCTCATACACATTTTGTTCTAGTTCAATACATCCGGACTTTTTCAACCAATCAGATATCATATTTATCGAGCTTTAGCCAATGATTATGAGGCCGGAGGAATCTCGTGGGTATTGCCGATTACAGTTGAGACACACCACTCTGGGAATTCTCCAAACTCCACAGATGTGCACGATGGGGCCTGTGGGTGATTGGACAAGATCAGGGTGCGATTATGCCATCAAGCCATAAATTCATAGGTCAGCCACGATCCACGACACCTCCACGGTCCGTCCGAAGACAGATCCATGTCGGTCGAAATGAGTACCGATGAACCGCAGTTGAATCCGCCAGTCTTGGGCGGCCCGCTACGAGGTACAAGTTGTTCATCACTGGTGGAAATGATATCGCGGGAATTGCAAGAGGCTGAAAGTCGAAGATTGAGGATACTGAATGGATGAATCATGAACCTGAGTTCACCTGGGACCTAAAATACAAAGCGTACCTTATCTGAACGTCTCTCGGCTCCAGACTCCAACCGAAGACTCCCGTCCAGTTCGTGATTGCACAGCAGTGTGGGGTTGCAGCACTCGCGCGATTCCAACATCGAATCTCACCAAAGTACAAAAGCCGACTAGAAGTACTCAGCGTAGAATACAAATCAGCTAACAGGCAAAGGGTCGTCCTCACCCACTTCGAGAATCCACTCGAAATCTTTGAACTGCCATGGCGACCACATTCGACGAAAAGATCCCCTTCTCCGGGAACAATCTTGAGTTCTACGGCCTGTTCAAGCAGGGATCTACCCCCGCGCGCCATGTGAACCCGTTGATTGTGCTGGTCCATGGAAGCAGTACCAAGCCCGGATACTTTGATAACAGATATACCTCGTAAGTGCGAATCATGATAGGTATAATGAACCAGGAGAGGTTGACAGGTGCTGTGCAATAGGGTCGTGAGGAGCTTCAGCAATATCGGCTACGATGTGTTGAATCTGGCCCGGCCAGGATATGGTGGCACGCCGGTACCCGCTACCAAGACGCCGTTGGCCGATTCAGCCCAGCCGATTATAGAGTTGATACAGAAAGTATATCGAGAAAAGTCGGGTGCGAGAGGAGGAATCGTCCTGATCGGACATTCCTTAGGGGCAGGACTGGCGCTGTCCATTGCTGCACGTGCAGACAAGGAGTCCTTCCCAGTACTGGGTGTTAGTTCATTGGGATGTCCGCCGACCAAGGAGAAACTCCACCTCTGGCCCGAGCCGGACCCCGAGCCAGATAATCCACGATTTGAGGTCCCGCAGACTCCGGAGAATATCAAGAGGTTCATGGGCGACCCTGATCAATTGGATCTAGACGCTTTGGCACCAGATGTTATTGAGGCTTGCTTCGAGCCAGGCATCAAGTCAGAAATCCAGGAAATCGATGTTGCAGGTCATTTCGAACGATTCACTCAGGATATCATACCGAAAATTTCCGTAAGTGTCTTCAGACAGAACCTTCCCAGATATGCTAATCAGACAGATCCCGGTGCAAATCCTGGCGGCCGAGTCGGACTTGTTTTGGACCACTATCGAAGAGGGGAAGCCAAAGTTTGAGAAATTCGTTCGCTACTTCACCGGGACGTCGGACATTGAATCGCAAATCCTTGAAGGTGGCGCTCACGATTTTGAGCTGTCGCGCGCCCATCCCAAGCTTTTTGAGGTCAGAAGAAACTTCGTTGAACGACTGGTATGGTTGAACTAAAGATTGACTTGTATTTTGTGACTATGTATTACTCATATGCTTCCTAGGTAGCGAAGGGTGTCTCTATTAGCGTCCAGAATACTGCCTTCACGTCCGTCCCTGTCCTAGATTATGCCCAAACACGGTCCCCGGAAACACTCCCTGCATTCCTGGCCGCTCTCAAGGAAGCAATCGTCAATGTCGGTTTCTTCTACCTGAGAAATACGGGCATTCCCGAGGATGTTCAAGCCAAGTTCGTCGAGCAATCGATCGCATTGTTCAATCTTCCACTCGAGAAAAAGCTGGAAATCGAAATGGTTAATAGCAAGCATTTTCTCGGATATGCTCGACTGGGTCAGGAAATCACCGCCCTGAAGAACGACTACCGAGAGCAGTTTGACGTAAGTCCAAGTTATGAGGTCAAAGTCCAGCTACTGAGGCAACAAATACTAGTTCGCAACTGAACTTCCTGCGCCCGGACCTGACGAGCCATTGTACCGGAACTTGCGTGGTCCCAACCAGGTTTGTTTTTTGCTCCTCTGCAGGGGCATTTGGCTAATATGTTAATCAGTGGCCTGATCCAAAAGCTTTACCGGAATTCCGATCGGCTATTGAAACATATTTGGACCATATCGACAGTCTAGCGTCATCTTTCAAAAGTCTTGTTGCACGCGCGTTGGATCTCCCACCGAATGCATTTGATCAGTTTTTCGACCATCCTCAGCAGAACAAGCTCAAGCTGATCAAGTATCCTAAGCCGACTTCTCCTGAGCAGTACCAGGGTGTTGGTCCTCACAAAGACTCTTGCTTCCTTACCTTCCTCATGCAAGGCACTCCACACAAGGGTCTCGAAGTCCAAAACAAAGCCGGCGACTGGCTTCCTGTGAACCCTATTCCGGGGACCCTCGTCATCAACATCGGGCGTGCTCTCGAGGCCATCACGCATGGTGTCTGCACTGCAACTACCCACCGCGTCAGACTAGATCCGGGCAACTACGTTGACGAAAATGGAAAGGATCTTGGTCCGCGCTACTCCTTCGCTGTCTTTCAAGGCGTGAGTCTCGATCTGAACGCGGACAAGATTTCACTCGATATTCCCGCCCACATCCTTGACCTTGTTAAGGATGAGAAAGTCCGCTCCGATGCGGAAGCTACGTTCAATGAGATGTTCAACGGCAATATTGGCGAGGGAACCCTGATCGCTCGCATCACAAGCCATCAGGATGTCGCTGCCAGATGGTATCCGGATCTGTTGGAGAAGGCCTTGAAGGCGCAGAAAGAAAGATATAAGTAATCACAAACAGATCCTGTACGAGTTGCGGAGTGCATGTCCTTGATCTGGATTTGAATGCCAATGCATGAATGGTTTCTGTCAGCTCTTTGACGATTCTCCTATCTCATAGAGTCTCTCGATCGAATCACGACATCTTACTCGACAACGCGCCCGTCATATCGGTTAAATGCGAAGAGAAGAAGAAATCAGATGTTCCCTCATTGCTCGGGATGGTCGCCGATTCGTCCGAGGGGTGACTTACTCCGTCGAGGGAGCAACTTGTTAGGGCAAGGGATTATGCCTCTACCTGATAAAGTACTCCGTAGTTACTAGAATCAATACGCGTAACTACATTCGGAACTGTGAGTTCAGTGACGCGTAATTTTGGCAATGCCAAGACGGACTATTGAGGCCGAGAGTTCGACTATACCCAAATAAATTTAGTGTAAGCCATCACTTCGACAATTCGACATCGAACTTTAGGGAGAACTGGAGAAGTTAAGAACAAGCCGAGCTCTTGAGCACAGGGCAAAGATCAGTTGCTGGCTTGTTGCCGTACATCTTACGAGTCCCCATACGGAGTACAATCTGCCGATGGGTCACGATGTTGTTAAAATTATCATACTCCTGATTCGAGCATATTCATCAAACTACGGAGTACTAAAGTATGAGCCAACGCAAGCAACCGAAGACTGTACAACGAGTGATCGCATGAGTATGAAGCCCTGAGCACTCATCCAAACCGATTTTTCCGACACAATGTTGGCTCGATGACTCTCGACCACATGGCCCAGTTTCCGAACGCCTCCCCTCAAACCCTTGAGCCACCACCGCCGTATACAGAACGGGATTTCCGGATCCGCCGAAAGCCGGTCGGCAACAACAGGCCTGAACATGGTCTTGAGGTACCTCGCCCGACTACCGCCGTGCAAACGGCATGTTCCCAAACCCAATTCCATCAGGCCGATTTCTCAGGCGGACCCGTAGGGACGAAGTCCTTCGATGGGTTATCAGCGGGAGCACGGCCAAAAACAGCTGGCAATGAGACCCGTGCCATGCATCCAGCATGGACTTCGCCAGCCATTGGGACGGCATCATTTCAGAGCTCTTCCAGCTCTGACGCATTGGATAATCGGGGTGCAACGTCGGCCGCGACTTCAAAAAAGTCCAGCTTTGCTCAAAAGGCATTGGAGGAGACCAAGTACTTTGTCGGAGGGTTGATCGAGCATCCTACAGAAGGTAACAAGCATTATACCATTCTTCGCCATTCGCATGGCATTGTGTTCTATCGAGGGCCAAACACCTACGTTGTGATATCGATCTTTTCGGATACGCCGCTACCGCAAGACCGCACGTTATGGCTCCAGACCAAAGGATTCACCGGCAAAACTGGGATGAAAGCCAAGGCCTTCTTTGGATTCAACGATGACTGGATCAACGTGACACCCAACATGAGAATCGGGCCTGATCAAATCAAGGCTCGTGATGAACGTGCTTGGCAGCGAGATATTGCCAAGTTCAAAAAGAAAGCACCGCGCCAAGTAAGAGAACGACATCAGCTACGGGAGACAATCATCATTCGCGTTCCCGTGGAAGCAGAAGATGGATACTACCACGTCGTTCTCTGCGCCGGTGAGAAAAAGAAGGTCCTTTGTACAAGTCCCGTATTTCGAATCCTATCAACGTCTTCCGACCCCTCCGTTTTTCGGGGAGCCAGTTTGAGTACCCTGCCTCTTGAGCTAGGTGCATGGGTAGCAAGTCTATACACAACTGGCGCTGTGGAGACATTTCTATCACCAGTTACGGATGCGCTCAGTCCCGTCCTCGATCCATTATCTCATGCGCAATTTGCAGCTGAGGCTGCATGTGCAACGAGCGGCACTGATGACCGACTTGACGATGCACAGGAACGCCTCCAGCTGGCGGCGAATGCACCTTACCAAGGAACACCTGCTGCCCAGATCGATGTGGAGGCAGGGCCTGCTCAACCTTATCCGATCAAATTCATGGCGAAGTCGAATCTCAACCAGCCGATGCATCATGGACATGCCGGGCCCATGAAGCGGGATCTGGTTGGCGTGCCATCCAAAATCCTCCAACGTCTAAAGGGAGTCTACTTTGGTTGGGCACGTCCAACTGGAGGAGAGTCACTAAAACCGACACCGGTCCCTGCCGAAAGCTACAATCTACATGGGAATTGGCAACAAGTAATTGTCTCGGCTGCACCAGCCTATCTTGCGACCCGTGAGAGAATTTCCGACATACGCACGGAGAAGGCATTTCGAACCCACGCTTCAATTGTGTTTCTAGATGAGGACATTCCGCTCGCCTCGCAACTGGAAATTGAAGTTCGCATCATGGGATTCATACGTCCACCGGAACCGCCCCATGGACAGGAAAATGCCAACTTCGCAGCAATTGAAGAGCGGCGATTACTTTTGGACGTGTACGACAGATCCTTGGCTCGCGACATTCTCGATCATCCAGCATGGGGCCCCGATGCGGTCCCTCGTCTCACACGTGCCAAAACCGATTCACCGGAGGTGAATCCAACCTTAATAGAACGAACGATGACAGGACTGGCATTGGCACGCATCAAGAGTGAACAGGCATTGAGCAAAGTGCCGCTTCACCGCATCGGAATGCGGACGGGTTCAGATGAATGGAGGGAAAAGAATGTCGATGTCCGCGGTTTCTATATCCCACGATGAACCGCCTGACTTGTGTCAAATGCCCATCCGCACGGAATGGACTATTAGGTACTAGTCAATTTCAGAGTACTTCAGCCAAGCTTGAGAGTAATCATTAATCCTAATCATGATCTCCTCATTCATGCTGTAACTGGTAGGCTACCTGCGCCTAGGCATGATTCTAGAAGTCGAGAATTTGTCGGTCCCGGCCGACGTACGAGTACGTCATGGACCGCGAGCTATCAGATGATAAACAACGAATTGCTGATTGGACGCATGTTTCTTGCTCCTCTCCAGGCACCGGGAAATATCTGGTGGAGACCTCCGAGTCATTTCGTTTCTTCCGATCAACGATCCGATTTGATCTTGTCGTCCAGTCCAGATTCATGCACCAAATGCTTGAGCTCGGTGCACGTGGGAGTGATTGGGAGCCCAGTTCGACATTGCATTATGAACAATGCTTATTCGACAGGCTTGGTTCCTCCACGCGTTGTCGGCAGGACGCCAATGGCGTTCGACGCGCTTGTGCAAAAGCGTACTAGTGACAGGCACTACCGAGTAGTTCACTCCACCTCTTTACTCCGTACTATGAGCCGGAAATAAAGATCACGGGTGTTGTGCATTTCGTTCGGTAGGCTGGCTCTCACACGAATCATGGAAACGGCATGTGCTACGATACTGAATTGCTATTCGCTTAGATCAACTTCGGATCGAGGAAGATGTCGTTGGGATCTCATTCTACCGAGACCCCAGTCAATGGATCATCAATTGGAAGCTCAAGATGGAATCCGGGTCTCGTGCTACTTATACAGCTCACTCCCACCGTGAGCCCGGGGGAGGTAGAATCAGAGTCGCGGCCGGGGCTCAATTGTTCGGATCACGGCGAATAGAACGTCAACGAAATGTTGATTCAAGACTGGCTCCTGCTAGGCCTGCTCGCTGGTCCGGTGACTGCCTCCTGGGCAGGCAACCTCAATTACCGTAGCCCTTCGCTGAACCATCCGTCCCTTGGCATCTCGCTGCACAAGGTAGCTAAGCGCAGCGAAGTCCCTTCCGATGGGGAGGTTACTTCCTTTAAAGCCGAGCAGCTGAACTTTACTCATGGCGTTGCGTCTGGAGATCCCTATGCGACCTCGGTGATTCTCTGGACTCGCGCAGCGCCGTCGTTGGAGGCATCCGACGACAATTCGTCTACCACGGGCGCAGTGCCGATGTATAATCCGGTCCCGATCTACAGGTCCCACGACGGCAAACACATCTCGAAGGCGCCGGTGTGCCTTGAGTGGAAGATTGCCAAGGATAAGAGGCTGAGGCATGTCGTGGATTCGGGTACCGTCTTTACCAGTTCTGATATCGACTACACGGTTAAGGTACGGTGGAGACTTCCTATTTCCCAGATAAGGCTTGGAATTGACAAAAGTAGGTCGAGGCAACGAATCTTGAGCCGTTCACAACTTACTACTACCAATTCAACATCTGCAGGTCCAACAAGAAGAGCCCGCTTGGTCGTACAAAGACCGCACCTCGTCCGAGAGACGCCGTTAAGCAACTGAACTTGGCAGTCTTTTCATGCAGCAACTACCGTACGTTTCAATCCTTGTCAATGGTGGACATTCTCCTGATTGAATCAATTAGCGTTTGGCTTCTTCAACGCCTATGGCAACGTGGCTCGTAAAGACTCGGTCGACTATGTCATCCACTTGGGGTATGCCTTTGGAAGGTGATTTCGATGAGTTGTTGCTAATAAATGCAGTGATTATATCTACGAGTACAAGAACGGGCATTAGTAAGTTTCTGTTCGGACCCATGTACGGGAATGTCCACGCTGACTCCAGTAACAGTGGCTGGGGTGACAGTATCGGCCGTATTCCCAAGCCCGACAAAGACATCTTCACGCTCTACGACTATCGTGAGCGACACGCGACTTACCGCACCGACCTCGATTTGCTGGAACTTCATGCGAACTTTCCTTGGATTCCGGTGTGGGATGATCACGGTATGGCGACTCCAAAACAAAGATATATTCTAATAGTGGTTCGCCCAACTGACCTCACGTAGAGATTGCCGACAATACCTACCGAGACGGTTCTTCCGGACTCAACAACACAGAGGCCTCATTCATCGAGGATGGCGGCATCTCGGTTGACCAGCGGAAGATGAACGCAGTCCGTGCGTACTTTGAATGGCTACCAATTCGGTATGTAACGATGCTTCAGATCAGCGAAGTAGCAGTTATTGAACTCTCTTCACAGTCAGGTCGAGCTCGATGACAACTTGCGAATCTGGCGGCGCTTCCAGCTGGGCGACCTGATCGACCTGATCATGCTGGACACGCGCGCGTACGACCGATCCATTACCGATCTCTACTGGAACACGGATTACGTGAAGGAGATCTCCAACGATGCTGGCCGCACCGTCATGGGGCATCGGCAGGAGAGTTGGTTCTACCGCACTCTGATCGATTCCAAGAAGCGGGGGGCGATTTGGCGCATCATTGGAAGTCAAATCAGTAAGTTAACATTTCTATTCAAAAAAATATAGCACTCGTGGAACAAACGCTGAGACGCTATATTGAACAGTCTTCTCCCATCTCAACCTCTCCGTCATGATGGGCGAGGAGAACCCACTCAACTACGACGCCTGGGACGGCTACCAAGCCAACCGCAACCGAACCTTCAAGACCCTCTACGAGAACAACATTGGCAACAACATCTTGATCGCCGGCGACTCCCATGCCAACTGGGTCAGCGACCTGGTTTGGCTCGACGAGCATCACTACAATGACAAGACGGGAGCTGGATCTATCGGCGTCGAATTCGCCGGCACGGCGGTTACCTCTCCATCCTCATTCGGCCAAAACATCACCATTGCCGAGTCGCGCAACGTCTCCGAGGCTTTGGTAAAGGGGAACCGAGAATTGCAGTGGTCAGAGGGTTACTACCGTGGATACTTTGAGCTCCACGTCGCCCGCAAGGACCTCACGGCGCGGTATTACGGCGTGCCCACGAATCTGAAGAGAAGCCCGGCAGAGGTTTCCCTCGCGAACTTCACCGTTCGGAGCGGTGAAAACCGTCTGCACAGGCCTATTGCCGGTGGTGTCGTGGAGAATGGCTTCTTGAAGTATGGAAATGTGCGGCCAACTAATTTGACGGTCGATACCGAGACTGGAGAATGGTCTGTATATCATTTGTGATGTTTTCTTTTCTCATAAAAGCGACACTAGTCTATGGTGATACAATAATAAAGAAATCTTTGGTTTGGTACAGGAAGGGCTCGCAAATCATTTCCCATGCCAACCACCCGATCATATCACAGCCCAACCAACTGGCTACAAGCTAGCCTTCCCTCTCGACTCAAACGGAAGAACCAGAGCAATCAGGCCAGCAGCAATAAACAGCGCACCACTGACATACACCGGGACGGCACTCTCCAAGTTCGCAAACATGGCCACGATGGGCGCCATAATGCCAAAAACACGATTCGCCGAAGCTGTGATAGCATTACCCGTGCCACGGTCTTTTGTCGGAAAGACCTCGGGCGTGTAGGCGTAGAGCACCGCGTACATGATGTTACTCATGAAGCTGTAGGCGCAGTTCCAGCCCAGAAGCGCATTGGAGCTGCGTGCTGTCGTTGACGCGAAGAGGAAGATACCCGTTAGTGCCGTAGAGATGGATAGAGCACCTTTACGGCCAAAGTTGGGGAGTTCAACCAGCAGGCCACCCAGTAGGCAGCCGGGTACACCGAGCACGGCAATGATCAACGAGTTCCGGTACGTGATGTAGGTCGACCCGTCGCCAAATTGCACCCCGCGAGTGCTTTGGAGATATGGCAAAAAGGCGTTGTATAGCGGGAAACCCAGTCCGATGAAAGCCCAGAGTGTGGTCACCAGCACGGTGGAAATGGCCATCTTGGGGGTGGAGAAAAGCGACCGGACATGCTCCAGGTTGAGCTTTTCGAGCTTTCGTTGCAGCGCGGCAGTCGCGGATACTCGGTAACTGTCTTCAGCGGCCAGGCTGTCGAATCGAGTGAGATCTTCCAGCTGGAGGGTTGAGACTTTGCCGTTGCGTCGGGCCACTTCATGAACCACAGCCACTGCCTCCGCATCTTTGCCCCGGGACATGAGGAACTTTGGCGACTCATAGATGGTGAAGAAGACAAATCGTGAGATGAACATGAACATCGCGATGCCTCCCATGGCGATCATGAAATACCGCCATCCCATGTTGTTTTCCTTCGTACATGTAGTACCCTCCTCGCAGGTTAGATTGCCGAGCAATGGCCAAGCAACCAGGTTGGCGAGCAGCTGGGCAAGCGCCCAGTCAACCGAGAGTATAGTCAACAGGAATTGATGCGACGCGGGCAAAAACTCTAAGAAAATAGCCGAGTCTACAGGTAGATTACCACCCACGCCCACAGACCACAGCGCTGCAAAGGTGCATATTGCGGCAAAATTCGGCGACCCAGCGGCTACCAAGCCGAATATAGATGTCAGGCCAATCGTGAGATTGAATCCCCAGCGACGCCCAAAGATATCGCAGCCAAACCCCCAGAAGATAGCACCCACCAGCAGCCCTATATTCTGCGCAAGAGTCAAAATGGGGGGTCGCGATGCGCCGAACTCATTTGAGGCCGGTCCCAGAATCAACGATGTGACGATGGGCCAGAGGTTATCGCTCGCCCAACCAAACCCGATGACGACGAACAGTTGCCATTGATATCGGCCCATGCCAATCTCCCTGATGGCACGATTCAACACACGCGCTTTGGCTTCATAAACCGGATCAAAGGTGCCCTTCGGCAGGGTCCCGTCGTCGATATCCGATGATGCATCGGTGCTGACATCTGGATCAGAGGACGGGAGCGCTCTGTTGGTATCGAGAACGTCGTTATCCTTGCGGGACGACATGGTTCGTATCCCTACCCTTGGGGATCAAGTCCCAGCACTGTAATCAAGCCAACACCTCCGCGATAACCATGAAGCTGGCAATGACAACATCTTTGGGAAAAAAAAAATATTTAAGCTCATCGAAGGGACAGTTGCACGGACACCAAAATACGATGTCATTTTCCGCGCGTTTAACAGGCGGGGTGTTACAAGCAAATGCGGGTTGTGTTCCACTCCTGCTTGTATCCATGCAACTCAGTAGACCAGCCGCATGTAGCTGCAGAGCTACTAAACTCAAATGACGTGATCACATCCAAACCGCGCGCGATAAGCCTCGAATCAGAATCAAAATGACGGATGGAAAGTGGATGCATCTCCAACTGATCTGCTCGGTACTTGACGTTTACAGGCTACAGCAATTACGAGTGCTATCTAATTTAGAGCTAGGCTGATGGAAGACGCTTTCGGCGCTCGAGATGGAAGGCTTCTAGGCTTTGGGAGCTCAGATTGATGGATCTGCAAGAAGCATGATTGATAAGCTGCGATCTGCAGCCATGTTGACCACCTCAGGTATCCTCTGGCCATGCCTCGGACCAGGAAGAGCTTACTACTCGATTTCTCTCATCACGGGTTGTTTGATCTACGAGTAGTCAGTGATAATCATCGGACAGTCAACATCATTAAGCACCTCGTTCGACCACAGGATGGATGAACGCCGTTGGCGGGAGGGGGTTTCGAATGGAAAGGCTAGAGATTCAGGCTAGCTCCAAATAGGAAATGGCATGCGTACGGAGTATTTACTCCGTAGTGCCCCTAAAATGGTATGGTTCGGAATGTGATTAGTAATCCGCAATGTGCTCTTGGCATTGAATTTGACAGGACACGAGAATTACGTCGAATCCCATGTCCATTTCATCGAATCCCCAGTCCACTTCGCTGCTGGCAGCCCTAGCTCAAACCTTGTGGCCTGCTTATTTCAGGGGTTTTTTTTTTTTCCAACATCATTAGTTCCGTAATGTATACACCCTTGCCTCCCACGGGCGCAAATTAGTGGTGTATTCCAGTTTGTTTTCGCAGACTTCGTAATTCGCAATCACAAGAACCGCCATGTCGATGTCAATCTCATTCGGGATCTCAAAAACAGCTGGGTCGTCGGAGAAATTACAGACAACCAGCGTTCGGAACGGACCCTGGGCTCGGAGGAACGCAAGGATTTGCTCATGGTAGGGATTGAGTTGCATAAAGGCTCCGTAGAACTGAGAGATGAGTGGTCAGCAAATCTCTGACGCTCTTGCGGGAGACAACTGGAGAAACTCACCATCAATGGATGTTGCTTTCGCACTTGAATAAGTTTCCGGTAATAATTCAGCACAGAGTCCGAGTCCTTCTCCTGGATGTATACATTGATGTCCGCATATGTGCTGTTCATTCTCAACCACGGTTTCACTCCGGGTCCAGTGAATCCACAGTTAGGGCTGGTGTCCCAATGCATGGGCGTTCGAACATTGTCGCGGCTCTTCTTCTGAATTGAGTACATCACGTCTGACATGTCCGGCTCACCGCCACCGGCCTCTTTCTTTCGTCGTTCGTATTCACTGGGATTGTCAATTCAGGGACCTCTCCAGAGAGAACACGAGATGGAACAGAGCTTACGCTTTGTAATACTGATGGGTCTCAACGTCGCTATAGTCCTCGATTTTCCAGCCCTCAGGATGTGGCATTCCTAGCTCCTGGCCTTGGAAGATATAGACAGTACCGCGCATAGTCAAGAGAAATGTTGCGAGAAGTTTCGCGCACGCGGCGCGATATCTTGGGTTTTCTGTACCGAACCTTGATACACAGCGAGGCTGATCATGGTTTTCGATGTACAAGGAATTCCATCCTATGTCCACTGTCGGCAAGATATCACGAGGCCGATGGCGATGAGCACTCACCATGATTTCCGAGCATATGCTGTTGCCAAACACGCATCACCCGACCCAATTCCGGGATCGAGAACTTGCGAATATTCCACTTATTTCCTTTTTCCGCATCGAGGCCCATGTGATCGAATTGGAAAACCATGGAGAGTTCGCGTCGGTCCTTTCCAACATATTCACTAGCCTGGAGTTCGGACACCCCGCAAGGCATCTCGCCAACAGAGCAGCAGTTGTACAGGCTTAGGGCTTCTCGGTTGATTTGATTGACATACTTGTGAACATTCGGCCTAAGGAAGCGTGCGTCAGTATTCGGGTTTATATGAGGGTTTCCCAATGTCTTTCCACCTTACCCATTCGTAAATAGTGGCACTGCTGGCTGCTCATATTGATCAGGGTTGACGATTGGAGCGTCTGGAAGATCTGGTGGTTTCGAGATGAGATTGATGACATCGAACTTTGATCGGAACCAGTTAGTTCCTTGGCTAAGCTTCTCAAGTCACTCCAACGGTCAACATACCCGAAAGCCATCAGTCCCTCGATCTCCCCAGAACCGAATTACTTCGCACACAGCGTCTCGGACAGCTGGTGTGTCCCAGTTCAGATCCGGTTGTGATGACGAAAAGAGATGCAAATCTTTCAAAACTTCATAAGCTTCAGACATGAAATATCCGGCACACATACGTACACCACTCGTCTGTCGCTTCATCATAAGTCCATGCCGGGCCTAAGTGTTGTTGATATTTTAGCAACCGCTCTTTGATCAAGATAAATATTTCTGCTAGCTGACCTCCGAATAGACTTTCCCAGTTATTGGGAGGTAACTTCTCTCCGTTTTTCCCAATCTTTCCTTTCCTCCAGAAATACCAATCTCTTTTGGGCGAGTCTTTGCTTTTCTTTGATTCCAGGAACCATGGATGCTGTTTTAAATTAGGCGGACTCTAAATCCATAGCTATGGCTATCTCACCTGGGAGCTTGTATGATTGAAAACCATGTCCATCATGATTTTCATATCGCGCATATGAATTTCCTCGCAAAGTGCATCCCAATCATCCATGTTTCCAAACAACTTATTGATGGATGTGTAATTTGCTATATCGTAACCCTGATCCTCCATTGGGGATTCGTAGATTGGTGTCAACCATAGCATATCAACCCCAAGCTTTTTGAGATAGTCCAGGCGCTTAATAATTCCGCGGAGATCTCCGATGCCGTCGTTGTTGCTATCTTGGAAAGACTGTACGTATATCTGATAGATTATGCTTTCCCGCCACCATACGCGGTCAAAGTCCATAATCGACGGCATATAGGGGTTGATTCCCCTGACGTTCGGCTTCCTTCTCTCCTGCGCCATGATCGTAGAATAGTTTGCGAACAACTGGTTCTGTTGTGGAAATTGGAGCGTGCTCTGATATAGTGGCAGAAGAGCACTGAAGCGCCTTGCCCGGGTCCTCAACTGGAGAAATTGACTTTCAATGAATCTGGAGCAGATTATCACCTTCATTGGGACATCGAGCCAAATGAAACATGGAACACTGACGAGTTCAGACAGGTATAAATGACAGTACCGGATGAATTGAAGACGTAGCGATGATGAATCTCCGTAGTCCCAAATCGCTTTGTTGTTCGGTTCTCTATCTCACGGAATTGGATCCCGCATATATATTGGTATTCGCTCATCATTCTGATTATCATAAACATGACTTCAAGAGGAGGTGGCACCAATCGCCGAAATTTCTTTCCACAATGGCAGTCGGTATATACTTCCGAGGAACCAAACGCAGGTCGAGGACCCATTTAGCACACCAAACAGAAAGCTCGCGTACATTTCTTCAATAGTGAAACTAAACAAGATAACATGATATTACTTTGACTACCCAATGGCTAAAGTGAAGAATGGATTGTCCCCCAGATGTCCGAGAAGGGGCTCTTGCTGCGCAGGCCGCAGGGCATAACGCTGCTGAAGACGATCTTTCATGGTGGCAATCAGCGACCGTGTATCAAGTTCTCGTGCAAAGTTTCAAAGATGCCAACGATGACGGAGTTGGGGATATCCAGGGCCTGATTGACAACTTGGATTATCTCGTTGAGCTTGGTGTAGATGTTGTTTGGCTATCTCCAATTTTTGACTCGCCAATGCATGACATGGGGTATGGACGACTCATATCACAAGTTTTGCGTATCTAATAGGCATTGTATCAGGTACGATATCAGAGATTATACCAAGATAAACAGCACATACGGGACACTCGAAGATGTAGACCGCCTAATCGAGGCCACACACCAGAAGGGACTCAAGATCATTCTTGATATAGCGTTGAACCACACATCGACAGAGGTAAGATCAGGAATTAACGTTTTACTGAAAAGAACCTCACCATCGCCGGTCAAAAAGCATGAATGGTTTCAAACATCTCGGTCGAGTCGGCAAAGTCCAAATGGTCCAAAGCGAGACTGGTATATCTGGCATCCAGGAAAGGAAGACCCCAGCGGGAAGCGTCAGCCGCCTAATAACTGGGAGAGTGCATTCGGAGGTGAGTAGACTCTATGACATAGGTTGACAATGCTGAGTATTGTCTGTAGGGTCTGCCTGGACTTTTGACGAAGTAGCTGGGGAATATTGTAAGCAGCATTGCCCAGAAATTCACCAACGACTAGTGCATGGAATTACTGACCCGTTACTTCCGTGCAGATATGCATATTTTTGGAGAAACACAAGCGGATATTAACTGGGACAATGAAGAGGCACGCCACGCATTATACGACATGCTGCACTGGTGGCTCAAGCGAGGTATCGATGGATTCCGAGTGAGTAAAGCCAGATAAATCTAAACATATCTTCTAAATATATTTCTAGCTAGACTGTATCAATTTGGTTTCAAAAGCTGAAGGCTTCCCAAATGCTCCAATTGTGAACCCGGAAGCAGAAGTGCAAAGAGCAAACTGTTTCTTCGCAAATGGGTAAGGTTGTGGCTTTCAGTTCAAATGCCGTTTCTGTCTAACTTTAACTTGAAGTCCAAAGGTCCACAAGTATTTGCAAGAACTCCACGAGCAGGTGTTTTCTCAGTATGATATTGTCACTATTGGCGAGATGTCATGCGGAATCACCTCAAACCAGGCGGTGGATTACATCTCCAAGTACAAACCGCGACCAGAATTAAATCTCCTCATTCAATTTCAACACGTCGAACTCGACTGCCATGATGGCGACAAGTGGCTGCTCCGTGAGTGGGAACTGCCAGAGTTGAAATACATCCTGCACGACTGGCAAGACAAGATGCTGCGCTGTGGGGGTTGGATGACCTTGTGGATGGAAAATCACGACCAGCCGCGAGGCATATCACGTTTCACCACCTCTACGCCTCGATTTCGAGGATTTTGCGCAAAGATGTTGGCCATGTGGCTGTTCACTCTGAGAGGGACTCCGCTGATTTATCAAGGCCAAGAACTGGGCATGATCAATCCAGAGTCTTTCTCCGAAGACATGAATCAGGATATCGAAACCATTCTGTTTTGGAATTCGTAAGTGAGGTACTTAGTTACTACCGCAAAGACGAGCCACTCACAACGCCACTACAGAGCTCGAAAGGACGAAGCAAAAATCGATGATGCGAAGAGAGCAATTATGCAAAAAGGGCGCGATAACACCCGCGTTCCCCTTCCTGTAAGTCGCTTTGTGTTCTAATTTCGTAGATAATTTGTTGAATTCCAATTTAGTGGAACGCTACGCACAATGTTGGCTTTTCCGAATCAGCAAAGCCGTGGCTCCCGCCGATCCCTGACAGTGGAGACTGGTGCGTCAGTCGACAACGTGAAGATGACAACTCTGTATTGGCGTTCTATCAAAGTTTGATAAGAATGCGAAGATCACATCCGACGTTGGTATGTCACGCTTCACGGATCATATCTACGCCTCGAAAAACTAATTTTCTGGATAGTTAAGGGGGTCTGTGAAAATGCTTGATCTCGACAATAAGGACACTTTTGCATTTTTGCGAGAGTATCGAAACTCGCGCTATCTGACCATTCTCAACTTTTCACCAGGCGCTGTAACCTGGCCATGCAAGGATAAAGGGTTTCGACCGAGCGAAATGAGACTTCTACTCTCCAACTACGTCAAGCAGGGTGACCAAGTGACGGATCCGTTGATCTTGAGACCATACGAAGGACTATTGTTTGAGCTTATCCAGATGGATGACGGCGTTTGAATGGCTAGAAGCATAGTAACAACCACATACTCCAGCATCAATGATTAGCGAGAAATTCATGAAGTGCTCATAGGTACTCGATACGGAGTGCAAGGTCGTGATAATGAGCATAAATCTGCCATCTCAGCAATAGCTTCCACTTACGAATTTTGATTGCAATATGAATTGTTCAAAACTGCGACAACCCCCGTACTACAAGGGTAGATGTTTAGGGTTACGAACTATTCTGCACTCTGCAGTTAACTAACGTTGGTTACAGCGAAAATTCTCTTCTATCGTAAACTTTCAAAGCAATTTTCGAGACTCGAGTTTTGAACCTGGAATGGCGACGACACTAATCCGTAAATAATAGTACGTACTTATTACTAAGCAATATTTGCAGCTCTCATTGGATAATAGTTCAACTGGCTTCGGGACAGATTAATCACGATTTACATGACTATGGTAAGTTAACTGCAGGCCTGACGAGCGAATCAATTTTGCCTACAGAGTACCGTACATATAGTTGCAAGGGTTCGAAGGTCGAATTCAGGCGCTGACAGCCAGATAGTCAGGAAATTAGTTCTATCATTCTTCTCTCGACGGATCCTGCTCAAAATTGACATTGATGAATCTGTCCCTTACAGATTTAACTTAGATAATCTTGTTCAGAATCGAGCTGTGAAGATTTGATCGCTCAATCCAGGGGTCTCTGATTGCTATGGATTCCATTCCACGGTTTTCCACACATTCAACCGCTGCAGAAATCCGAGTTGAATAATCATTTCGTTAAGAGAAAATTACATGCCGCAGCATATAAACTTAAAGGAACGTAGGGATATTCATTGACATGCTGGCCGAGGGCAGCGTCTCGAAGGATAAATATCTCTTGATTTACCTCTGAAGCTCGATTCATTATTACTTTCATCAGTAGTCAATCCTTTCCTACTGAATCCTATCCTAGTAACTCAATCTTCTGTCAGTTACCGCTCATTGCAATGGCGCCTGTCAACAAAATCCTCGGATCGATTTTCGCACTCTTGCTTTCAGGCACAATAGCGGTGCCTACCAATCTTAGGTCGGCCGGGACGAGAGAGGTACGTGACGGCGGTCATTCCAGAGCACTGATTGCAGGACTTGCTAACAAGCAATAATCGGTCGATGTTGGAAAGTGCAAGCATCGCGGCCAAGACATGGACATTCCACTACCCGACTCTCTGGGGTCTGAGAATTTTGAAACTATGGTAGAGCCCGGTGTTGAAGCTCTCAAAAGTGCGGTGTGTGCCTTCGCTGGTAAGGTATTATCTATTGGCGGGAAAGAGGTACAATTGCCGTGCAATCGCGAACCTTCAAACTTGACATGGTTCGAGAGAATGGCTAACAAATCTCCAGGGCGAGGGAGGCTGCAATGGGGGAAAAAAAGAAGGAATTCGGGGAGCACGGAAAGAAGAAAGAAGAGAAGGAATACAAGGAGCACAGAATGATGAAAGACGAGAACGAAGGCAATGGCCCAGTCAAGACGCTTCCCGCTCTTGAGAAGGACGATGACCCTAGCAAAATTGCAAGCCCTGTAAAACAGGCGAACGGGGGAAAGCAAGAATCCGGACACCTACATGGAGGCGACCTTGGCGAAACGAAAAATATCCTGGACAAGCGGGATGACGAAAGGGCAGAGTTAGTCGACCTTGAAGCGGAGGATCCAGTGATACAAAACGTTTGGGAAACATTAACCGGGTCTGGAGAATGGGGCCTACCTGACCCGAATTCCCTGTTTGATGATGCTGTAATCGGCGTGGAGAGCTTATCTGAAATCGCTGCTGACCAGCTTGGCCCCTTGAGCGATGTCGTAAGTCAATTCGCCGACACCATTAACAGTGAGATTGCCAGCCAGGCCCTCGCCGCTGCCAGCGACAATGCTCAGTGAATCCCGCCAGTCAGAAGACAGTGCTGTCGAAAAGCGTGAGCTTGGTAAGTCTGCACATCAAAGCGCCCCTGAGTGGCTTGGACTTTCCGGTAGTCCCTCAGATCCTGTTGCTTTTCTTTAAATTATTTATGCACACTTTTTGCTGACCAGTCTTCAGGTGGAGCTGTGACGGGACAATGAGCACGTTCCTTGGGCGTATTTCTCTGCAGCATCGTGACTGCTGCTCAGAGAGAGATCAAAAGCATGTTTATTTCGATCGTGAACAGATGTGAACGTGTTTGCTTGTCATTTTTCTTGTGTGTATTGTTATATCGACTTCTAGTATTAAAATGCCATTCATTTTCGTCAACAAGAAAATGAATTTGTACAGTCTCACGAATTCTTCAAAGTGAAAGAAAGTGGGCTACACAATGATTTAAATTGGCAATGGACGGTATATGGAGGAGAATGGTCTCCATGTGCCTTTTTGTCAAACCAAAATGCAATATGAAGATATCGCGGAATTCATTTACATCTTCACTGAGATTTCCATCAGTGCAAAGCTTCATGGCCCACTCTTTAATCCAGCGGATTTCACTTCTCTACAGTTTTTGTGCCGTCCATGCACGTCCCGCAGACTCCAGTCCCCTCTCTCCGTCAACCAGCACGCACCAACCCTCACTTCCAGCACCGCCCTCGCCACCAATGGCAGCCTCGAAGTTCTTTCGAGCATAGTCCAGCACTGCATTATCGTACGTGCCAGGTTGCAACCATACTGCCCTGATCCCGACAGAGTGTGCGTCCTTCAAAACCTCCAATGACACGGGTGGCGGCGTCACAAGCGACAGAGATGTGTTTTCCGGTTCTTGAAGCGCCGAGGGGGATGCGACGGCCTGGTATTCTGTCGAGGACAGGTTGATCTTATCTGCCCGTGGATTAATGGGGGTCACTGGCAGCGAGTGTTGGTGATACCAGGCTAGGACTGGAATTTCGTCAGAATCCTTCTTTTTTCTAATGTCCATGGCAGCTGTGACGCACTCTTGTAGCCAAACTTGCGAGGGTCATTGCTGGCCCCAGCCACCGCAAAACGAGGAGAAGAAAAGAAACGCTTGACTGCGTCCGCCATAGTTACAAATTGTGAACGGTCAGTCGAAGAAAGTCATCAAAGCTGAAGTTGATGGACAAACGGCGAGAAGGCCCCGCTATGACGTGCTTCTCTGCTTATCGATAAGACAGACCAATTGGATTATCAGTATATAGATAAGGGTTTGCTGCTGGATTGCTTCGGTATACAACGCCTACAACCTACGCAGGGTAGCGATTCGTCAATAGGATTCTCTCATCAAGACCAAAAAAGTTGTTTTTCGAGCTCTTTTTGTCCTGGCTCAACACAGATGTTGCTCAACTGATCAAGCTTGCGAGAGCAAATCACATGACCGGCCACGTGGTGATAATTTATCGAATTTTCGTATATAGTCGTATTAAAAGAGACGGTGGGATGTACTGTATCATTACGATATTTACACGTCACGTGCAAAAGGAGCCCCTTATCTTATCGGCCGCGCCATAGCTACCATTTATGCTCATTATGAACAGGTCTCGACCCATTTCCTTATGTTGGAAAGTGTTAGGCGAGCGCAATGCCTCCCTACATTCCTCGAAAACGATCTCCGTCTCCTCAGGACCGGCAAGAGCGTTTACCAAAACGTCCGGCAACTCAGCCGGAAGTTGAAGAGGTGAACGAATGCAGCGATTTCTCCAGCGAGACTTGCAGCAGCTCCGAAGATGACAACGTCGGAGAAAGGGTCGTCGTATCTCAGGGGCACGAAACCAGCGAAAATGATGATGAGGATGGCGTTGACTGGGAAGATGCGATGGAGACATCACCGTCGAAGGGTGTCTCCACCGGTGCTACACCAGTTCAGGACTTGGAATTGACTCTTGACCCTAATGCAGGTGTTCCGACCACGAGTCTCCTGGATAGCAAGAAGGGCCCTTCGAAGATTGAACGCGAAATCCGTATCAATACGCATCGTGTTCATATCCAGTGCCTGCTTTTCCACAACGCACTGCGCAACGCCTGGATGAATGATAAGAAGCTGCACGAGATTCTTCTTAGCCAATTACCAGACGGAATCAAGAAGGAAGTCCAGAGGTGGCGTGTTGCATCAGCTCTGGATCCCCCGCCACCAGAAGAAGTTCCGGACAAGAAGTCGAAGAAAAAGAAGCGCAAGGCGCGCCATGAATGGGGGGAAAACGCGACCCGCCTTGAACCTGGGCAGCCGGATATGAGCAGAGGTGACCCTATTCTATCTCTGTTGAGGATCCTGGTGGCATACTGGAAGAAGAATTTCAAAATCACGGCCCCTGGGCTACGCAAGCATGGTTATCGTCCACTCCATGTCGTTGACGATATAGTTTCCTCTTTCAAGAATGGTGAACATAATCCCGAGCTTCATGGGGAAAGGATCAGAAATCGAGAGGAACTACGCTCTCTAGCCGAGAAGCGTCAAGGGTCTCGCGACCTCGGCGCGCAGTTGTTTACAGCGCTGTTGCGTGCATTGGGAATCGAAGCCCGTCTCGTGAGCAATCTTCAACCGCTAGGGTTTGGGTGGACAAAGGCTGAAGTCGACACGTCAGATCACAAACAGCCTCAGAAATCAGACAACATTTCCTCCAGCAGTGAAGATGAAGATGACGATGACGCATCCGTGCAGCAGTCCAAGCGCGCGAAGTATGACTGGGACCTTCCGTTCCCCATTTATTGGGCTGAAGCCGTGTCTCCCATAACACATGAAGTCATCCCTGTTGATCCACTTGTTTTGCCGAATTCGGTGGCAACCACTCCGGAACATGTCGCAGCATTCGAACCGAGGGGTGCCAGAGCGGAGAAAGCGAAGCAGATCATCGCCTACGTTGTTGCACACTCTGCAGACGGGACGGCCAAGGATGTAACTACACGATATTTGAGGAGAAGGACTTGGCCTGGAAAAACGAAAGGTTTTCGATTACCCGTTGAGCGGGTTACGAGGACAGTTTCTGGCAACCGGACTACAACTTTTGACTATGATTGGTTCCGCATGACGATGCGCGGGTATATGCGTCCGGATGATAAGCGAACCGCAGTTGACGACGTGGAAGATGCAAAAGATCTTGTCCCTAATCAGCCGGAGCGAAAGGTCACAAAGAAAGAAGGCGATACACTTCAAAGTCTCCGGGCATCCACCGAGTTTGTTTTGGAGCGATTTCTGCGGCGAGATGAAGCCCTACTACCTGGAGCACAGCCTGTGAGAACCTTTGTGTCTGGTCGAGGTGCCAACGCCAAAGAAGAGAACGTGTATCGACGTTCTGATGTTGTCAAGTGTATGTCGGCAGAGAGCTGGCACAAGGAAGGGCGCCGACCGAAACCAGGCGAGCAACCTCTGAAACGTGTTCCAATACGCGCCGTGACCTTGTTGCGCCAACGCGAAGTGGACGAGGTTGAGCGGGAGACGGGAGAGAGGCCATTGCAGGGGCTCTACGCTCGATATCAAACGGAGTGGATTATCCCGCCGCCCATCGTCAATGGCGTGATCCCGAAAAACGAATATGGAAATATCGATTGTTTTGTCCCCAGTATGGTGCCCAAGGGCGCAGTGCACATCCCTTACGGTGGTACGGCACGGATATGCAAGAAATTAGGTATTGACTATGCAGAAGCCGTGGTTGGGTTCGAATTCGGAAGCAAGATGGCCGTTCCAGTGATCCAGGGCGTTGTGGTTGCGGAGGAGAACGGAGGATTGGTGTTAGACGCTTGGCGGGCGGAACAGCGGGCCAAAAGGGAGAAGGAAAGACTGCAAAAGGAGAAACAAATCCTGCAAACGTGGCGGAAATTTATTATGGGCCTTCGGATTATGCAACGGGTGCAGGCCGAGTACGGGATGGATGGTGACGCGGAGACGCATAACCCATTTGCAAGACCAGCACAGCCGAGTCGAGCAGCACAGAGCCGTTCTCAAGAGCACGATGAAGAATCCGATCCTGATCAAAATGAAGTCGACCAGGGTGGTGGATTTCTGCTACCGGGAGAGGATGATGATGACGACCACAACCTGATTGTTGAACATCATGATAAGAACCAGAGCTTTAAAGCACCATCTGAAAGAGATCCTGAGGCGCCCTCCAGTCAAGCAGAAGCTCTGCGAGACGGTGAAAAAGCGACCCAGCAATCTTCACGCCGACGACGATGGGCACAATAGTTTGGATGGCCACAGTCGCTTGTATATAATAGAACGAATTATTCAAGAAGGGTAATTGTTCTTTTCGGCTGGCATTTGAAAGACAATGGTCTGCATCGCTCCTACAGGGTTAGGGTTAGGGTAAAATATATGGGAGTGCATAGTCTGTATTTCGGATTGGTAGGACTATTTTCACAGGGCACTAGTCCCAATTTGTAATATATCCCTAATCGGATTTAGTGTTGCTGCCATGAGTATTCGGAAACCCTCACAGGGCATCCAGAAAGTAAGAATTACTTTCTACCCTGTGAGAATAGTCCTACCCATTTCGGATACGTTACGGAGTAGTACCTAACTTACCAGGAACGGATTACTTGCTCGTTCAACATCGGCCTGATCGGCCGTGCCTGTCGTCACCGACTTCTAAACCACCTCGTGCATTCTGTCCTCATCGAACACATATTTGCAGGAGCCGGAGTCAACCCCGCAAGAACACGAACCCATGGCAACATTAGCAAAAGCGCCCGTCTATTTCGGGCCATTTGTGGTGACCTCGCAAGTAATTCCTCTCTCCAATACCCTTACCTAGTCAGTTCTACGATTTTCTTTCTTTCCCTCTGCCCATTCCTGCTCACGTATTCCCCGATTCTAACAAAAGCGCGACCGTCAAATGAACTGAACAGGTCTTTTACCAAAGCTCTCTCTCCTTTGCTCTCGTGAACCTCAAGCCAATTCTCCCAGGCCATGTCCTCGTATGCCCGAACCGCGTCGTCCCGCGCGTTGCGGACCTCACACCGGCCGAAACGACGGACTTGTTTCTGACGGTGCGTAAAGTGTCGCGGATGATTGAACGGGTCTACGGTGCGACGAGCCTCAACATCGCCATCCAGGACGGCGTCGATGCGGGTCAGAGCGTGCCGCATGTCCATACGCATATCATTCCGCGCCGCAAGGCGGACTTGGATCAGTATGGGGGCACAGATGCCATTTATTCGATGCTGGATGGTGAAGAAGGGGACATTGGGCGTGTTCAGCGCGAGCTGTTGAAGACAAATAGTAGTAATGGTAGTACAAGTGCTGGCACTGGGCGGCGAAGGGCGGGGTTTCCGGCTGTTGATAATGAGGATAGGAAACCAAGGAGCTTGGAGGAGATGGAGGAAGAAGCGAGGATGCTGGCGAAGGAGATGGCGAAGGAAAGTGATGATTAGGAAGGCCTTACGATTCCGAGGCTTACATTGCATGGGAACATCTCATAGAGCTGTCAAGGTTCGGCTTGGTATCAATCAAACGGATATGCCATAAAGCACGGTGACACCGCCGTCTATCGGCAGAAAGACATGGATATTAGGGAAAAAGCACGCCAAACGCCTGGCCCTATGTTCTCTTGCAAGCCGTATCCCAAGTCAGGATGAATTTGTCTTGGATTTCCAAAACTCTTCCCGTTCCTTGAGCACCGCCGCCGCCCATTCCTGCACCTCGGGCAGCTGGATACGCGATGCAACATGCGAAAATTCAGATAAATCCTTGCCATGGGTGCGCTCGTACTCAACCATCTGCAACAGCAGCTCGAACTTGTCCACATCATGCACAAACTTGGCCTCAAGAGTCTCATTGTCCTCGTATTCTTGGAACACCCGCCGGATCTCGCTTCCCGATAACGCTCCTCCCGGGACATGTTTCAGCAGCGATTGCTCGATGTAGTCCATGGTTGCCGCCTCGCGCCGCGCTTTCTCCGCCTTGGGCACCAGTGTGTCAACCGGGGTAATATCTCCCACGAGGGACTCTGCCATGTCGTGAATCAGAGCCATCTTGGTGCAGTGTGGAATGTTTAATCGGGATGCAAGAGACGGGGGCGCCAGCATCGTGATGATTGCCATGCGGTACATGTGATCAGCTATCGATTCTGCAGAATAGAGACCGAAACGCCGCCATCCTTCACGTTTGGTTGTCTTGAGTCGCTCTAGGAGATGAAAAAACGGAATTGGTGAAGACGAAGACTCTTCGATTGGAGATGATAATGTAGAGAGGACTGTTGCGGTCAGACGTCTTTCTCAAGTGGCGGTCGCGATTCCCTACCTGTTTGGGGAGTCCAAGAGGACTCGGGAAGGGTTCCATTGGAGCCCATTGTGACCTCGGCGCGCTGTAATCCAGACAACAGTGAATATCAGAGAGAGACAACCCACGCGACAGTGGCGGACACTGTCGATACGTGGGAATTTTATGTTGACTGCAGAGCGGAATTTGTTGAGAAACTGATCTCTTATTGATACGTTTGATAAGAAGAGTGCAAACAGTGCAAACAGCCTCTGTTCGCATCGGCATCCTCCCATGAGCATCACATTGTGAACGGCAAGTGGAACGGGATCTTCAACCACATAGTATGAGCTCAATGCAGTCATCTCGTCCGCTGGCCTCACCGCAATGGCCCGTTTCTTCTTCCGTTACAATCTTTCTACGAAACCTGCGCCTTCTGAAACTCGATCAACAACCTGACTGGCCTGGACTCTCCAGCCAGCTCTTCTCAGGCGGTCAACAAGCTCAACGACAACGGATTAAAGGCGTGGAATGGGCATTGTACCACCTCTTTGCGCTTTGGGATCCGGAGGGCACCAAGAATGTATATTCCAACATGCGTTCCCATCGGCCTGGTGTCGCTGACTCGCCCAGAAATTGCGCCCGTTCTTTCCCCCATTGGAGTTTTTGCAATCGGTTAACCTTCGAGCGGCTCTCTTCCGAGCGCTCTCGGAATTGAAGAAAAATGGAGATCTGGGACGTGAGGCAATACTCCGCAAGACAATGCTGGACGATTGCAAGGGAGACAAGTTCGAGGAGCTGCTGGCCACCTTCTCGACAATCGTTCTGCGCAAAGTCGTGTCACAGAGACGGCACGGGCCGGAGATGAAACTCGCACTGGCAACAGAGTTGGCGCCTAATGAGGTTGCCATGCTCGGACCCCTGACGCTGGCACATATGTCTGCATTAAACAGTCGGACACGGAGAGGAGCGCAGATACGGGAGGGCTACTCTCGTTTCTCAGATCTCCTGAGCGCCAAGGCGGATGCGTTGTCTGCACGTGCGAGAAATCGAAAGGAGCTGGCCGAAGAGACTCCGCATCCAGAGAAGTTGGTTCAAGAAGTCAAAACGAATTGGTTTGGGAGTCAGACCTGGGCAGATACCCTACTGGATGGTGGATCGCCGAGTGCCGCAGACGGCTTTCTCGAGATGCCCTTTGAACTTGCGCGGAAATGTGCGAGGCAGGGAAACATTGATGTCCTTACAAAAGCAACGAACACAGATCTGCTTCTAGACCTGGAACATCGGGTTACCTGCCAGAAAGCCCGTGCGAAGAGATTGAAGGAGTTCAAAGCATCGTTGGACAGAGAAAGGGATGCAAATGAGCGTAATGAAGGTCCACAAAGCCCTGCAAATGCAAACGCCCTCACGTTCAGAGATCATCAGTCCATGACCGTGGCCAGCTTATCCAAGACAGTTCGCCAGGCGACAGAGACGCAGGACCTGATGCACGAGCATCAAGCAATCCTTACGTCCTTGGAAGACGCCTTGGCCGAAGTAAAAGGCAGACGTGTGACTGCTAACATGCAACCACGGTTTCCTCCTCGGCGCGTTGACGACTCTTCTCACGTGGAGCGCCCCAAAACTACATCTACTCTTGCGCCCATCACAGATGAGGAGCGGCGCATGCTATCCCCCTCCCCTGGAATTACAGTGACAAGTGCAGACCATGAGCCACGTCAATCTCCGGAGTTTGACACTACACAAACACATTCCGATCATCAGCACTCTCCTGATGATCCAAAACTGCCTGCAGCGGCTGACATTGATCAACCTGATCGGCTATCTCCAGATCCAGATGGCCCACCGCTGCCCCAAAACTCCTCCCAAATTCGACCAGCGACACTTGTCGAACGAACTCGACAGTCAATGTCCCTCCTCCAGCCGCAATCGAAGGCCCAGACGCGCAAAACATCTTCATCACGGAAGTCATCAGGATCAAGACAATCATACCCAGCCAATCCATTTGAAACCCCTTCTAAACAAACAGAACCACCACCGGAACCGCCATCACGGTCTGGCGCATCCACGCCTCGCGATAAGCTCTTCTCCGATGACGCAGACTACGCTAGTGTCTTCAAGAGCAGGCCGCGGATTGCCACCAGTCCCTTATTCTCTCCAGCGGTTCATGTAGGCTTGGATCAGGCTTTGAGTGAGGAGGATTACGATGATGGTGCGAGCGAGCTTGATCTCGCAGCAGATGTGTCACCGCTCGGGAGTAGGGCACGATGAGGGTGTTTTACAGTATGGAAGTCGGGATGTACATAGCAAAAATAGCTACAGCGGCCGCTATAATCAAAAAAAAACTGGCAGGCTGGCATTGTCACTTTCCTATCTATGCCTGGGCATCTAACCTGGGCATTGGCCGGCACGCTATGACCGTTGGACTTCCGGTGACTGCTTCATGATCCTATATGATTCTAATGTATAGAGTTATCGTGTCAAAGGCGGAAAAAGTAAACGAATCGACGGCATGAAATCAAGTAACCACGACAGAGAGTAAAAAGGGGCCACATTGCCATCATGTACATCATGGATATTGATACATGGTGGTCCTGCTCATTGAGGTCGCTCCGTCGACACGGTTCCCTTGAGCTTCGCCGACTCCGTCTCGCCCTCTCCCTTCACAGACTTGCCCGGAGCATCGAGTTCTGGATGCTTCGTCTCCGTGTTGCTGACTCCCTGTTGCTTTGCGGATGTTGCGCCGGAGAATTCTCCAGGACCCTTAGGAGCCCGCTGTGCTTTGCCCTGTTGGCAAGCTCGCGTTAGTCCCATGCATTGTTTCTTTGCCTTCATTCGTAGAAAACAGTGATTGCTCATACCGGATCATATTCAGAGGGCTTTTCACCCTCCTCTGCCGTGTCAGCCGGTTGCTCTGCAGCCTGCTCTGCAGGAGCGGCATCTTCCTGGGCCTTTTCCGCAACGTCGTCCTCCTTCTCATCCGACGGCACTGTTCCATGATCGCTGACTACTGGACGATGCGGACCTCCACCGTGCTCGGTCTCCGGCGGACCCGACTTATACAGGTAGTAAGCAGCGGGAATTGTAAACGTTGCGGAGGCAAGAAGCCTACAATGTCATCTCAATTCCCATCCTTTACCATCAGACAAGACATGGAACATACCATGGCAGGTCGCTGCCGCTCTTGGGCCCAGTAGCACCCGTGGCATAGGTGCGGCGAGTGACAACACGGGCCGCTGTTCCCGTGCGGAGAGCTCCCACCCGCTGAGTTGCAGTTCTGATCGATCGGAGGACCGAGGAAGAATGGAATCGCAAAAGAGACATGTTGATGAAGCAATTGACCGCTTTACGGAAGATTATGGGACGAGAATCTCAGTAGGAAACGGATCAATGGAGGTTGATCTCAGTGAATTGGATAATTTATCCGCCAAGCTGCATGCGCCGATGACGATCAGGTCATCAGATGATTGCTTGATCACGTAATCACCACCAACAAATATTTGATGACAGAAAGGGATGTCTATAGCACTACGAATGTGATCCGGACCTTATGAGGACCTTTTCAAAACGTGTAGCGATAGATCGCTGCTGGTAATCTGCTGTTCTGATGACGCTTTCCAGCTACTTAGACCTCTCGATGGAGCATGATGTCATCGCGTTTCAAGTGAAGAAGCTGCTCCGGCAATTCAGAGTGAACCCGGTGACATCAATGGCTCAAATCAAGGAATTCTCAACTGTTCTCTTATACCATCTAACGGCCTTTTCACTCTTTGCATGCTTGGAGCTTTGGGACTAAAGCCTTGAGCTTGCCAACGGTATGGAGGTTGACTGCTATGACAGTTGACGATAGTTGCATGCGGCTGAAGCTTCAGTGAGGTATTAGTAAGCACGGCTCAGCAAAGGTCATCTATTCCTAGCATGGAAGCTTATTTACAGTATTTGGTACCCCACGTCCACCTTCGTGTTCATCATCGCTGGTGGCCGCCAGCTTCTCCGGTCGACCTCAGTTCTCTTCTCTCTGGCCAGAAACTTCTCGAGAGAGACGTTGCTGTCACTCCATTGTGATCCCTTGAGGCCCATCTCCCAAGAGCACGCGGCAGGGCTGCGGTGCTTACTTCAACCATGGCGGGCCAGCCGTCCTATCATACTGTCAACTCGCTGCTGGTCAAAGTCAGCGACCCGGATCCAGATATCCGGTACATGTCGCTGAATGATCTCTTTGGCATTCTCACCAGTCCGGGTTCGGCATTTCTCACGCATGACTCCGCAACCGCCAAGAAGCTGGCCGACACCCTGCTGTCGGCGCTGGACGACCAGAATGGAGAGGTGCAGAATCAGGCGCTGAAATGGTACCGCGCCACTCGCTCAAGCTCCAGCGGAAAGAAGGCTCATCTGACAAGATTTTTAGTATAGGTCCTTTTGCATTGCGGCTGCCGGTCAGTGGCCTGTCGCCCCTCCTCGAGCGCCTGGCCGATTTGACGTCCTCA
This sequence comes from Thermomyces lanuginosus, assembly GCF_041956635.1. Taxonomy (NCBI): domain Eukaryota; kingdom Fungi; phylum Ascomycota; class Eurotiomycetes; order Eurotiales; family Trichocomaceae; genus Thermomyces; species Thermomyces lanuginosus. The sequence continues at coordinate 110,610 of NW_027192349.1, read as the reverse complement.
ACCACGATTGATACCTCGGTGCCTAACACGGCCCTACGGATGATTGTCAAGTCATTGCCGTCTCCGCAAACTGGAGTCGCATCGTCCCAAGAAACATCTGCAGCTGTGGGCGCCATCTCCAATGTCCTCATCCCTCGCCTTACCGGACAAACACCGTCGCAGGGCGGTCGGCCGGGTTCTGCCACCAAGGGCATGCTGGAGAAGGATCCGGTGAAGGGCTTTAGCGCGGATGCAATTGACGTTCTCATTGAGCTGGTGAATTGCTTCGGCCCTCTCTTGAAGGAATCTGAAGTGTCGGCCTTGCAGCAGTCGGTCATGGCGATCATTGAGAATGACACTGCGGGCACGGTCGTTACGAAACGAGCTCTCGTGGCCCTGTCTGCGCTAGTCGTGCATTTCAAAGATGCCCAGCTCAGTGCATTCGTCTCCAACCTCATTGAGAGTTTCCGCTCTTCACATCTGACGGTAAACAAACGCCGCCATCTCATTGCAACGGTCGGAAGCCTCGGAAGGGCCACACCTGCCAAGTTCGGGCCGTATCTGAAGACATTGGCTCCTTTTGTGCTCTCCGCTCTGAGTGAGCAGGAGATGGATGAGCTTCGCGATGACGAATCCGAGAGCGGTGAATACGATCCTCAGGCGGACGAGCTCCGGGAAACGGCTTTGGTGACGCTCGAAACGCTTCTGTCCACATGCAGCCAGCAAATGCAGCCGTTCCTGATGGATTCGGTTCATGCCGCTCTCCGTTGTCTGAAGCATGACCCGAACGTCGCCATCGAAGAGGATGAGGAAATGGGAGGCACGCAAGATGAAGGAAGTGACGATGGCGCGACCGAGGAGCCTGAAGATGGAGACGATGAGTTTGAGGACTTTGAGGAGGAAGGAGGCTACAGCGATGTGGATGACATGAGCTGGAAGGTCCGGCGATGCGCAGCCAAGTTGCTGCACACTGTTGTCCTGACCTACGGCAGTGGACGATTACTGGAGGATGGGACGCTATATCAGGTTGTAGCGCCGGTATTGATATCTCGAATCAACAAAGAACGGGAAGAGAGCGTAAAGCTTGAAGTGGTGATCGCCCTTACGGCGCTGATTCGAAAGACAAGTGAAGGCTCGACCGTTGTCGCTCTCAACGGTTACCATGAGCCCGTGGGAGGCTCAAAGAATTCTCGGAAGAGAAGACGCCAAGATAGTTTTGCTGGGACTCTCGACTTTGAACCGAGCATGGGCACCACCTCTGCCATTAGCTCTCCCATCATCCAGCCCGCTACACCAGACTCCGGTGCCCAAGCAGAACTAACGCGTCTGATTCCTTCAATTGTACAGAGTCTGGTCAGAATGTGGAAGCGAGCTGCTATCCCCCTGAAGCAAGCCGCCATTACGCTGCTCAAAACCCTTGCATTGTCGCGTTATGGAGGGTTGACCGATTTTCTCCAGCAGATTGAAGATCCCATTGTGGATGCTCTAAAGGCTTCTGGATCTGGTGCGACCGTCACAGCCGGCGCTGCCGTCAGCACGGGCACTCTGCAGATCGAGACGCTAAGCCTCATCAGCGCCATTGCTGAAACTCACGTCTCGAACACCCTATTGCCGTTCCTCATTGCGCTGATACCTGGCGTGGCGTCTTTAGTCGATGATCGAAACTATAAGGTGGCTAGTGAAGCTCTGGGTGCGGTTGAGCATATTGTCAAGGCTCTAACACCGCCTCGAGTTCCAGCAAACGAATCCGATAACCTGGGCCATCAGCTGGAGAAGCTGTACAGTGTAATTGTCTCGCGAGTCCGTGACACTAGTACCGACCTCGAGGTTCGTCAGAGAGGTCTCCATGTCTTTGGCGTTTTGCTAGCACGCACTTCCGGAGAGGGAGGCCGCAAATTCTTGTCCGCAGATCACCGGTTTCAGGGCTTGTCTCTTTTGGTGGATCGCCTTCGCAATGAAACTACTCGACTGGCGGCGGCCCGCGCTGTCGATGATGTTGCCGTTCTGGCTGCGAGCGAAGATGACATTACTCCTGCCTGGATCAGTGACGTGACTGCCGAACTCGGTGCTCAGCTTCGCAAGTCCGATCGCACGTTGCGTGGTGCCTGCCTAGAAACGCTTCGAAGTTTGGCAATGAACCCTATCACGCGAGCACACTACGACAGCAAGGCGCTGGTGAACTTGGAAAACTTCCTGCTGCCACTCATTGCCCCCGAGGACTTGACTCTGCTAGGTCCGGCGCTTATCATTTTGGCCAAGATAATTCCCGGTAATGCGTCGGAGCTAGTAAACGAGAAGCTCAATGTGGCCCTCTGCAATGTCGTCGCTGCTCCATTAGTGGGTACGGCACTGAAAGCGCTCCTTCTCCTTGTTAAGGTGATTGGAGAGCAAGGCGCCGGTGCAGATCTGATGGCGCGTTTTCTGCGGGATGTTGGCATCAACGGGGAATCGTCCGTCGTAGGTAGGGCCATTGGAACGTTGCTGGTTCACGGTGGGCCAAACCTGGGAGTCAAGATGGATGACTTCCTAACCGAACTGCGCACCGCGCAAGACAGCCAGCGCAAGTGTCTGGCACTGGCCATTCTTGGCGAAGTTTGTCTGCGTATGGGTGCTGATAGCCCACTTAAGCCGGACTTGTTCATCTCAAACTTTGATTCGAAGTCCGATCGGGTGCGCCTAGCGGCTGCCGCGGCGCTTGGCAATGCGGCCGCCAGCAATCTCAGTGTCTATATGCCCGTTATTCTCGAAGGACTAGGCAAGTCTACGTCTTCTAACTATCTTCTCCTACACTCGATCAAAGAACTCTTACAGCATGCGGACCTCGTTCGCAAGGATGTTGAGCCGTTTGCGACCAAACTCTGGCAGATCCTCTTGACCGCGTCCGAGGACGAGGACAACCGTGTGGTCGGAGCGGAATGCATCGGTCGCCTGACACTCATTGACCCAGCGACATATGTACCACGTCTTCAGGAGTACTTGTCCAGTGACAACACGACCGTCCGCGGGACCGTGATATCAGCGTTCCGCTACACGTTGTCTGACTCGAGCAGCTCTTATAACAATGTCTTGCGTCCGCTTATCGTTCCAATGCTGGTGACCATGCTCAGCGACCGCGATTTGGGTAACCACCGACTAGCGTTGACGACATTAAATTCGGCGATCCACAATAAGATGGAGGTAATTCACCCGTACCTCCATGAACTGCTTCCGGCCGTTATGGGCGATACCCATGTCAAGCCGGAGCTGATCCGAGAGGTGCAAATGGGCCCGTTTAAGCACAAGGTCGACGATGGCCTGGAGCTTCGCAAGGTAGGTCCTTGTCTCCGCTGACTGCTTTCTGCAAGGCTGACCGTCATTACAGAGCGCCTACGAAACCCTGTACGCCTGTCTCGATTCTGCATTCTCTCGAATCAATGTGAGCGAGTTCTACGATCGGATTCTGGCTGGTATCGAGGACGAGCAGGATATCCGGACTCTCTGCAACCTGATGACAGCGAAGCTCATTACTCTGGCTCCGGAAGAGACCACTCGTCAGCTTGACAATCTCTCAGACCGCTACCGCGTGGTGCTGTCCTTCAAGCCAAAGGAAAGTGCGGTCAAGCAGGAGCTCGAGAAGGCCCAAGAAGCCTCGCTAGGTGTTCTGAAGATCAGCCGGGAGCTGATCAAGGCGTTCCCTAATGCGGAAGCAAGCGGCGATCATTTGCGATGGAAGTCGTATATTGAATGGATTCGAGCGAACTTTGGGGCGCAACTCCGCAGTTTGGAGGCAGAAGCATAAGTCCTTCCCCTTCTCTGCATGACGATTCGAGCAAATAGGGTTGCTAGCGTCACGTGAACTATCACGTGAGTATGGTTATCTTTCCCTAATTAGGAAAAAATTGTTGTCTTATCACCACAAGGCTGACAGCCGTCGGCTTCATATTAGAAACAGTAGAACTGAAAGATTGTGTGTAAGCATCATTGTCAAAATGACATTCTCTTTGTTTGAGACCATTTTCGAGTCTTAGACGATGTACCCTCCGTCTCTGTGCCTCGTCACAGCGGGCTGTGTTTGCTGGGTGATCTGGCAATGTGATTGGCCAGAGCCCGGCGATAGTAGCGGATAGCGACATGCACCGCTCGATCACCGTCTCTTGGCTTCACATCGGGGAGGGCGCGTCCGAGAATCCCTGCATGTTCTGCAGCGGGGGCCCTTGAATTGTCACAAACCCACAACCTTTGGCCCGTCGGTTCCTCTGGCCGTTTTTCTTTTTTAACCTCCCTCCCCGGGCGTATCGGATCAAATTATCAATAAGACACCCTAACGGGTATGGGGCCCTTGCGGGGACTATATAACCTAAACAGGGGTGCGTTGTCAAATCAGAGCTGCGGAGAGCATGGTGTTCGCAGTGTCGGTTGATCTTGCGAAGCTCGGAGAGGAAAAAGGGTGTCATATCCGTTCTGGGGGGCGAACGGATAGTGACCTTTCGGGGGGAGGAACCGGCAATCTATCAGACCATCTTGTCTCTACTTGTCACTTTTCGCCCTCTCTGGCCATAATCGTTTGAACTGATAGATTGGGGCGACGAAGTCCTCCACTTTTAGGAGTAGCGACGGCTACAAGAAGCCCATCGCGTGTGCCACCCTCGGCAAGCTGGCACCACGGAGCCATGCCTACGAACGCTGGACCCCCGCAGCCGCGGGTGGACACAGCCGCCCGCGCGCAAAATGCCTATTCCTATGTGCAGACGCCGATCGAGTTCGAAGGGGGATCGCGAGATGAATTACCGCCGATGCCGACGACAACGTTGGCGACGATGACGACGACGACTGACAACCGTGACGCCGACGGCGATGGCAACAAGGCCGGAGGTCCTGCAGACAACAAAGCCAATAATGAGCGTCCTACGAGCATGGACCCAGAGAAAGCCGTTGACCCGGTCGCGCGAGAGATCGAGCTGGCACGACAGCTCCGACAGCAGTCCATCATCACCGCCGGGTCACACAGTTCGCTCGATTTGACAGCTCAGCATCCAGCATTCTCAGCGCCATATGTCCACCGGCAAGGGTCGCCGCGACTCGAGCCAACGGGGAACTCGCAGCCGCCGCTCCAGCAGCCATTGCCGCCGTCGCAATCATCTTCACCACCGTTGGATAATAAGGAACAATCGAGGCCATCCGCTCCTCCGACTAATATTCAGCCCATCTCAATACAGCCGGACATCAACCCGCTGCAAGCGACGCGACGGCCGACAATGGGAATGGGACGAACGCGGACAAATCAGAGCGGGAATCAACCCAACAACCGCCAATCTTTGGGACCCTTCCCGGACCATGTCCCGGGTCAGGTTACCCATCCTGACCTGGTGATTCAAGGAGGCACCTGGAGCTCGGGGCTCTGCGACTGCTCCCCTAACCCCGGCACGTGCTGTTTGGGACTTGCCTGTCCGTGTATGCTCTACGGTCGAACGCAGTACCGACTCGCTCGCAAATCCCGACGGGAAGATCCCACAAACCTGCTTGGCTACGAGAAATGCAATGGGTCTTGTGTTGCCATGGCGCTGCTGTGCGGGTGCCAATGGCTGCTCGCCACGATCCAGCATACAAGGACCCGCAAGGCATACGATATCGAGGGCGATATCGTGACGGACTGCTTACATGCGACCTACTGCACTTGCTGCACACTAATTCGCGACGAGCGCGAGATTCGGATCCGCGAAGAGACGCGCGCAGAAACCGCCCAAATGGCGGTGTCAACCATGATGCGACCATATGCCGTGCCTGAGCAAATGGTTTATCCAACGAGCAACTGAATAATGCGATTTCGCTAAACTAGTGTACAATTCTTGTATGATGGCGATGTTGATTATACCCATGTGTTATGTTCTCTCGACGATCATTCTAGTTTCCTCATCGGCTTATCATCTCATGCAATGTACATAATTGATGCCTGAGGCATACAATGCGGAGTTCTTAGACCCCGTTCCTAGCTTATCTAATCAGCCAAGCCCCGGACGGAAACCCCGCATTTAACCGAACTAACCTTTAGATTGAACACACCCCCGAGAGCATCGGGCTGGCGCTGTGTCGCACTTCGGCCTGCCGATTTCACCCAGCTTTTTGCCTGTCGCATTCAGTTTTTTGCCATACGCCATCGGATCGGCATCACACCACTGCGCGATGAGTGGCACCGAGCTCGGCGCATGAGCGGACCCGCAGTCTGGATTAGTTCGATCTGGCCGCTCGCTTTGCTTCGGCTCTTCTCGCTGCCCCCCAAGCCCTAAGCAACCCGCTCTAATCATTGTCTTGCCCCGACGGGAGGCGATCACGATACCTAATCCGTTTTAATAAATGATGGAGCCTCGGAGTGGACTGGCTCCCAGGCCTGGTTACGCCGATAGCGGCGGCACTCCTGCTCCTAGACCGGAGTCGCCTGCGCCGCCCCAGCATCGTCGGGGTTACCAGGCCTGTGATCCATGTCGCAAGCGCAAGGTCAAATGCGATTTGGGCAGTATGGCTATATCTAACATTACGTGTAAAAAATGGGATAATTCGAGGATAGGCTGATGCGATTGTAGGCGTCGATAACCCCCGTCCTCCTCCATGCGTCCGCTGTCGACGTGAAAGCAAGCGATGCGAATTTTCCGCGACCCGGCGCAAGCGCAAGCCGACGGATCGGGAGGTCGACGAGAGCCTGCGCCGCGACAAGCGGATGATGGTCGGCGAGGTCGTCTACAACGACGGTGCCGACGGTAGTAGTTCGCAGGACTCGCCTTATAGCAACGACCCCCGCCGTGCGCCCTACGGAGCCGACAATTCGCCGCCGACTGCAACGGTGAATCCGAGTGCAACAACGTCGCAGTGGCCGCCGCCGCCGCCGCCTCCATCAGCGTCATCCTACAAGCCTACCTCCCAGACACCGGGGAAGGATCAATTCTCCGCCCATCCGTCGCCATCACCTCTATATTCCGACGTCAGAAGTAGCTCTCGATCATATCAAACACAGGGAAGATCATTCCTAGAGCATAGATCACACGTGATGAACAAGACTGCTGCGGATCTGCTGTCGCCCACCATCAGCAACTCCCATGATGCGCTGCATCTGCTGTCCGAAGCGGCGGGCCGGACGGAGGATCTGAACCGTCAGGGAGTGGGCAATGGTGTGCGACAGCCATCATCGTACGGCCAGTCCATGTCAGGGGTGAATTCGCCGTCGCAGCACACTCGTAGTGCGGCTCCGAAGCCGCCCCGTTCGACGTCGTCAGAATCGCAGCAACAACAGCAACCGGTGGAATCCCGGCAAAAATCTGTCATTGCTCCGGAGCTTCAGGACCTGGGGTATTTGGATGCGGTCAAAGCTTGGTCGCGTCTGCGGTTCGTACGTGCGGGATGGCTGACGGTTGAAGAAGCCATGGCGTATATTGCCTAGTACGTTATTCCTCCTGGGTGTGGTCGTGTGAAGATTATTTCTGACACAGCTAGCTACTATGAGCACCTTGCCCCATTGAGTCCGATTGTCATCCCCGACTTTTCTCCACCCTCGACACATCGCACGCTGCTGACGGATGAACCCGTGTTGGCCGTGACGATGCTGACGACCGCGTCTCGACACATGCTGCCCAAAGGCGATGGAGCGCATACTCGTGGGTACTACATCCACGATCGGCTCTGGGCGTACTTGCGCGGCATGATCGAACGTCTCTTCTGGGGTCAGGAAAAGTTCGCTGGTAATTCTTACACGACGAGCACGCCGCGGTCATTGGATCTCCGCGCATACTCAAACCCGGCGCAACATCGAGGCCATTTGCGTTCGCTAGGTACAGTCGAGGCGTTGCTGATCCTGACAGATTGGCATCCGCGGAATCTTCACTTCCCGCCGGGCGATGACGAGAACACGCTACTGGACGCCGATGCCTTGCTCCCGCCGCAGCGCGACAACGAAGGCGATTCGAAGGGTCCAAGCAGTGGACTCGAAGGCCGTGTGGCATTCCAAAAATGGCTCGAGCCAACCTGGCGTGCCGACCGCATGTCATGGATGCTCCTCAGCGCCGCGCAGGCTTTGGCCTTTGAGTTGGGTGTCTTTGACGACAAGGCTCCTTCTGGCAACGAGTCCGTTGCCGAGCAGGCTCGCAAGCGGCGTGTCCGTCGGTTAATCCTGGTCTACGTCACACAAAGCAGCGGCCGTCTAGGGATTCCGTCCATGCTGCCACTACCTCAATGGAGCCATGACATCAACCCAGTCGAACCGTACGGTACGTCCGAGGCGGATGCGGCGATCGACCAGATGCAAGAGTTCTGGTTGGCCATCTCATGGATCATGTATCAGAGCAATCACCTCCTGTTCGCTTCCAAGGAGCAGACATCGGAGTTGATCAAGACGGGAATGTACAAGCAACGGATTGCCGAGTTTAGTCCCGCTCTAAGAGACTTCAAGAGGCGGCTGGACAGTGCACCATGTGAGTTCTTCCAGGAGTGGGAATAAGTGTGCTTTACTAATGAGTGCAGTACGACCGCAAATGCGGCAGATTTTGACAATTGAATATGAATATACCCGTAAGTTGTGCCGTTCGCTTTTGAAGAGCCTGGCTGATAATTCCAGGTGTCTACGTCAACTGCCTCGCATTGCAAGCCGTCGTTGAGCGTTGGACTACGATGAACAACGACCCCGCAAACCGACCTGGGCCGGGCAATCCATCGTCGATTAATTCCCTGCGTGTGCTTATGGAACTGTACCGCGTCAATGAAAAGTACATTCAAGAAGTAGTTGATGCGTCGCGCAAGATTCTGCAAACTGTGTTGGAGAGCCTCGTACCTGGCGATCATCTGAAGCATTGTCCAGTACGGACATTTTTCCGAATTCTTTCCGGCATGATCTTTATCCTCAAGGCAAGGAACCCGCACACAAAAAAAAGGGAGCCGAGAACTAATCAATGTGCAGACATTCACCCTCGGAGCAACCGAAGATGACGTCCGTATCTCACTGGACCTACAAGACCGCACCATTGAAGCCTTGCGGACGTGCGTCGTCGACGATGTACACCTCAGCAACACCATTTCGCGGCTCCTCGAGCTGCTGACGACCAACATCCGCACGCGGTTCCTGCGGTTCGCTCCGACGGACCGAACCGCGGACGGCGACGGGCAGGACCGGGCGTCGGCAGAAAACTCTCGGGTGACTTCCCCACGTCTCAAGGAAGGCGGCGCCGCCGGCGGCAGCCGATCTTGGACAACATTGTACTCGAACCAGCCACCGACGTCATCCTCCGAAGCCAATCCGAACGCGGGCAACGACCCGTTGGCGTCAATCCCGGCGCAACCCATCAACTCGAGCACCATCACGGCCTCGACAGCCTCGTTCATGCCGCCTCCGCCGTCCGTCTACTACAACTTCTACGACACCGCGACGACCACCACCATCAACAATAACCACTCCCCTACCTCTACCACTGCCAACGAGAACCGAACCTCTCCACCCCCCGCAAACACTTCCGCCTCATCCACGGCAACCCCCAACACCGACGACCCAGCCAGCATCACGCACAACGTACCCGAGGGCGGCCTACCGGATTGGTTCGCGCTGCCACTTGACCAATTCTTCAACAGCGCCACCGCGGGCGTTGACACGGGCCTCGGCGGCACGGGTCCCATGGTCGGCGAGTTGGATATGCTCGAAGTCCTACTCAACGAGCAGCAGGATCCAGTTGGAGGCTCTTCATCCACGACGGGCGGGAATCCCGGAAACCCCAATCATCATCAAAATGGTCACGCGTCGAATACAACGACAAATACTAATACCGGTACAAATGAAGGTCAGGGTCAAAATAATGGGTATCTCTAAGGGAAATTTGGTCGGTTTGATAGGATTGTGGTATCTGTCGATCTATGGGGTTAATTTAGGGTTATATTAATCTTGGTTTTTTTACCCTGTGTTTGTTTCCATTGTCTATATCTATGAGCATGGAGCTTTCGGGCTGTGCATGACGCTTCATGGTCTGTATATAGGTAACTCAGCACATTTCTATAGTTTTCTCTTTGAAAGGACCAGACGGATGTACATATATTGAATTGTGGTACTATAAGATTCTAGTCAAAGTCCTGAACGAATATGTCTATCACGAGCAATGAGATTGATATCATTGTCATGACATAATGCATAAAACAGTACGTGCTCCTCTTCTTCCGGACATTTTCCCTCACCCTGTATGAGAATATCCCACAAAACATATATTCAGCTTTCCTCACATCCGCGAACACCCCCCATCCTCCCAAACGCCAGACCGTGAGTAATTAGTAAACATCAAGAGAGAGGAGAGACAGGAGAAGAGAGAATAAAAATCATAACTCATGGGTATCTAACGCCCAAATCTCCCATTTTTTCAAGTCCTCCCATGTTGCCCGACGGACCTGTCGCCGCCATGCGACCTTTTTACCCCCTGGTAGTGTCTCGATTACCTCGTGGGGGTCTTCTTTGCCGGGTGGTGGTGGCGGTGGTGGTTGGACGCGGATCGTCACGGCCGGCGAGGGGGACGTTGGGGACGAAGGCGATGATGGGGAGGATCGTCGGGGGCGCTTGCCTAGGCTGGATCGTGGAACGGTGCCGTTCATAGTTGCCGAGTGCGAGGTCTGGGTTGTATCCGACGTCCAATCTCTCTGGTTCCCTGTCGAGTTTGAGTTTGGTGGCATGTGGGTAACGGTCCAGCTGGGACTGTTGCAGCCGGTGGTAGTATTTGTGGACGACGTTGACGTCTGTGCCTGGCTGCTGCCAGTCGCGGGGCTAGATTGTGAGCTCTCTTCGGATTCTGCCAACCCTGTCAAGTCTTCGACCGGGACTGTGTAGAATTTGCCCAGTACCCATGCCCTGCACCCAAAACCGACAATCTGTAGGCTAGAAGTGGACTGGTCCCCAAAGAACTTGGAGAGACGGTCCTCAAGGAATGGCTCGTTGAGAATATCCACCTGGGACGGGTATACGCCGTTGGATTCGCGGGCTTTTTCCGTCACTGGGAGCATCACGCGCATCGCGGAAAGGTTGCCGAGGAACGGAATCAGGAGTTGGCACGTGTGTAATGCATCGGACTCGGCTGCGATCGCTAGTTGCTTGAGGTTGGGACAGCTGCGAACCAAGCGCGCAATCATCTGCCCGGACAACGGCCATCGTGAGGGCAGTAGGAGATGCTTCAGCGTCGCGCCGTGTTTGGTGAGTAGCTGTCCAAAGTATTGGTCCCGCATCTGAAGAATATGGTTCATCAAATGTGGATTTGGAGACGTATGGACGAGTTGAGTATTCTGACTGCCAACCGATGGCGAGAAGTCGATTTGCAGGGACGCGTGATATCGAAAATTATTCAATTGGTCAATCGGCGTGCGCATCGGATTAACAAAGTATAGCTTCTCCAGCCCCTCGAAGCTGACCAAGTATTCAAAGAAATCCTTCATCATGGTGTCGTGGCGGATCGATCGCACCGAGCCCTTGCCCTTGTTGATCTTGGAGGGCGGCGGTGCCTTCACCCACGACCGATCGACAAAGCTCGTATGCGCTCCGTCTTCGTAGGATGCTGCACTAATAAAGGTAAAATCTTCCAATTCTGACATGTCTACCGCATCGTGGAGGTCATCAGAATGCCGTGCGTAGAGGTTGTACAGGGACAACTTCCTCAGCTTGAGCGGGGACTTTTCAAGGATACACTTTCGGAAATAATCGTGCATAGCTACACTCGGTTCCTGCTCCTCGCGCATCCTTCGCGACCAGTGCAAGGTCAGCTCACGGAGGTTGCGGCTACGGGCCAAAATGGTCGAGATGTCGTCCGGATAGCAGAGGGGATCGATATGCGTGAACGCCAACGAGCGCAGATGCGGCATTGGCGGCAGCACAATCAGTGGCCGCGGGTGACGGCTCGTCGGGAAGCGGATCCACAGATGCTGCAGTCGCGGCAACTGTGCGAGGCCAATATAAACCGTTTCCAGCATTTTGGTGTTCAGCTCCCAGCGGAAGCTCTCCAGATTCGTCATGCGATCGATCGCCGCACGCACCGCGATGTTCAGCATCATGGACGAGTCCGGCACGCGTCCGAACCGCGCGAGTTCCTCCAGCTCCGGCTCCTTCCATTCGCCCTTCAGGATGATGCTGCGTACCAGGGTCGCATACGGCCGCGTGATCAGGGCATTCAGACCCATGGAAAACGGGCTGGCGCTGCCCCAACCCTCGGGCTCATCATTGCGAAACCGAATGCGGTCGTAGAAGCACAGGGTGATGTCGCGATAGAGCTGCGGCAGCGCCATGTAATGCAGCGCGCGGCATGTCCGGCAGAGGCGAGCCAGGTCTGCGGGATCGTCGACCTAATGCGCGAGAAGGCAATTCTCAGCGACGAGTAAACGCCATTTTGCTTTCCCCAAGACCACTCACATAAGCCACAATCTGCGCAATGATATTCAGCGGCAGCGCCGTCAGACCTACTATCGGCTGCTGTTGTGGCCGACCTGGCTCAAACCCGCCGCCGTTGGGCATGTTCTCGAACATGTAGTTCCGGGGTCCGTTCCCATTGACCGCCGCCATGATCTGCTCTGCGGGCAGCTTGCTGCGGTCGGGTCATCTAAAGCCTATATCATCATCATGGGAATATTTCTCTGGAATGTGGGATCGCCGGGATCCTCAAGCTGATACAGTCCTTGTACGGTAGCCTGGAGTCAGTCCAGTGACTTTCAGTCCCTTCCAGACCCTCTTGGGGTTTCTCGGAGCTCTCCGAATCCCTCTATTCGTCATCATTGGTCACCTGACTAACCGCTTTGGGCATGTGCTGTTCCAATCGGTATCGGCGGGTTAGCAAACTCACGGGTATGTAGTTAAATTTATCAACACCAGGGCCGATTGGGAGTTGACCTTTGGATTGACACAGCTGTTGGCAGATGACGGCAGGCTTTATTTTTGAGAATCTGCAGTTTATTCGACTCTATTGATGCAAGCATCGCATGCACTCGAATTTACGTACCGAGGGTTGGGTGTTGTAAGTATTGAAAATTTTGCAACGCCTTAGTTTAAATTGGCTACGAGCATTTCCGTTTCCAGCCATAGGTTAACTCATGCCAAGACCAATAGTTTCCGAACCAATGAGAAGTTTCGGAGGGCATAAAGAAGAAAGCTCTGCGAACTTACTCTGTACTCTGGAAGGCTAAGTAACTGCGAAACCTCAAACCTGTTTTGAACTTGACAGGGTTTTGGGCCCAGCGGCTCGGAGCCCGGGCTTTGCTTATGCCGAGCCGCTGGGTCCCGTTCGCAGGCCGGCATCACCGGCCGAAGGTGAAATCTCTGAACATGTCCTGTACGGCAAGGTTGCTCGAACTTAGCCGTACAGAGAAGATCATGGACGGGTTCGACGGAACTAAGCTAAGCATTTCGCTTCCGCAACATAATTACTTACTCATTTACTCCAAAACCGCGGCTTATTGTTGGTATCTGTTGGCCAATCTTGTGATGAACCTTACGAATCCTCCCGAGTCCTGACCGTGAAAACAAGGCTCGTAGCACAACAATTTGATTTCGTAGGGATCTAATCAATCTATGAGCGAGTCCAAAATTTGATCAAGCCTCCATCAGGGAACGGCGTCATGGACTCATCAATTGAGAATCCCCCCGAGTATGGCATGTGCACAGATACGGAGTTGTTTACTGTACGGAGCAATAGTCTTCGGGGATGAGCGGTCCGCGACGCCCTACGGCCTGCGGGTTGTGGCCGAAACTAAGCCCTAACTGCCAAGGATCGGAAACCAAAAAAGGCTAGCATACACGTGGTTCTCCTGACCAGCCAATCAAGCCGAGAGAAAGTGGTCGGGTGTTCGGGATCTTCGAGCATGTTTTGCAGTTGCCAATCGTGGGAGGGGATGGACAAATGGGGCAAGCATACATAAATGCTTATGCTTGTGCATAACTTGCATAATAGATCACTTATGCCAACATAAAAGTAACCTCCATAGTTTCTTTCAACTGTCATGTTTCAAAGTCGGCTCCGTGCCCTATGTACTGTACATGCAAGCCACAGACCAGATGGATGCACAACTAACTAACCAACAAGCATCATTTGATTCTCTTCCCTCCATCTGACGTAATCATAGTCCCCGTCGCAAAGCTATCCTTCATTGCATACACGTACGCCTCGGCCACCTCCTCTGGCCGACCGATCTTGTTGAGCAGATTCTGCGATGCCCATTTGTCCATCAATTCCGGCAACTTATCTTGGGGCCACCCGTCAAAGAGCTCCGTCTTGATGGAGCCCGGGTAGACCGTATTCACCCGAATGGGCGCGAGTTCAACCGCCAAGCTGCGCGTGACGCCCTCGAGGCCCGCCAAAAACCCGCAGATCGCGGTCCACTGCAACGGCGGTCGGAAATGAGTGCCGCTGGAGGTCAACGTGATTGACGACGTGTCCGCGACTTTCATGTAACTGCGGGCCAGCTTAGCAATGATGAGCGGTGCGAGGTAGCGCACATTGCCGACGTTGCGAATGTATTCGAGAGAGAGATCCTCCAAGGTTGAGAATTTAACCCAATTGCCGGCCGTGAAGACGATATGGTCAAGCAGCGCGGTCCGATTCTCCGTCGCCTGGTTGAACAAAGGATGGAGATCCTCCTCAAGCTTTTCGGCAATCGACAGGTCGCACGGGTATCCGGTGATGCGCGCATGGAAGTTTGGATCCGGGTAGGCGTCCTTGAGCCGCTGAATGGCGTTCTCGACACGTGCGGGTTTCGAGCTGGAGAGGATCACCGTTGCGCCATGCTCGAGCGCAGCTTCTGCCACGGCGAACCCAATGCCCGACGTGCCGCCAAAGATGAGGACGCGGTGGCCGGCAAGCTTGTGCAAGTACTTGAACTGCAAAGGAGACATCGTGCCAACTGAGCCGATGAACTTGAGCAATGAATCTAGTGTATTGACAAACCAATTCGACGACTTTACTATGCTTCTACGATGACTCTTCGCCCTTTTTATGTCGAGGATGTTCCTCTCATGTCGTCCATGGCGGTGGCATTGTATATGGGAGGTATTTCCATATTAGGAAGGTTAGGGCTGTCGGACGAAATCGTTCTTCGTCCGGATGGCCATCAAACTGGATTCTCCACGTATTTTCATGGATTTCGACCGAGAAATCGTCCGACGATATGGTAGTCAATGTCCAACGAAGGTCGAACAGAACCCTAATATGCGGATCGGTCCCGGAGGTGATTGGTCCACCATTTTACATTACATTCCAAAAGACATTACTCCGTACAAGTAAGTATATTTAGCGTGCCAACGAGCAAAACCGTGTCCAGGACTCCAAGGTTCTGCAGATCAAATAGAAGCTTTTCACCAGGTTTAGCTAGAGCATCATTCGACATTACAATCTATTTTCATTTACAGAGTGCTCTTCTATACGGCACCTGGTAAAGCCTGAAACCTTTCCTCCATCGTTCAAACTGTTGACACATGATCCACCCTTTTTGGATCGCCAGATCTTCTCCACAGTTCATGGACTCGTAGAACATAGGAATCCGAAAACCTTACTTCTGTTTTCGGCATTTTGTCCTTTACTTCACTGTTTCGTCTGACTCTTTGGAAAGCAACATGCATCACGTGGGCCATATAACCCTAGTTTTTCAAGCTTTGCGCAGGGACCAACTCCAACACCACAATTAACTAGTCCCACTGGCTTAGTAGTTAATGCCAATCAAAACTTCAATGTTAGTTGTTGCATCGGTTCGGCTGTTCACAACTGCAACGAAGACACGGTTCACGAACACATGTAGTCGGCCCGAACTTCCTGATTTTGGTAAATTTCGGACCTGTATTCCGCCCCCCAACAGCGTTATGCGTCTGTGCCTCAATGACCGTTGGTCCTACTATGTATTAGTTGATCCTGTGTTTGTCGTTTCGGTGTAGATTAACCCGAACAAAAGCTAAGGCAGCATGTAATATCCAGCTCCCTAGTGGAGTCCTTAATTCAAAGGTTTTTATATATGCTGGTGGAGTTGAAGGATAGGACCCGAGATCTATTCTGTATCTGCACGCGACCGTTTTGCCCGACTCTCCTTTCCTCGACGAGATCTCCTCTTCAAATCTCGAGCCCACTTGTCCTCTGGCAGGGGAATGATCCGGCAGCGGTGGGAGTCAATGGCAAACACCTGACCTAACTCTTCATTCCAAAGCATATTTCGAACCCACGGATCCGTATGGTCGACCCATTGCTGGGAAGCTCGTTTACTGTCCGACATATTTCATCTTCCATCTTCCCATCTGTACCATATCCTCCGTCTTTCGTGGGTGTCTTCTCACCTGCCCAGCTTACCAGCAGCGTATGCTGAACCTCGCCAGCACCATGACGGAAATAGACCATATCCAGGTCAGCACGTGAATCAACTCTCGCAGTTTTTGAGAAACTTGTAATCCTTCATTTTTCGAGAAACCAGGGGCCAAAGCCACAACGTGGTATTCTCGCCGACGATGGTATAACCGTGCGTGGCGGAGGTGATCTTGAATGGTACGCAATAAGCTCCGCATCCCCTCATTGGTGTGCAGTAGTGATCTACGTCTTGATCGAGGTGGTGTTCGAGCATTTTCACAAGTTGCGTGGCGTCGATGCAGTGCCGGTCGCCATCGTTGCCTCGTCGATGGAGATCGAAAATTGGGCACGCGTCATCTAGCCGGCCGCCTTGTTGCAGTCCCAAAAGGCACCGTTGCGTACAGAAGCGATTTGCATGCTGCTGATTCGTTCTGTCGACTGAACGTGTTCATAGCTACTTTCCTTCGTCTTCGACGCAGAATTCGAATCGATAAAGCCCTTATAGTCTGAGTCAGGAGGATCCAAGCCCCGTTCTGCACGGGGAATCTGTTTCAGCACCTCATCGAAGCTCGTCATTCATCTTCGTAGTTGCTTAGTGTATATGCCGCGGTACTACCGTTGCCGATTACGGGAGCTGTTGAAGCCCAAGATTGAGCTCAAGCAATAATTTATCCCAACACAAAGCTGGGCTCTTGTCTGTCACAAGCTTAGCTAATCCTGATCGTCGCAGTTATTTACGAAAATCATGCTTCCGACGCGACGACACAGTCGAACCAAGCAGCTCATGCCTCGATCGGAACCAGAGCAGGAACGAAGGTATCTATCGCCGGCTCGAAGGTGAACCGATACCTTAGGGGTTGGATGTGCCTGAGTTAATGAATAGAATCCAGTCAAAGTGTTTTGCTGTCAGCGATTAGCTGCTTGATAATATATGATACAGGTCTGCGGCCAGATAATCTCTCAACTGGTAGGTACACTTCTCTTGAGATTGAGACTCCTTCTAGATACAGCGCCAACAGATTATGTATTGCGAACCCAAGGAACATCTCTATCCAACAAATGGGTATATACTAAGCCGAATAAACCAAACCAGCCAAAAACGCCTCCCAATGCCAATCCAACATGCAAGCTACTCATAAAGGCGGGTATGTTCAAGAAACACTACTACGGTGACCCAAACCGGCCTCCAAATCCGGCTCCTCCCCGCGGTCAGACAAACGTGATGGAGCCGCTTCTCGAGAAGGAGAAACAGTGGTTCTAGAACTAGCATCGCGTGGAGAGCGGGGCTCATTCTCGATTGTCGTCGTCACCGCAGCGGGAATCTCGGAATCGCGGCGCGGCGATGGACTCGAACTTACAACCGGGCCGCCGTTATCCAATGATCCTGATCGCCGAGCTTCCTGAGGTTGTTGCGCCAATGGAGGCACGACGGCAGTGTCTGCAGCCGGTGACGGCTGGGCAGCAGTTTGTTCTTCCCCTGACTGTGGAGGAGGGCGAGGTGAGCGAGCCGCAGCGGGCGCCGGCGATGACCACGTAGGTCTTGATCGCTCCCGGGGTGGAATCACCGTCACGGGCAGCTCCTTTGGGGTACGTTTGGTAGAGAAGGAGCCGCCGCGCCAGTGAAGAGGAAGAATCGCACCAAGCAGCTTCGCTGAGCGGGATCCGGTACCGTCCGCTTGGTTCTCGCTGAAGCTGTCGTCGGAATTGTGATCATCATTGTTATTATTGCCGGACGCACGGGACCGGTCTGGGTGCTCGTGCGGGCTCTGAGCTTCCTGGCTTTGGGTTCGTTCCTGTGCGTTGGCGACCTCCTGCGGTGGAGAGGTACGCCGGCGGGTGAAGAAGTTGGCGGCTGCGAGCCACCAGCGGCCTTGGGTTGGGAGAATCGCGGTGCGGCTGTCATTATTGGAAGGATCACTGGTGACGACTTGCATTTCCTTGTCTCCTCCATCTGAAGACGAAGTGGGATCGTGTGGATGCTGGTGGTCAGCAGCATTTTCATCTATCGGCGGCGTTGGACTTGTGACGGTGTGATAGCGCACGTAATACACAGTGCTGGCCACGCTGGAGGTTTCCGCGCGACTGACGGGTGATGCGGCCGCTGGCGGGACGGAGAGGTACTCAATCGACGTTCCCAGTTCGTGCGAGAGATTGTGCGTTGCCTGACGACTTGCACGATGGGCACTCTGCGTCCGACGCAACTGTCGCCGGTGGAGGCCCATAACGCCTCCCCACGTTGCGCCGGTGCCGCGCCCGCCGTCGTGGCCACCCCGGCTGCCCGCCGGTCGAGGCCAGTCAACTTCCTCCGACGGAGTAACCTCGAGCATCTCGTCACCGTCGAAGATTTCCCGGCCGAGGATGCCGTCCTTCCGCTCGTCGCGCTCCAAGGCCTCTATTCGTTCGACCCATTCCCAGACTACCACGCTTGCGGCTGTAGAGCCCACCCATCGAATATACTCACCCCATCCGGAAACGTTGGGAGAGGAGATATCGAGGATGAAGAACACCACGGGAATCAGAACAGCACTCAAAGACAACAACGCCACCAGACAAATATTTCGCATCTTTGGATGAAAGAACGCGAACCGATGCTTCGATAATGAGTAAAAGATCACCCATGCTGCGTAGAGAAGGTTCAATGCCAACTCGAACAAATAAGCCAGCGCCGGGATAGCGTCTTCAAAAAGCCGAGGATGTGTGTTGGACGCGCCCACCACAAAATTATCCAAAATGGCAAACGTCGTATCTAGCACGATGAGTGCAAAACCAACCCACTTGATCATCACTTTCTCTTTATGGCGTGGGAACAGACGGATGAGAGTCTGCACCTGCGCCAGCCACAGAAACGTACTGGACACGACGCGGACGACGCGCAACTCGATCCCATCCATCACCTCCTGAATCATGGCGGCTGAATCTGTATAACCGCGGTTGTACTGCCTCTCAGCGACGTGCAGCGAGTCCACCGTCGCGATCGTCAAGGACGAGGCAACGAGCACCGCGGCCACCTTCTGCAGCCAGGGCCGCCCGCCGACACCGACAACGGACGAGCTTCCACGATATGAGCCGCTGATTACGCCATGACGGCCGAGAAAATTCCCACCACCTCCGGGTCCACCAATGTAGAAGGTACGCGGGGTGATGAAGAGGATGATGACCAGCACGTAGCTTACCACGGTCATACACCCGATGGCATACAGCTGCGGGGAGACCGACGAGTAGAACGGGTCTCCTGATGTGATGATCGCGGATGGTCTGGATTCAGGCGCACCGGTGCAGGGAGGCTGGTAGACGAGGTTGTCGGTCAGGGTCATAGAAAAGGTGCGGTTGATGGTGAGCACGCCTGTCCAAGTACTATTGTCAGTTCCGCAAGGTCAGAGATCGAAGATATCAATCGCATAGACCAACCATCACTAGGAAGCAGCACCGGTGTGCATGTCGGATCGAGCGAAGTGACCGGAGACGGTGGGCTAGCCCATAACTGACGGCGCTCCAGGTCCGACATGGTCCTGGAGCCCTAGTCACTATGACTATGAATCTGCGCGACTTTTCGCGCAATTGCCCGCGGGGCGGAGGCGCGCACCCCGACACGATCAAGTCGGCCAGGTCCGAATATCAGCCATGAGCGGCTTCGCTATGCGGCGGAGGGATCAGTCGATCGCGGACGACGGAAGAGAGCGCGCGGTCAGTAAGTAATCAGATAGTTGCGTTGTCAATGTCTGGTCGGCGCGAATCTGCTGGGATAATCGAAGCCAATGTCTAGCAAAGTTGAGTCGGTCGGGGTCCAGTCAGCTGTCGATCAACCCAGACGATCTGTCTCGACTCTCGAGTTGCTCCCTCCTCTCCGTTTGCTTGATGAGCCTGGCAAAAAGCCCGGACATGCCAAGATAATGCCAAGCTTGCGCCAAGATCGGTCCGCCACCCCTAGTTTATCACGTGACTATACCGATCTTCGAACGGCCGATTGGCTGAATTGGATGCATCAGATAAGCAGCTGTTCCTGTGCTCAACGGGCCGGGATTACAGTCGAGAGGTTTGTAGACCGTAGTCAGGTAAAAAACATTACTAATTCAGGGCAATTTATCGATCAGAATCACAATGAAACACTATCGTACAGCACATCAAGTCATCCCATCCAGGCCACGGGAGCGAAGCGCATGCACCGGGCTCAAAAGATTGTCCTTCGGTTTGGCCATGTCGGAGCTCGACCCGGCAGTCGTCGTGAGCCGAAGGGGCTCCGGAGTCTTGCGAGAATGCACCGTCATGTCACTGCTGGCGAAACTATCCTCGCTGTTCTGGCGGGAGAGGGTCGACGGGGTCCGTTGCCCAACGCCCGGACCCATCAGTCCTCGGATACCGCCGGTCTTGCGCAGTGGCAAATCCGTCGTTCCCGCCGTCAGCACATACAGGAGATACTTGAGGTTAGGGAGCGTGTGGCGGATGTCCAGCACTCGAAGACCGCGGCGGTTCAGGAGAAATTCAATATCCTTGTTCAGCAGGAAGACGCCGTATTCGAAACGATACTGGACGTTGACAGGGTACAGCGGAAACGTACGCTGCGGAAGAGACACCGATACAGGGTCTTCAATGACAGAACTGGAGGAGTACGGTTTGATAGGGTAGGGGATCGGGGCAGAGAGGTAAAAGGACAGGAGGTAGACGACGTGGGCAGTGTAACCCAGTGCGGCGGCCACGGTATCGCGGTCAATGTCGTCGAATGTCGAGTTGGGCAGAGGCAGTCCAGCGATGGTAAAGGCAAGGGGCTTGCCCGGGATGGGCTCGATAGGGTAAATTTTCATCAGATCCTCGCAGATGCGACGAATCTGTCCGCTGGCATCGTCGTGAACCTTGGCCAGCAGAGAGGCGCTCGCCGCCATTTTTGACTCGGCGTCAGGTAGGTGGCTGCTAATGCTTTCCTGAGTCTGACGGCCGCGAGCCATGGCTTCGCGTCGAGCCTGCAAACTGGCCATGAGTGCTTCTTTGCGGCGGATCTTGTTGCGTAGCTGCTTTTTCTCATTCGCGACAGCGCGCTGCGCGGACGCGACTCTTTCCTGCGCTTGAGACACTCTGTCAACTGCCTCCAAATTTTTCTGATTCTCCTCGAGAATCTTGTTGATTTGTGCCTCTAACTGCTCTCTCGTTGCCAGTGCATCCTGGATGCACTCATCCAATGTAGCTAGGCGCATTAGCGCATCGTAAGAGGATGTAGTCTGAACGTCCCCTCGAAATGAAGCGGAGGGTGGTGCCCGAGGGGCCGGAGGAAGATCAGTGAGATTGGCGTAAACGCCGTCAGCGAAATGAAAGAGGAACGAGTTTGGCGGCAGCGGCTGATGAAACGTCTCAATGGTCTTTCCAAGGAACTGTAACGACCGCAGACTTAGCCGAAGCTCGACCAGCAAGGTGTATTCGGCCATGACCTCCGTCTTGGCCCACAGCTTGACGGTCAATTCATCGCGCCGTGATATTCCCGGGCCACATAGGTTAAGGTCAAAAGACCGAAAGGTTGGGTTGGCGGACTTCTCGACTACTTCGCTAATGTACACGGGATCCTCGACACCGTCGCAATGAAGAGAAAACCACGTATCCGCCATGCGCGACCGGACGACATCCTCTAGCTTGCCCTGTCTAACTTCGGGGGTGGCGCCGCTCCAGGGTAAGGTGCTTCGGCGGCGCAGCTGTTCCGGACTTTTTTCTGCTCCCTGTGACTCCCTTTTGCGTGGCGTATGGTTCAAGTCCGTATACGACCGCGAATGGTGCAGCGCACGAGTTTCGGGCTGCAGCAGCTTATCTGGCGTTTTAAGGGTGGTTGGAATGTCATCTTCGTCAATTGTCTTGCCGCGCGGGCGGGTGGGAGGCGTGATGACGAGGTTGCGCACGGAGATGCCTTGCAAATGGCGTAGCTTGCGATTCTATAGATTCTCATAAGCCGCTTATTCCGTACAAAAATATCAGGAGATAATAAGCAATACCAATTGAGACTGCCATGGCCGTTCGCGACGACTGTCAGGCTCCAAGCCTGTAGCGGAAGACATGGCCTCTACTCAGCAATCATTGCGAGCACGGCGCAATATTGAACGGCCCATTCGGAGCGCGCTGGGCCCCAGATAACATTCTGGTGGGCGTTTTGACAGATGCCTGACTCCCTGAAGCTGCAGA
The DNA here is from genome assembly GCF_041956635.1 of Thermomyces lanuginosus. NCBI lineage: Eukaryota > Fungi > Ascomycota > Eurotiomycetes > Eurotiales > Trichocomaceae > Thermomyces > Thermomyces lanuginosus. The sequence continues at coordinate 88,189 of NW_027192349.1, read as the reverse complement.
TTGAATGACGAGGGCGGCATAACCCAATCGGGTAAAGGGCTGATTAGATCAAAAATTCACCTCTAACATCTTCTCCATCAATAAACCACTAGCTATCAATCCGCCCTACGATTGCGACCCCGTCTGATTCGACTCTGAATCGGATTTATTGAAGGGGAATTGTTGTCATTCTGGCCGCCATGGCCAGCGCATCTGCTCCCGCCCCGGTCAAGCCGGCGGTCACAAAACTCCTCGACCCGAGCAAGATCGCGGCATCATGGAACATCGTCCGGCGACCGCCATTGCCGAATAACATGGTTATCCAGGGCAAACCGCGGCAGCAAGGATCAAACGCATTCAAAGAGTTCCAAAAACTTGAGGGAATCCGGCTGCGAAAGGCATTGAACCGTCTGACGCACGGCAAGAACATTTACGTCTACAACAACCTGCGGACGAACCAGGTGGTGTACTCATTGACAAGACATCTGGAGGTATTAAATTCCACTCAATTGGCCTCATGTGACGATGCTGATGATAGCAGAAAAACAATGTCCTTTCCCAACTCATCTTCCACCGCAAGAAGAGCATCCCCGCGCAACTCCGCAAGGATGTCTGGGTCCCTTACTACTCTGTCCACTTTGACGACGCCAAAGTCGGGCTCCGAGCATACCATCTCCTCCGCGAGTTCTCGATGCAACGCCAGCTCTCCCCACCGCGCGAGTTGATCACCGTAACGGAGGAATGGATTGCACGTAAACGGCCACGCGACCCCATCGAAGCTGAGAAGTTTGACCGTGAATGGCGACCCAAGATTGGCGCCTTGCTGGACAAGAAGGAGCGCGCACGCAATTTGATGGACCAGAAGGCCACGAGTGTCGCCGATATTGCTGCCGTGCTTCACATCCAGGAGGAAGAGATTAAGAACGGCTTCGGCCAGCCGAACCGCGAGTACAAGACGCGCAAGGAGCGCAAGCGCCGACGTGCCGCCCGCCAAAAGGAGGCTGAGGTGTCAGCCAAGGCAGCGGAGCGCATCCGTCAATTCGAGAACCTGATCAGCACTGATGAGGTGCAGTACAAGGTCGCCGATTCAACCGAGGAACAGGTCACCAACCCGATGGAGGTGAAGATCCTCTGGTCCGACCTGCATGACGCGCGCTACGCTGCCAAGTGGCCCGAGCGGGTCAAGCATGGCGAGCTGGAGTTGACGCGGGAGTACATCATGCCGGGCCAGAAGAAGATGGGCAACGACGTCTTGGCCAACGATGCCTTTGAGGAGAAGAAACCCGAGCCGGAGACTGTCACTACATCATAGACTGTACCTAAAGAAACCACCTATCTCATGTTTCAGATTGTACAATAGCGGGGATTATGTATTAACGGGCATCAATTACACTTTTGTTCTATGAAATAGTACGGAGTAAAAAGAAGGGGAAAAAAGTTCGATTCTGACGACAGCTAAAATTGACATGGTCAATAAACGCCTGTCCCTCTCAAGACTCGAACGCAAAAAGAAAAAAAACAAAAGTCTGAAATATAATAAGTACTTCTAAGGAGAAATGGAAGTTTTCGCAACGAAAAAGAACAAAAAGCAATAATGTAGTAAATCAGGCTGTTCTCGCATTGTCCCCGGACATGGACATGATGATTTGCAGCGAGAAGTATGAAGAGCTGAAATCAATATAGAAGATGGACTGCTCACTCTCCCTCTGAAAAAAGAAAAAAAAAATAATAAAAGGAAAGGATAAAGACAGTCAAGGAATAAATGGTCCCGCAAGGCATTGATCGAGCAGAAGAAAAGATATCAAGAAAGCAAGAAGAGGAACGGAAAGGTAAAGAAGGACGAAGTATCCCTTCCACGCAACCCCCCTAATATTAGTAAATCGATTGATGGCGAGGTGTCATTTCGGAGACGCTGGTTTGTCCTCCTTTGCTGAATTTGTCGCCTCGCTAATCGTTGGATGGACGGCGGCAGGTGAAGACTTGTCCTGCCGGACAGAGGGAGATTCTGGCTCTTCTGTGTGCGGCCGCTGCTGCTGGTCGGTCGTCTCCTCCTGGATCTTCGCGTTGAGGCCGAGGTCAACTGGAACGTTAGCGTCGGCGGCGGCGGCGGCGTCGAGCTTGCGGCGGGCGTCGTCGACGATCTTTTCGGCTTCACTGACGCCGCCTTTACGTCGCGATTGCGGGTCGCCTTCGACACCGATCGGGTCCAAGCGGCGCTCCATTACGTCGCGGATGATGTCCGCATGGAAGCGCACCACCATACACGACAGGTTGTCCGTGCTGAACCGCGACAGGGCGTGGTCGACAAGAACCTTGGATGCTTCCTGCGCATCAGGGATGTTACGGATGAGGTCGACCGCTTCCTGGTCGCTGCAGACGTCCCAGAGCTAGAAAGAAAGCAAAGAGTCATTTCAGTTTGCGATTCTCAGAATTACGGTGGTTCACTCACGCCGTCGCATGCTAGGATCAAGAACTCGTCCTGATCGGGATGGATGACCGTCTCGGTTGTGTAAGGATGCCCCGTAACGAGGTCCTTGAGGTAGGCATCCCCCAGCGCCCGCGTCACCGCCAGAACGCCGTTTACGCGGTTGTTCAAGATCAATCCGCCGGCATTTGCAATGCGTCGCCCCTCATTCTCATCACCTCCTTTATGATCGTAGGATAATCGCAGAGCCTTGCCGTTCCGGCAGAGGACTATGCGTGCGTCGCCCACGTTGGCCGTGTAGAGGACACGTTGGCGTATTGGTGTCGGCTGTGCCGCAGGCGGGCTCGAATCCACGTTCGACTGTGAATTCGACGTTGCTGCCTGTGCTGATGCGTCTGGGTTCTGCTTGGATTCACCCTCGCTACTACTGCTGGCAGCTGGGGCCGTGGAGCCAGAAGCTTGTGTCGTCTGCGAGCTGGAGGGCATCCGATCTTCCCAGCGCAACACGGCAGCAACGGCGGTACACCCGCTGTTTTTCAATGGCAGTTTCTCCAGCTCTCGGTCGACGCTAGTGAAAGCCTGATCTAGTAGCTCGGGCACTGGCGTGTTGGGATTCCGCCGCATAATGTCCTCTAGGATCAGATGCAGCTTTTTCCCACACCATTCGGCGGCAAAGGTGCCGGCATGGCCATCAAAGATGGCAAAGTAGCCATTGTCCGTCTCCACGACATGGGTCGACTCGTCAGCATTGCTCCCAGAGTCTCCTGGAGAGTCGCTGCCGTCCGTGGAGGCTATCCTCCCCGGCGCTGGAGTTCCCATGAAGTTGTAAAGATAGGCATGCGTATCCTCCATAGTCCGACGACATTTTCGGTTGCGGTCCTCCGTCACGCCAACCTGAAATGATGATCGCGGGGTGGGCCGCGATTCGCCGGCGGAGTTGTTCAGCGAGCCCTGCGGCACGCTCAGTGCGGGATCCATCTTGCCCAACTTGTGGAGTGCGGAGCGCGGCGACTGGTGCGAGTCGCGATGCGAGAAGCGGAGGGTCTCTTTCGCGGAGCTAAAGAAGGATGCGGCCTTGGCCACGGAGAAGCCGCGGTGTTTCTTCTCGCCGTTGGTGGATGTCGGCGTCGGGGTCGTCGCGTCGTCGCCGGGACTGCGCGAAGATGTGGCGGAACGCGGCGAGAGACGTTTGTCGCGGTCGAAGCCGAGATTTGCAGTGTTCAGGGTCAGACTAGTAGGGCCGGTCGCCGAAGACGATGGCGAGGAGGATGACAGCACCGACGTCTCTGCTTTCTCCTTGGCCGGGCTGGAGCCGAACATTCTGTTCAGCAGCCCGCCATGTGAAGCGTCACTGCGACGCCTACTAGTTATTCCTGCCAGCTTCGACGACGACGACAACAACAGATCCGACGCCAGGCTCATTCACGGTTTTGCGAAGGGGGCGAAATTCACGGACTGACGGAGGTCACGGGGGAGGATACGAGAAATGAGCTATTGTCACGATCAGCGTTGGAATAGTCTCGACCTAAAGCTTATAGCAACTATGTGTATTCGATCCCACGAGGGCAAACCATTCGGTTTGAAGTGCCCAGGCAGACAAGTGCGGCTGATGCGGGCGATTCTAGTCGCACAGTGACGCCATGAAGCCTCGGGGATTCCGGTTGCGGCGGGGCCCTGCGTCCCTGGACCAGCACAGCCATCCGGCACCGGAGAGCGCAGAGGGAGAATTTCGACTGAACTTACTGGGTATTGTACGCTGTCGCTGGTAGTAGACAGTGGTAAAGGGGTGAGAATACCGGCCAGACGGAGGTGAATAGGTCTTCCGGGAGAACGGCACGGGAACTCTCCAGCAGCCGGATTGGACCATTGTATGCAGGTCCCAGGCACAAGACAGAGCTACTTGACGTAGAGAAAAGCTGGTTAACGCTTTCGACAAGTAATTTTGGTTTCTATTACAGAGCACCGCAGTGAAGTATCCATTCCCAGTCAAATCGCTGATACAGCTACATGAATCATGGACAATGAACATCAGCATCCCGTCTTGAAATCCAGCCCCCAACGCCCAACGCCGCATGGCCACCCTGTGCAATCCCTCAGATCTTGTCATCGCCGTAGACTGTCCAGTCGAGCCTGCAGTTCCTCATCCCCAGAAGGACCCCCGACGGCTTGTGCCACTTTATCTTCGCCAACACTCTGGCTCTGCAGACCGGTAGGTGTCTCGCCAAGCTACAATCGGTCAGTACGCCGCTGCAAGTAAATCAATGAGGGACATGTAGGACGAACCGCTTGGCCAAGGTCCACCCCAATCTCGTCAAGCACTTCCTTGACAATCTCCTCGCTCTCCTCCTCATCCTCGATGCCCGTCGCCTCATCAATGGCGTCGTCCATGATCTCCTGGCGCTCCTCCATGATCTCGTTTTCACGCTCAAACTCCATCGCGATCCGTTGGAGTGCCGGAAGGTTCATTTGCCTGTTCATGCTACCGAGGAGCATCGTCGCGCCTTTCATGGATTGCATCATTTGCTCGTTACTGCGTACCGTCTAAAGTATGGTCAGCCGGAGCCCCGGCACATCTCCAAATTGAACTAGACTGCATACCTGGATCCTCAACGAAATCGCCTGGAGTTGCGTGCGCATCTGGTAGAACTTTTGGATATACCTACGCCAGCGTGAGCAGGCGGCTCGGATATCCCACTCTTCCGCCGCACTCACCTCCGTGTCCGAACCAGGTCCTTAGCCTGGATCTTGCAGGCGCCGATTTGGCCATTCTTGGCGCTCTTCTTGATATCCTGCACCAGTTTCTTCTCCTGATTCTCCAACTTGATCCGTTCGCGATCCAGTTCCCGCTGAGTTCGCTCCAAGGCTCGCTGATGCTTGCGCAGACGCTCTGCCGGCGTCAGGCGTTTCCCAAAGGCCCATTCGACGATCTGGCGCAGTTAGCGGGACATAGATAGCATATAGAAGATCAGCGAACTGTACATTCATGGCGGCCAAGATTTCACGCAAAATACCACAACCGCTTCTATGATTCCCACATTCACGGGCACTGAAACTACTAGTAATAGGTACTGACCTCTGTTGATAGGTACAAATCAATGGCTGACATCAAGGCGGAACGCGGCGGGTACCATGAAGATGCCAAGAAATGTTGATACTGTACTAACTGTATTAGGAATAGCCAATCATCATCGAGTAACGCAACCCTCCATCTTGAAATTCCATGCTTGCATGAAATCAGGGCCCGTCATCTCCCTGAAAAAAAAATCTCTACGACGGATTAGATGTTGTTCATGGAGACCGCTCCTGCTAGCTGATCGCTGTTGTCGCCACTCCGCGCCTCCGTGATGAGCCAGGAATACTATCCGTACAAGGGCAAACCGCCCTCCGGGGAATCGTCCTCGAGCCGGCGACAAGATGACGAATCGACCGATTCCGAGTTTTCGGCTCCGCACGGGTCCGTGCCATATATGACCGTCGGAAATGGGACAATGTCGGCAGAAGCAGAGGCGCTTATGGCGTCGTTGAATCGAGACTCGGGATATGGAGGCAGTATCTCCGGCGACAGCGCTGCGGAGGATCGTTGGCGCGCGGGACTGCTGGAAGACCGGCCGACCCCGGCGCACACGCCCACGCGTCCTGGCGAATTCAGCCCAGCCGGTATGTTGGGATATTTTGCGGGAAGAATGCGTGAGCTAACTGGTTGTAGCGGAGCAAGAGCGACAGGCGCTGGCAAGCCATGTTCACCAGCTGCAGTAGTAAGTGTCTCCATGAAGCTCGACAACACCCGAAAGCTGACAATCCCAGTAATGCAAACCGTACCAAGTTGAACCGTGCGATTAATCGGACAATCGAGACCCTCAAAGAGTTGCAGGAGATGAACCGCCAGTGGCCGGTCAACTACCCCTCCATCCAACCTTCGCAACGTCCTACCTTGCAGCACACCCAATCCGCCGCGCTGGGCACGAACGACGAGGTCACCTGGCGCCCGCAGCAGCTGAGACGTGCAACAACGTCTCTGGGTGGCGACGAGGGCGAATCCAGTGCAGCTGCCGAGCGCCGCGCAGCCGCCGCGGAGCCTCGCTTGATCACACCTCAGATCGCGCAGGAGTTTTCCATTCTCAAACTAGACCTTAAGCTTGGTGCATTGCCCCAGGCGGAGCTGGTGCATTCTCTCGAGAAGACTTCAATAGCATCATTACTAGATGGCAAGATCAGTCAGAGCATCAAGCATCTGCTGTCTCTGCGAGATCGGATCGAGGACACATCGAGCAAAGTGTTGGTGACGGGAGATCTTAACGCTGGAAAGTCGACGTTCTGCAACGCACTGTTGCGCCGAAACATCCTGCCGGTGGACCAGCAGCCTTGCACAAGTATCTTTTGCGAAGTTCTCGATGCACGGGAGAATGGCGGCCTCGAAGAAGTTCACGCGGTACACAAGGATAAACAGTACGATCGCAACGACGAAAGCACCTACGATGTTTACCCGCTGTCCGAGCTTGAGAATATCGTAGTGGACAACACCAAGTACATGCAGTGCAAAATCTACATCAAAGACGTCCGGCCGATTGACGAGTCTCTGCTCAACAATGGCGTCGTCGACATTGCGCTGATCGATGCACCGGGCCTGAACTCCGACTCCGTCAAGACCACGGCGGTATTTGCTCGACAAGAGGAGATTGATGTGGTGGTGTTTGTTGTGTCGGCCGCAAATCACTTCACATTGTCTGCACGGGACTTCATCATGAATGCGGCGCACGAAAAGGCATATATTTTCATGGTGGTCAACGGCTTCGACAACATTCGTGACAAACAACGATGTCAGCGCATGATTCTGGAGCAGGTAGCCAAAATGAGCCCCCAGACGCACAAGGATGCGAGTGAGTTGGTTCACTTTGTGTCCAGCAATGCCATTCCGATGGCTCCGGGGGCAGTAGTTAGTTCCGGGTCGGGATCCGGTGGCGGAGGTGGCTCGGATTCATCCGATGATGAAGGCGATGACTCGGACAAAGGGAAAGGGAAAGGGAAGGATAAGGGTAAACAGAGAGAGGATCAGAGGCAACGGATCCGAGATTTCGAGCATCTCGAGAGCTCGCTGCGGCGGTTTGTTCTGGAGAAGCGGGCGCGCTCCAAGCTGGCTCCCGCCCGAACGTACCTCCTCAACGTGCTTTCTGACCTCAACGCCCTGGCGGCGGTCAACCGGGATGTGGCACAGTCCGAGCTGGAGCGCGTTACAGCGGAGCTCGACGAGATCGTCCCCGCCTACGAGAACGGCAAGGTGAAGAAGTCCGAGATCGAACAGGAAATCGAGAACAAGATCGACACGACGTGCACCGATGTGTATGACTACACCCGAACGACGCTGAACCGCACCATTTCGCAGGTCTCGAAGGCGGATCTCGGCGTTGCATACCCCGGCCTGCTGTCAGTTCTGCAATTCGCGGAGGACCTCAAGGCCGCCATGCTGGATCAGATTTCCGCGTCTGTGGACCACTGCGAGAACTACGCGCGAGCCAAGACGGTCCAGGGCGTGAATTTCATCCAGCAACTGGGCATCCTGCACGTTGGCGAGGACCGCTTCTCTCCGCTCAATTTCCGAGCAGACATGATGTTCCGCAAACGTCGACACGCGCTGGCACGGCAGGTGGACGCCGAAGTCGAACTCTGGGACTTCTTCGACATCCAATCGCTATGGGAGCGACAAGAAAAGGTCGCTGGTACCGGCATGGCAATGACGGTAGTTACCGTGCTCGGCGGACGCGCCATCGGCGGCGGAAGCCTTGGCTGGCTGGACGGAGTACTTGGCGCCGCGCGAGTCGTCGGGGGGGTGCACAACAACAACCTCCTCCGAAAGCTGCTCGTTCCTGGCCTCATTGCCGCTGCAGCGCTCACCGTCGCATACGTCCTGTCAACGATTCCGCAGACGCTTCCAACGCGCCTCTCGCGCAAGCTGGCCGCCAGTTTGGAGGAGCTTGACTACGTGCACGCCAACGCCTCGCGGATCAGCGGCGAGGTCCGCCGTGTGCTGCGCATGCCGGCCGGCAACCTTCAGTCATGCCTTGCTCAGGGTCTTGAGGAGCTCGCCCGGCGGAGAGAATCTGTCACCCGGTCTAAGAATGAGAGCGAGACCGCTTCCAAGTACTTTACGCAGTTGCTCCGCGCGTCGCGCGAGCAGCGCGAGGCTGTCGAGAGTGTCGATCTGGAACCGCCCCTGCCGGGCGCTCTGGCTTGATCTCTCCTCTTCCGTGTACTTTTCTATATATACCCCTTTGATAGCAACTGTTATGTATACCCTTCTCTTCTTCTTTTATTCATCTTCATATGTTTGCATTCACTTTGATTTTTAACGGCGTTGCATGGCGCCGTGGGAGGCAAAAAAATGACTAAAAAGGACTGCATGTCCGTCATGAGGAATCCTGTATCATGCATGCATCCATGTCCTGTGTATACTTTATATACCAAATCGATTCCTGTATCGTATATTATCCATGATGTGTTCCCATGCTCCATCGGACGCCCCGTATGTACATAGACTCTAATATTGAACCAGACAAAATTCCCAAACTCCATCACATGCAATCATTAGAATCAACAAAACGCCCCAATCTCCCAAATACTGTAATGCCCCGAGATCAAAAATCATTCCGAATCATCATCCCAAAACGGCATCCGTTTCCCTTCCCTATCTTTTTCCTTTTCTTTTTCCTTTTCTGCGAACCGTCTACTGCGTCTAGTTGTTCGTCTGTGGCCGCCTATGTCCACGTCGTCCGTGATCACGGCTTGTTTTGTAGCCGTGGTTGTCGTTGTGGTTGGCTGTTGTTGTTGTTGTGGTTGATTTTGTTGCCGTTCTTCTTCTTGTTGTTGATCAGCAGCAGCGTTGTTTCGTGCCTTCATCGCCGCCCGCTGCATAATCTTTTCTCGCATCCGCATTGATTCCGGATCCTCGTAGTTGAGCTGCGTCATTGGTGGAGGCTCCTCATCTTCGACGACAGGGGAGTCGATGTACCCTCCTCCCGCTACTCCGGTTGTGGACTTGCCGGTGGTGGAGAGGAAGCTGTTGTTTCTACTCGTCTTGGCGCTGGGTTCCTGCTGATGGCTCATGCTCGTGTTCTCGTCGATCGCGCTGCCGTAGCCATCCTCGTTCAGCGTGTCGATAGAACTTGTGCGCGAGAACGCACCGCGTCGGATTCCAGCACCGGTGGTGGTGAGGTTGGTCATCGTTGACGTTGTGGATGCGCCGGAGAGCGCGCGGTTGAGGATGCTGCGTTTGTGCTGTGGACCATTGGGATTATTCTTTGTAGGAGATTCGCCAGTAGTGTTGTTTTGGTTATTGCTGTTGCTCTCCCGTGCTTGTTTTAGGAAGCTGCTGATTGCGGACTCAAGAACTCTGGATGAGCTCCGCGAAGGGGGCTTCTTCCGCGCGGCTTCGTCGGGTTTGTCTTTCTTCTCCTTGTCACCGTCAACCGATTTATGCGGGGATGCCGTTGCGCTTCTGTCGCTGGGCGGCGGCAGCATGCTGCTGTGTTTCTGCGGTGAGATTGATGCCCGCCGCGAGAATGATTCGCGATCTTTTGCTTCGGCGTGTGGGCGCAAGGATGACCTCTCCTCAATCCTGCCAGACTGTGATTGCTTCGTGTGGATCAAGTACGGTTCAAAGGGCTTCTTCTGTCCTGTCTGCACCGAGATCCAGAGCCAGTCCGCAGAGACAGCAGGTACTCCCCACTCAGCCGTGTGCCGAAGCTTCTCCGCATTCGCAGTGCGTACATCATTGCATACCAGAACCGAGGCACTGGGTGTTAGATACTCCTCATATGTAGCACCTGCAAAGTCAGCCCGAATTTTTCGCTTCCGTCGTCGATACTCACCCATGACTTTGACGAGCTTCGACAAATGGAGCAGATCGATTCCGGCAAAGCCTGTGGAGCATATTCGCATTTTGTCGAATCCTTCTCCGGTCAGTATCTTGCACAGAGATTTCAAACAAACTACCTACCTGGTATTGGAAACGATGGAAATGGTGTGCTGGTGACATGAGCTTCCGGAGGGACCAATCGCTTCTGATCCAGACACCGCTCCAACCACATATCTGTGACAGTCTCGTACTCTTCCTCGCGTCCAATCGACGGAATTTCCGAGCGTGGAAGCTTATGCGGTACGATAAGAAAATTGCGACCTGCGCCTAAGCCGCTAATTGTCGCCTGGTTGGAGTCGGAAACTTGGGCGCCGTTGACCTCCAGGTGATCGCGTAAAACTGCGACCTATACCAGTCAGACTCGTCACACAGATAATGCGCAGTCGACTTACCTGTTTGGATGTAAATCCGTGAACGTAGAACCGACAACCATATAAGAAGCCTTTTGGCTCTTCATCTGCATCATTGTCAAGCAGAAAGCTGCCAACTCGTTTGTCCGTAACGGTCGTGTCACTAACGAAGGACCTTGCCGTCTGCAGCTTCGACATCTGAGGAGCAACCGGCGGCTTTTCTTCTTTCGGAGGAACCGTCGTTGCTTGGTTCTGCTCTACAGTGAAGCCACCACCTACAATGTCTCCCCAGATGCCTTCGTTCTGGTCACCCAGTTTGCTACTAGTCACCCTGCGCAGTTTGCGAGCACGTGGATTCGCGGACGTGATAGATGGCTCCCGTTTCACCGGCTTTTGAGAAGCAACATCACGCTCCCAGGCGCCAACCCCTTGTTTTTCTACCGGCAACGAAGGATCATACCGCGATTCATCCAGCACCATCCCCCGCTCCAAGCTGTCCTCGAACCATTTCACGCTCACCACATTAATCCGCCACTCCCTCGCGTACTTGTACTTTTCTCCTCTTGGCTCCTTCGCAATCAAGTGCGTGACTGACTTGGTGAGATCCTTTCTGAACTCAGCCCCGTTGGCTGACAATGTGTCCCGAAGGTAGTTCCGATATGCCACTTTCAGCCCCCAATCCATTAGTAAAACTTATCCTGCGACATCGGGTCTGTCGCACAAACTTACTGTCATCGAATCCAGTCACACAGATCTTCAGGCCGTAGAATGTTGGTACTCGGTACTTCTCCTCCAGCGCCTTCAGGTCCGTATCTCCTCCCTGCATCCATGATTGTCTGACAGCTTCGATCCATTCCGGCAGCAAAACGACAACATCGCTTCGTGCGCGCGCCACAAACTTGTACTTTTCGGTATTTACCTCGCCGACGAGTAGGTGCGTTACATCCGAGGTCAGATCGAACTCGTGCGTTGCTCCCATTTGCCTTGCATAGTCCGCCAGCTGGGACTATTCACAAAGCTCATATGTCAGCTGCGATCTCCATGATTTGTCGGCCTGTTCTTGCGTACCCGTTGTTCCGGCGAAATGGACGTGAAGCAGAGGACGACGCCGGCGAGAGGGCGCTCCTTGTCTGGGCACTAGTTAGCAGCCGAACACGTTCAGCCGTCATCAATTGACTCACCCGCAGCAATCCCATCTGCCATGCTTCATTGTATCGATGTTGAAGAGCTTACAGTAGAGGGGTGTTCGCTTTGCGTCTTTGAATCGCGTTGAAGCGCGTTTTCACGTGATCGACATCCGGCCTTGAAATTGGAACAGAGTCTTGGGTTTCAAGTATTGATATCAAATTGATATATTTGTGTTCAAATTTGCACTGAGATATTGCGACTAATACAACTATGTCTACCAACGAGCTATGCCCAATCAGATGAATTATGCGTCTTTCAAGATAAATACCGTACCATTTTCTCATTTCGCTACAATGAACCCACTCGTTTCATAGTCTTTGCCGCAGTGGACATATCAAGCTGCGTCTCTGCACTGTGGCTGCATTTCATGTGCACTATTTCATTCAGATGCCGTCCGCGAAGGTTGGCTCATCATATCGTATCAGCTCGAGGCTGTTATACTTCGCTCAATCGCCTATCAGGTCCGGAACGCCCATCTGGACGAGGTCGTGGACTTGAAAACGCCGCGGGGACAGGGGGGACAGGAAGTCAGACAAGTACGACGACTATGAAAATCGTTTTGTGTGGTTGCTGACGATGTCGGCGCTCTATGATATTATGGCATAGATGCACAAAGTCATCAATATCAGACGAGGAACGATGTCAGATGCAGCGATATCCCACATCGAGACAGCCTATTACAAACTCTACTGTTTGCCAGTGACAGGGCGCCCCGTATCAGTTTACTCTTTCTCGCTTCTCCGTCTTCATGTTCCTATTATTATAACTGCTTGCCTTTCAAGACCCTCCACTATGAGTACCAATTCTGCACTAGCAACTAATTCTATAGGTGATATATAGATCCATTAGGTAGATATATTGAGCTGACGGTCACATTATGCATTATAATGACAAGATGACAGGCACGATCACACAGTTGATCGTCCCTGACTGCTTGAGCCGTGAATGGCCCAAGTTCATGCAGCTTAACCCTACAAGTAATCCTACTTGCTGGCGAGGTCTTGGCGCCTCGCTAAGGACGGACCTTCACGAACTTCGACCGCACAAATCTGACACATTATCATCCTACTATGTAGGCCATGGCGATGTTTTTTTACCGGATAGAGAGCACATTACGGCCCCTTAGCCAGATGTAATCATCCGATAATTACGAGCTCACCTTCTTCCCTCGTAGGTTAAGCATCAACGAAAATCCGCTTCTGGCCATCTGGGCCCGCCGATGGATCTGGACTCGACCTCGGCCTGCCTCTTCAGTTTGATGGAGCGAGACCAGCGTTGTCTCGATCATTAAAAATGAAGTGCCGTCCTTATCGGAGATTTATGGACGCCTCCAAGGTATCGTCTTGGTCATGCTCTCGACCGCAAGTAAGCCCTTTTTAGACGGACAAAGTCCAATGTCAGTAGCGCCTTTCTTGTCACAGATCAAACCACAACGACGTCGATGAGATCTCGCAGAGTCCCGAAATACCAATGCAGCTGGAGAGGATGCCAGGCGCGCAGGAACGGCTCCAGCTCAGGAGGCACCTCTTCGACTGGAGTCGGTCCGGATGAAAATTTGTCGATTTCAACATACTATGCCCTTCCATCCAATAGCCGCTCTGTGTCCACAAATTTTTCTTCTGTTGTTTGAGCTGGCGCACATCATACGGAGTTCGGGGTGTGCAAACTGACGGAAACGAGCGATTGGAATCCGAAGTTCCCAGTGGAGAGGGGACTTCTTTTGCATCTGGTATCTTTGAAAGGACGCGATCTGGGTTGTATGGTACAAGACCAACGGCCTCAAAATCCGCTCCGGATGTTATCCTCACGCAGCGCCTTGTCGTGAATTTGGGCATAATGCAGCAAGAATGTCTCCTTTTGGGTGTGGTTGACGCCGTTTTCTGAAAGGCTTTGCACCTGTGCCTTGTATAGACTCTTCAATGAAGAAAAACAAGACGCGTCCAGGGATTGAAGAAAGTGAGACGAGTGTGCCGGAAGATACAGCGCGATAATGCCGTTATCGGAACAGTATTTGTCGAACTCGGCGCTGGTGTGGCTGGCATGGCTGTCAAGAATCAATAGTCGATATCGCCCAGACGTCATTGGCCGAATATGCTTGTCGAAAATCTCCTTCAGCCAATCCAATCCAAGCTTATTGTTCGTCCAGCCGTTGTCGCTCGCGCTGACCATGAAACCTTGAGGGAGTAACTTCACGACTTGTTCGTTATACCAACCCGGCTGTTGAAGTTTCCCTTTAAAGATAACCATTGGAGGCAATCTGCAACCAATCGCGCCGATTCCTTCGACCAATGTCACCCATTCACGATTTGCGGCCTGGAGTTTGAGGGCACAGAGGAGTCGTCACTCTCTGATGCTGTTCCCTCGCCAGAGTTCTCCTGGGACAGAGGGCCTGGGCGTGCAGGCTGACTCGGTGGTAGGAAATGTGGTAGAAAGCACGACTGACGCACGAACCAGGTAAAGTCCCCCTTTAACGCCCATTTTTCGAGCGGCTTGCCCAGCCCGTTGCATGATGTGACAGAGACTTTTCGACGTGTTTCACTTGACAACGCGTTTTATGTCCGGATGTCTATTCCCACCCCCATCGCATCCGTCGCAACAACAATCCGATGCACCGAGTCGGGCTTGAGGAACTCGGTATCAATGCTCTTCCTGTCAGCTTCGGCTATCTCAGCGTGATATCGCACAATCGTCTTAGAAGCCTCTTCAAGTGAAAGACCGGTCCACCACCTCAGGCGTCTGCATATCTCCTCTACACGTGCAATCTCATCCACATACACCATAGTCTTCTCTGTCCGCCCGTCCTAAGGCTGAACAAGGAACCTCAAGTCCATGAACTTCAAAGCCGGGTACCGCACTGGTTGAACATTGTAGAAGAGATCCGGACGATCTATTGATGTGCGTTTGACTAGTACCCCTTCAGCGAAATTTAGGCTTTCTTTCATCGAACTCAGCGTCTTTGGATTAATGTAGCAGATGTCGCAAACCATGGAACGCGATTTATGGTGTCGGCGCGGAACCGAATATTCCCCAGTACTTGGTATGTCTTCCGGAAACCCCAGTGTTCGATGACGTCGGCCTCGTCTACCGCAATCAGCACCAGGTGATTCTGAAACGTGGTGTCCATGGGAATGTCGATAAACTCTTTGCTCGTTGCAATTTCAGGGGTGGTCAGTATATGCATCTGCAGTTTCTGCTTTCATCTCGGAGTTTCGGGAAATTAGTGTTTCCATTTAGGACGCAAGCTCTGTACCCTTCGATTCTATTGATCCTGTCTGCCTGGCCATCCTCCAAGGCAAGAAGACGCATTATCAGCCGTAGTGGAAAGTGGAAGGTTGATGAAATGAGATTGTATTTTTGACTTTAACCAAAGAGGATTAAGCACACTTTGTGTCCAATTTTTATCACGTGACTGGGCTATTTAAGGCCTCAGGCATCGAGGCTTGACGCGCTGTAGCGCCTGTTTTGCGGCGCACGAGAAACGCGTGAGGATAACAGAACAACCTAATGTCAATCCCGTAGCTACGCCCACTCTTTCCGCTTTATCTCACTCATTTTATGTTTGCTCGCACGGTGACGACTCGGCGCCCGGTGTCTCCAAGGCAATTGATTTCTTCGGTGCATCGAGCGGCCTTCGGGGTTGGCCGCTTCCCGCTCTCAACTGTTGCCCTTGAGGGGTCTCACGCGCAAACAATGTTCCATAAAGCAGTTCGGAACAATTCTGGACCCGCGAAGGCGCTCCAGTCCAATTCTGCTCGCGTGAACGCATACAGTGCGTCGACGACAGGGAAATCTCAACAAGTCGCCGGGTTGAAGAGAAAGCTGGAGACAGCTAGCAGCATGTCATCAGCCTTGGGATCGCTCCATAACTCCGTATACTTCGACGAGAACGATTTCGACAGTGACTCTGATCTGGACTTTGACTCTCCAGGCCCGATTCCGCCATCCCGCTCCACAGCCAATACATCTCAGTCACCAACTCTCCCAAAGCCTGCAGCATCAACAAGCCAGAGCCAGACGAGGAATGATACGAATTTAGCAGAGTCGACAGCTCCGCCAAGCAGCACTCCCATCCCATGGTCGTCATCACCCCCGTCGCATTATCTTCCCCCGCAGAAATATCAGAAGTCTCGAACTCTTCCTTGGCTTGCAGAGGAGACAAGAGAGCAAGGAAAATACCCAGAGACGCCGGCACCACGAAAAGAAACAATGTTTTGGGATAAGTCTGCCAGCGCGCTCAAGGACGAACAGCGAGAGCTTCGGAAGCAGAACAAGAAGCGACCGAAACATGACGTTGAACACGTTGAACCCGTTGAACCCGTGTCCCGCAGCAGAGTGCCGGAAATATTCCTCAGTGACGAACAAAGAGCGGTGCTCGAAGCCGTAGTTGATCAGGGAAAGAGCATTTTCTTCACTGGTTCGGCGGGGACCGGTAAATCCGTGTTGATGAGAGAGATCATTAAGAGACTGCGGGATAAATATAGGCGGGAGCAAGACCGAGTTGCAGTCACCGCATCTACCGGTCTTGCTGCATGCAACATCGAAGGTGTGACTTTGCACAGCTTTGCCGGAATTGGCCTTGGGAAGGAATCTGCCTCGCAGTTGGTCAAGAAGGTACGATTTCTGAGCTCTGACTGTGGGATTGCCATTGACAGTCCACAGGTTCGCACGAACCAAAAAGCCCGCAATCGATGGTTGCGCACCAAGGTCCTGATTATCGACGAAGTTTCCATGGTTGATGGGGACCTCTTTGACAAGCTGGAAGAGATTGCACGAAGAATCAGGAACAATGGGCGACCCTTTGGAGGCATTCAGCTCGTTGTCACCGGCGACTTTTTCCAATTACCTCCCGTGCCGGAGGGTTCCAATCGAGAGGCTAAGTTTGCGTTTGCTGCTTCGTCGTGGAATACAGCCATCCAGCATACAGTTCTCTTAACGCGGATTTTCCGGCAAAAAGATCCCGAGTTTGCTGCAATGCTGAACGAGATGCGTCTTGGAAACATTAGTCAGAAAACCGTTGAAGGATTCAAAAAACTTTCTCGGCCTTTGGAATCTCACGATTCACTGGAGGCCACAGAGCTGTGAGGCTTCACTTATAACCCTCTTTACGGCCGGAGTACTCATTGCAAATGCAGGTTTCCTACCCGTGCCGAAGTCGAGCGCGCCAATAATCTTCGTATGAGCCGGCTCACAGGGGACGTCGAAACGTACTACGCTCAAGATTCCGGGTCTATCAAAGATGTTGAGTTGCGAACTAAGCTGTTATCTAACTGCATGGCACCCCAAACAGTTCATCTGAAGACAGGCGCACAGGTCATGCTCATCAAGAATTTGGAAGGCAGCCTCGTCAATGGCTCGATCGGTCGCGTTGTTGGGTTCATGGACCAACAACTGTACAGTTTCGTCAGTAGCCAGGAGGACGACATCATGCTCATACGAGGTGGACGAAGAAAATATGACGAGGAATGGTTCAGCCGAGCCCAGGCACGAGCCCAAGTACGAGCCCTAGAGAGTTCTGGTGGCACCATCAACGCGGGCCGCAAGTGGCCAGTGGTGGCCTTCGTCCTGCCGGACGGGACGGAACGGCAAATCCTCTGCGTTCCAGAGACCTGGAAGATTGAGCTGCCCGATGGAGAAGTGCAAGCGCAGCGTACCCAGGTCCCTCTGATCCTCGCATGGGCGCTGTCTATCCATAAAGCTCAGGGGCAGACACTACCCCGGGTTAAGGTCGATCTCGGCCGTGTTTTCGAGAAAGGTCAGGCGTATGTCGCTCTCAGCCGGGCAACGTCGCGGGAGGGACTCCAAGTGACAGGATTCGACCCAAGGAAGGTGATGGTTCATCCCAAGGTGGTCGAGTTCTATAGGAACTTGGGTAACGCCAACTCAGTGTTGAAGGCGAAGAAGAAAAGCCGCTCGTCTGCGACAAAGCTTTTGGAAGATGATTCTGAGGATGACTAACGACTGTTGGTGAGCCGTCATGGGCTGCAAATTGAACTTTATGCTTCGAGTTAATTGTGTTCTTCGCATGTTCATTCCATTAAATACAGCTTTCTGATACCCTACTACTGCGCATGGAGAAATTGGGTCTGTGGAAGGGTCAATGTCGAAACATACTCTGGCATGATGTATGATTCACATGTATTGCTGCATATAGAGAATCAATTCAACCTAGAAGCAGAAGCGTGCACAGCCAGATTTCACAGCGCTAAGATTTTCCAGCCATTCTGTATCCGGGAAAGGTCATTTCAGTAGCAGCTCCTCTGACTCTCAGCGAGGTGAATTCTTCCAAGATCGGGTGTGTTCATAGCCAACCAACGCAGCAATCGACCAAGCAAGGGTGGTAATAAGATCAGAATCCTGTCCAGCTCATCATTGCAGAGCATCTGTATGATTTAATCAGAGGTCTTTGCGGACCACACAAGCCGCATATATTTGCTTCTTTCGCCGTGAGATCTGCCGACACAGTGATAACCGGGTGACTGATGTGACAGCTTCGGGGAAACTTGAAGTACTACATACGCCTAGGAGTCAAATGCTACGTCCGGCGCGTGATCATTTCCGGGACGGAATACTTACAAGAAACATGTTCTAGGAAGGTATGACAGACTATATACCTCAGCCAAAGGGAGTACGATAACTATCGTTTGTATCTTCTCATCGAAGCTCAAAACGCAAAATCCTGCAGCAGCTCCGACGCAGCGAGGCACTTCTCCGGATGATTCGCTGTGATGAGATGTCGTCATGATCTTTAGGTTCATTGTTTCTTATCACCCACCCAAATCATGCGCCATCCACATGGTAGAGAAGCGTCCGTGACAGAGCTTGTGGTCAATCTGGTACCGTTCATTGAGTAGTCCGTCCAGACAGATGAGGTAGTATGTGTGTGTTGTGTTTCGGGATCGTATCTGCATAAATCTTCTGCGAGTATGATTAGGTTCATCTCTTTGTCTGGGTCACAGGGAAGGCGCCCAAAATTGTGGTCGACGTCATTGCATGGCTTTAGCATTTTTTTCTACAGGTAAGCATGCTCAGGAATGGGTGTCGTAGATGTCATCCTGTCACGCGAGCAACGTTGTCACTGGGTTTTCTGAGTTGTTGTAAGGCAGAAAACAAAACTCTCAGTGATGGTGGTGATAGTCTGACCAACGGAGCAAACTACCTCTTCACACTGGCACGTACTCACATACACGTGCTTCACTTGGTGGCCATTGTGGCATGTTAGTAGTGCATTCCGAATGAAGGCAAGGATCCCGCAATGCAAAGAGTTGAACCAGAGTAGCTCGACCATGTTCACAATATCCACAAACACAGAAACACAGGTACGGTGGAGTGCAAATGTGAAAGCTCCGACAGTGGAGTAGGTAAACGGTGTTGTGCAGAAAGTCTGACGCCGTTGATTCCATTTAGGGCTGCATGAAGCATTTGTAAGGAGTCGTTATAACGACTCGTTTGTAAACCTGTTATCTTATCCCCTTCTGATAATTTATCTTATCGATAAAATCCACGTGACCATTCAGCTCTTATCGATAAGGCATGAAACACGTGACTCGCACTGAGTTGGCCTGCCAGCATGATTGGCGCTTTGTCCTCGCAAGTTTCAAAATTCCACGCTGCCATGTCAACATTGGCTACTATGTAGAGCTTCTGTTGCAAGCTTCCGCTTTGTTTTTGTGCTGTCGTCTCATAATGGAGTCTGATTTTATCGGATACACAGTCCTGGTGACCCTTAAATCCCCTCCAAATGCACGGGTCCGCGGCTCTGTCGCCAGTGTGGTCGGGCAGCGGTTGACCTTGAAAGACGGTATGGACAAAG
This sequence comes from Thermomyces lanuginosus, assembly GCF_041956635.1. NCBI lineage: Eukaryota > Fungi > Ascomycota > Eurotiomycetes > Eurotiales > Trichocomaceae > Thermomyces > Thermomyces lanuginosus. The sequence goes on along the minus strand of NW_027192349.1, from coordinate 68,528 downwards.
AATAATATGAAACCTTCCCTCGCTGCATGCTGATCAGGCCAGTGACGCTGCTATGGACTGGCCAGCAATTTCCCGTGTACACCATTGACGCACCGAGCATCTTGGATCTCGAAGTGTCGTCGACCACGCCTTCTACGAGTTCTATGACTGCGCCGTCGCATGGTATTAGCCGGAATGCCATCCCAGCGTCATTGCATGACCCCGCGATTGTGGCGGCGTCGGATGCTGCCCCTGCGGCGCCAGCAGACCCGGCGATCTTGAGCTACTCGAAACCGCCGCAGCTTGCACAGCCCCGGCCACAGGCGGTTGTCAACCCCAAGCTGGAGACAGCTGCGGCAATCCATTCGATCGAGCCTACGACCCCTACTCCAAAAACTGCCGAGAGGAATGGGTCTGATCGAATAGCGGAACTTGAGGATTCACTCAATCATGCCCGTTTGAAGGACAATGAGGACGTTGGTGGATCTGCATCACAAGAAGAGAAAGACCTTGCGGGAGTAGAAGGCGATGTGGATCGTACTGAAAAGGGGCGTACTCGTCGAAATAAAAAGAACCGCCAAGGTCGCGGAAGTGGTGACAACGATCAAACATTCAATGGCAACGGCTGGCGACACACGCCATTCGTCGAGACAATCAAGCCGCGGATACATACTGGAAACCCTGCAGAGGATCAGTATGTACCAAGGTCTACAGGGAGATCGCGACGATCCGGGAGGAAGTCCTACGCGGAGGATCCCAATGGATGGGCTACCGAGGATGCGACGGACATCCAAGAGATGGGCGACTTTGATTTCGAGGGAAATCTGTCTAAGTTTGATAAGCGACGCGTGTTTGATGAGATTCGTCGGGGGGACAAGACAGCAGAGGCAGACCGCCTCGTGAGCTTTAATCGAAGGGCCCGGCCCGGCACGAATGGTGGCAAAAATTTACATTGGTCGGAAAATGTACTGGATACGACGCCTCCCAAGTGGAACAGCGAAGCGGGAGAGACAGATCCAGAGACATGTGAGGAAGCGACCTGCAGGAGCCATACGTCGCGGGATCGGACACGGTCTCTGAAAAGCACTAGCACTGTCGGGCATAGTGCTCTTCCGAATCAACCCCCGGGCACTTTGAAACTGACAACGACAAACCGCACGTGTCCTACAGTCAGTCCGCTACAGATGCTAGAAGTGGAGCAATTGGCAATGACAGAGTACGGGTTGACGGAGGATATGATGGTAGAGAATGCCGGGCGTGGAATCGCGGAGGCTGCCGTAACTCAGCTGCAGGACGATGCCACAACAGCCACGGTGGTCATTCTCACTAGTAACCATCGGACCGGCGCCCGTGCCATATCAGCCGCCCGGCATCTGCGAAATCGCGGGCATCGAGTCAACGTGTGCCTGCTAGGTATCGAGCATGATGCGGAGCTGTTGGAGAGTTGCCGAAAGCAACTGGAGATATTCAGGAAGATCGGTGGGCAGGTTCTCAAATGGGAAGAACTGGCCGCACAGTTTCCAACATCCGACCTTACCGTGGACTTGATTATCGATGCCCTATTCGGAATTCATTTCTCCTTTGACGATCTTCGAACTGACAGCCAAGCCTCGGCTTTTGAAATGATATCCTGGGTGAATCGGAGCAACGCAGATGTTATTTCTGTTGATATACCTTCTGGGCTCTCAGCTTTTACTGGTGAGTGTGCATCAAGCCCACAATATAAGCAAAATTTCTGACCAGACGATAGGCGACGCAGGCAGCATTCAAGGCTCCCATCCATGGGTCAAACCCAAGTCGGTTGTGTGTCTCGGAGCGCCGAAGACTGGTGTGATGCTTGCGTTCGCGTCCGGTGTAGCAAGCTCGTGGCAGCTCTCCGTCGCCGATGTCGGCGTCAGTCAAGTGGTTTGGAGAAAATACGGCACTCGCCGGTGCAATGGTGTGGACTTTGGGAACCGCTGGGTGGTTCCTTTGATGTATCAACCTGCGGCATCGTGAGTTCAGACTTGTTCGACACTGGCGTTTGGAATTTGATGGTTGGTTAGGCTATGGGCAGGGCTCTAGGCGTTATGTACAGTATGGGATAGCGGATAAGGTCAAATTGTCTGGTGAAGAATCAAAATGCCATAGTAGCCTCAGGCATCAGATAACCCTAACCCTTTCCTAAGACGGTTAGCTTCATTCCGCCGTAGTTGCTTCTTGGCCAGCTCCAGCGGACATCAGAGCTGCATCAACGCGATCGATATCAACGCGCATCATGGGTAAAGGTAAGTATACTGTGCCACGTTTGATCGCCTCAACGCATATTGCTAATTCATTTTTCTAGGAACGGACAAGCTTTACGTACGTGTCTCCATGGACTTAAACCTCCGACTAGCTGCTTACCATCGCCACAGATCACACATTCGGAATGGGCTTCTGAAGACGCTTACTCGGCCAGCGTCGGGGCCGGAGCCGCAAAAAGCCGCAAGGGCGGGCAGGCGCCAGCCGAGTTTCGACGGTTACCATTCAATTTCTGCGCCCTGTCGCTGCAGCCGTTCTCGCACCCGGTGTGCACCGCGAACGGGACGATTTTCGACCTGACAACGATTATACCATGGATCAAGAAGCACGGCACGAACCCCGTAGATGGAACGCCGCTCAAGAGCTCGGATCTGATCAAGCTGAACTTTGCCAAGAACGATGCGGGCGAGTACGTCGACCCCGTCACGTTCAAGGCCTTTACGGACAACACGCACATCGTGGCGCTGCGACCGTCGGGCAATGTGTTTGCGTGGGATACGATTGAACGGCTCAATATCAAGCCCAAGATGTGGCGCGACCTGGTGTCGGACCACGAGTTTGGGCGGAAGGATATCATCACGTTGCAGGACCCGCAGAATCTGGAGAGCCGCAACCTGTCTGCATTCAAGTACCTGCAGGATGGCGAGAGCGGGTTGACGGATGAGCAGAAACGGGAGAGGGAGGAGAATGTAAACTTGAATGCTATGGGAAGTTCGGCGAAGATCCTCAAGGCGAAGGAGGCAGTTGCAAGAGCGCGTGCCGAGCGGGCTGCTGCTCAGCAACAGAAAGGAGACGCCAAAACAGGAACAGTGGCGAAACGGGAGGCTCCAAAGCTGACAACGACTTCCGGGAAGCCGGTCCCTTACAATGCTGCCAGACACACGACGGGTCTGACGGCGGCGTCTTTAACGAGCACGGGACTGACCCCACGCACGGCGACGGAACTCGCGACGCTAACCGACGAGCAATACCTGCTGAAGCGGGGCCGCGTCAAGAACAAGGGCTACGTGCAGGTATCGACGACGATGGGTGATTTGAATATCGAACTGCACACAGACTGGGCGCCAAAGGCGGTCTGGAATTTCATTCAGCTGGCCAAGAAGGGGTATTATCGAGACGTCATCTTCCATCGGAACATCAAGGGGTTCATGATCCAGGGTGGAGACCCAACCGGGACCGGGCGCGGCGGTGAGAGCATCTGGGGAAAGTACTTTGAGGATGAGTTTCAGGGGCCGTACAAGCATAATGCTCGAGGGACGGTGAGCATGGCCAACAAAGGGAAGAATACCAATAGCAGTCAATTGTAGGTCTGCGTCCAATAATGTTCGACGTTCTTGGCTAACTTTGACAGCTTCATCGCCTACCGCGCGCTGCCGCATCTCGACAACAAACACACCGTCTTTGGACGGCTAATCGATGATCCCTCCCCGTCATCTCAGGTTTTGAATGCCATGGAAGTTGCTCCCGTTGATCCCACGAATCACAAACCAACAACAGATATCCGAATCAAGGAAGTCACTGTCTTGCTCGACCCATTTGAGGAGTTCATGAACAAGCAGAAGGAGCAGCAAGATCCGTCTCATAAGGCTGCCGCGGCCGATCAAGAGTCGGAAAGTCTGGATGACCAAATCACCTGGACTGGGAAACGGGTCCGGACCGGGGATGGCGCGAAGACAAATGGCTCTGGCGAAAGCACCGGAGTTGGCAAATATCTGAAAGCTGCGCTGGCGGAGCAGAAAAAGTCCGGCGCGCAGGATGAGAGTGTCGAGTATCTCGACGATGAGTTTCCTGTTTCTAGTGAGCCGGTGAAGAAAAAGGCTCGGACGGGAGGAGGATTCGGCAATTTCGAGGGCTGGTGAAGTGTTACGGCGTAGGGAGCGTGAGACTGCAACTAATTGTCGATAACTCTATAATTATATAAAGGGCACATGGGATTAGGGAACATTCGACCATCACCTTCGAACACTCTCATGTCTCCCCGGTCAAAGATCTGGACGCTGGAATGGCCCCCGGTCCACCCACCGGCCCTGGAACCATGGAAAGCTGGCCACGACCTCCAAATTGGTGGGATCAGGCCGCATTTCATGTTTTCGGGCGAGCATAGACTGGAAGACGTCGGCGCAGTCCTGATCGAGGTTCTCGGCCATGGGCACGTCATCATTGATGATACGTTCGCGGCGCCGTTTCATGTTGGCCTCCTTGGCGGTCCGATTTTCGCTGTCGGTGTGGAAACCCCACTCACGGATGCTGTCGATCCTTTCGTCCCATTCGGGGTCTTCCCAGGGTGCGTAGCCGTGGACCAATTCGTATGCGATGCAGGCGAACTTCCATTGATCCTCACAGCGGACATCATGGGGATAATACACGTTAATCTGTTGCGGCTGGTTGGAATGGTAGGAGAACTTGGACAATTCTATCGCAGCTTCGGGCAGCATTTGATATTCCATGTACGTGGTGAAGACGTATTCGTTCGCCTCGAACTCTTTGTCATTGCGACCAACCCGGATCAAACCGAGGTCGAGGACTTGGACCTAGAGTGGCGTCAGCTTCAAAGTAACACCGGCCAACCAAGAAAGGGTTTCTTACATCTAAGTTTTGCTTAACGACAAAATTCCTAAGACTCACATCATCGTGGACAATACCCATGTCACGTAGATACATGAGCGCTCCGAGAAACTCACTCGCGACCTTGCAGACCTCGATCTCGCTGAGCTTCGGCTGCTTCTTATCTGTCAGTGTCTCACCGTTGAACGATTTGTAGAATCGGAAATTAATGCGGTTTATATTCTCCCCGCGGTCGCGTGTCTGTCCATCATAGGCCGAGCTCATCACGGAGGTGATGCACTGGTCGTGCACGTACACGGAATCGATCACGGGGAACCGCTCGTCCTTCTTGACGAACAGCATGAATACCGCCTCCTCGGGCACATATCGGTAATCCGAATCCACGCCGTGGATGCGAATGGCAACGGGCCTTCCGCCCTTATTAGCTGTTAGGTAGTATTCGAGCTTGAGAGCCCACTGAGACTGTTGCTCAAGGGGTTGATTTGTAGGGCCACGGGCAGCGAGGACGAGTCCGGTGGCTAAAATATTGTCAGTCATCACCAACTGATTACAAGAAGCCCCTTTGACAAGGAAAGATTTGGAGAAAAGAAGACAAACTTACTCCCTCTGCCCAACGTTCCATGAACAAGATATTGCTGCTTCGCATCGGGACACATATAATCATACCGTGACCTGGCTTTCTTCCGCTTGCCCTGCTCAGAGTCTCCTGCCGGCTCCGGCGACACGTATCCAAACTGGTAGCCAGCAGAATCATACCGTTGCCCAGACGGCGCCTCGTGCGGGCAGCGCGAAAATGCTTCCGTGAACTGTGGCATGCGATCGAGGTAGATTTCGCGCAGTTGCACGTACTGTTCACTTTTATTGGTGAGGATTTTATGCAAGCGTTTGATGTTGGTGGAGTTGATGTTGTGGACTCGGATATCCATTTTGGTTGACTGTTCCGGTCGAGCTGAGCTGAGCTGAGTTTTTGAGTGCGCTGTAACGATCGATTAATGCGATTTCGAAGCTGTTGCTGATGCTGTTGCTACTGCTGATGACCGGATCCGTGGAATTCTCTTGTTTTATATAATAGGTTTGCTTGCTCTGCATACAGGGCTGATGGACGAGTGGTGAGCCTAAACAAGCCATTATGCTCTAACAATGTCCTTTTTTTTTGACTGAAGTTCTTTGAGTTCTTTGACTAGGAGGCGTTTTCACAAAGCGTTCTCTTGCAAGCTGATCAGTTCAATACAGCTTTGTGTCGTCTTGCTGTCCGATAATGGGCGAAAAGAGAACAGTATCTCTTCTTACGCGAGTTTCATCTCATCCCATTCATTGGAAACAATGGTGGATTCGACAACATTATCGACAGCCACAATCCCTTTCATTCATTCTAGATAGCAGTGCTCAAGAAGCCTAGGTATTTCCCAAGTTGGTAAACCATGAGGGCACATTACGTCACGTGATTTCTTTGACAAGTGACCTCACCAGTGGAGAAGCGGGCCGTCTTGACCCGCAGCCCTGGCGCTAAAAGTTCCTACAGTGGCTAAGTTTAGTATTGAAGTAAATGGGCGCGGCCTTCAATACGAGGGCCGATCCGATCAGACGAAGTGCTGGTTTGATGTCGGGCGCGGATGCTGGGCTTGTCGGATTACGAGAAAAGGGGTCATTTGCCCGGCCGCTAGTATATCGGTCTCCGAGTGGTTATATTAGTATGGAGTTCTAACCTCATAGCTCTTTGTGTCCAGGGTGCTGATGGCAGTGTCATCATCAGGGTACTAGAGAGCAAAAACTTCTGCTGCGGCGGACGGGCGATGAGTTATTACCAGAATTAAGTTCGGAGGATGCTTTACTGGGGCAGAGCAAGCAAGTTTACGTCATCAGCTACGAAACTGACAGATGGAATCAGCCGAATACAGCAGTCAGCACTGCAGGGCGTGAATTTTCTCCTCTCTGTCCCGCCTATACCGGTCTATCTCTAAACGCTCACCGACACCATCTCAATAGTGACCTCTCTGATGATCAACGACCACCACGTACAAGATCGCCAGCGAATGAGCCAGCTTATCGGAAAATATAGCAGCTTAATGAAAATAAACTTTCAGCAATCAAGGTTCCGGGAAATCACGGGAACTGCGGGGAACGTAAACTCAATCGATCGAGGGATCTTCCATTCATTGATCGAGCCAAAAGTAGCCTCACTTTTTAACGCGATGGATGCGTACTCCGAGCACGGGGCCCCATGGTAACGCCAAGTTTTTTTCTCATCTCCGCGGTCACAGCCTACTGAAGGAGACATGCTAAGAGTATGGAGTGCATGTACTCCTAATGTAGGGTCCATAATTACTCCGGGAAACGGAGTTAAATCCATCTGTTTGACTTGCCAGTCGGCATTGACTGGCGGATTCCGATACGTTGCTCTTTATCCGGATCGACATCGCTAGTGTACAGCTTTGTGGCTCTTCCTATCGGCGGTGACGCCGAGCACTGCTGCCCGAGTGACTGATTTTGATACTGCCGCCGCATGAGAGCTGAATACGTTGGACTCGCCTACCACTATAGGAAAGCATTTGAATCTGGACTGAGCGGAGGGGATCCAGGAGATCCTTCATGCCTAGAGAGAAAACCCTGGGCAGGGTGGCGGACGAAATGGCCTGAGCTTCCCGGGCGTCTGGAGAACTGGAAACTGACAAGTGATAAGCAGCAATTCAGTTAGGATTGAGGTTGCCTGAAAGCTTCTTGTCATGTCCCACCATTCCTTCCTGGAGCGTGACCATAGTTTATTCATAAACAGGGATCAGGGCAGGAGGCAGAGCTATTTTCACCTCTCAGTGTCCAGACATACACTATTTTTTTTTATTATCGGTGAGCTCGAAGGGTTTGGATCAACCCTCATCCCGACGCTTCAAAATGACTCAAGAGCTCTAAACAAAGGCAACTTTGCCGATATCCATCAAGCTCCGTGTTCATTCTTAGTTTCAAGCTACTGCGCGTCAAACTTTCAAGCCAATCACGTTCACCTCTTTCAGCCTCCAAAGTCCGATGGAGCGGATGTGATTACTGACCGAAACAATTGCATTAGCACTGCAGAATTGGCAGCACCCTGCATGAGAGTTTGTTTGCCTTGCCCCGTCGAGTCATATGGGTTTGCCCCAGACGTCTTCCGCAGACGGATGAAGTCCGAGCGAATCACTAATGCGAAAGAGATAGGTGTTCGCCTGCTCATTTGACACTTTGGTGGAAATTTTTGACCGGACTGTCGGTGAGAGAGAAGAGTTAGGAAGTACTTTAATTGCCTATATTGTGGACTATCTTTGAGTCCAGGGTTAGGATGAGGATGGAGGCGCAGTGAGTGACTCAAACTATATATAGAGAGCAAAAGTCCTGCCCTTTTGTCATGTAGTCGTTCTGTTCGCAGCTCGACCAAGCTGTTCATGCGTTGATAATTTCTACTACGTGTAAAGCTTTTTAAAGATGACCGCAGCTCCTCTAGGACCACCCCACGCTGCCTTTGCGGGCGGCCGTCCAGGCCCGCATCATTTAATCAGCGACATGGCTCGCCTCTCTTTGAGTGAGCAACCACCTGGGCCAGGGCCTCAAGCCCGACATCCGGGCTTGAACTCCGACCTAGGCTCAAACCCATTCACAGATTCCGACGCCTCCAAGCCCTACTATGAAGGATGGACCTTCTATCGCGGCAAACCCGTCGGCAGTACCACCCCAAACTGGTCCGAAGCAACCCGCAGCCCGATGCACCTGGACCAAGACGAACTGGCGCGCAAAGTCCGTGAGCGAAGCCGCAAGATCCCCGCCGCGGAGCAGTACGCGTCGCTGAAGAAGCAGCGCCGAGCGCACGTCGAAAGCCTCATCCGTGAGCGCGAGGAGCAGGACCCACGATTTCAGTGGTCCTGTGTGTACGTCCACAGCAAACAGCGCGAGGTGCGCAGAACTTGGCGCGGCGTTGAGTACGAAACGCCGGAGATGGATGTCATTATCATGCGGAAGCTGCGTCCAGGTTCTGTGCCGCCTCTTAGTCCTCAGTCTCCCACTCACTCTCCAAAGAGTGTTCGGTTTGATATGGGCGGCCTGGATAGTCGGCACCGTCAGGGTCCCGAGCCAATGTCGCCGAGACATGTTGGGGCCGAGTTCGGTGGTGCACCTTCGCCGTTTACACCGGGCCCGCCGCCGGGCACCATGCCTGGCGGCCCGCCTCCTCCTTTGCCCGCGAGCATGCCTCCGCCGCCTCCTCCGGGTTCGTTTCCAACGGCGGCCGGACCGGCTCCAAATGCATGGAGCATGCCTCCTAATGCTCCCACAACTCCCCATCCTCCTACCATTCAGGGCCCACCACGACCAGTGACTATCGCCCAGCCGCGCCCTCCGCCGCAGCCTCCGGACTGCCATCCTCCAGTCCCGGAGCATGCCCACAATATCCAGGACAACCGTCGCGACAATCGGAGTAATCCTCCTGCACCATTCATCCAGCTCAACGGCCCAGATCCTGACCGTAATAGCCGCCACGAAAACAGGAATAATCCTTCTGCACCATTCATCCAACTCAACGGCCCGGATCATGACCGTAGCAACCGCCATGAAAGCAGGGATAATCCGCCTGCACCATTCATTCAGCTCAACGGTCCCGATCGTGCCCATAACAACAACAGAGAGAACCAAGACAATCCTCCCGCAGAGTTTGTCCCACTCAACGGCCCCGGTCGCAGAGACCGCGGCCAGCGCCCAGCACTGGCACCCAAGATTATCCAAAAGGACCATCGCCGCGCGGCTCCCAATTTCAAAAGACGGCATCAACAGTTAACTCCCCCAGAGTCTGACGGCGGAAGCTCCGATTCCTTTGAGCGAGACGACTCATACTTCGAAGACTCGGACGGCACCTCCGTGACAGATGTCGAAGACCATGACCCGCGACCCCGAGGCAGCCCTCGTGTGAAGCGTTCGGGTTCTTCATCTAAACGACACAGTCCATATTACAGGACGCACCATCGCAGAGGGTCATCCTTCAGCGCGAACCGCAGCCCCGTTTATTCACACCATCATAGTCCTAGCTACTATGACCACTCCGGTCAAGTCGACATCTACCCGGCCCGCAGCGCCCGCCATCCACCGAGAGACTTATACAGCACTGTTCCGCTGGAGGACGTCTCCTCATATCTCGGCAGACGGCTGCTGGAAGAGCGTCTGGCGATAGAACACGCGCTGCAGAATCGGCTCCTGGATGAGAGAGAAGCGCAGCTTCGTCAGCGGGAGAGGGAGATTGCCGCGTTGGAAAGGGAACGGGAGAGGGAAAGGAGCCGGGACCATTCCGGGTATCCATTCATGCGTACGCCTATGCTGCGAAGGATCATGGGGTATGAGCGTTAGTGATACTAGCCTTCTGTAATTTTTTCTTGTACAACAGGGCTTTCTGCTAGTTAGTAATAATGAAATTATTCAGTTTCTTGAAGTCTCTGGCTTTTTTAGGTTTACTTTTTGCTGGTGATTTAGGGCTTGACTGGCGATCATCGGAACATCCAGGAATGACTTCATCCACCCACTCTTCCCGTTCACCGAGCTACCTCATCCCATTCCGATCCCACACCATAACACCACTACTTCTTCAATTTCCTTTATTCCTTGTTCTTCCCTCTCGTATACTTTGAGAAGAACTCCGCCCAAAACACTCTGCCACAATGCCGCGCAAGTTCTTTGTCGGAGGTAACTTCAAAATGTTTGTTTTCAACCCCGCCATACCCCTCCTTTGCAAGATTTCCCGTCTGTTAACTCAACTCGCACACCCAGGAATGGAGTCACAGACTCCATCAAGTCTATTATCGACAACCTCAACGCCGCTTCGCGCGATCCGAACACAGAGGTCGTCATCGCGCCGCCTGCGCTGTACCTGCCGCTCGCTCGGCAGCTCGCCGACGCGTCGATCAGCGTCGCCGCGCAGAACGTCTACGATAAGCCGAACGGCGCATTCACGGGCGAGATCAGTGTTGAGCAGCTGCGGGATATTCGCGTCAATTGGGTGATTATTGGCCACAGTGAGCGGAGGGTGTTGCTGCGGGAGGATGATGATGTAGGTCAATTCCTTCTTTGGAAAGGTTTGAGTGGTACTAATCAGGTTGCAGTTTGTCTCGCGCAAGGTCAAAGCGGCTATTGAGGGCGGCTTGAATGTGATTCTCTGCATTGGCGAGAGTCTCGAGGTAAACATCCGTCGGGAGATTTTTTACTTGATAGAGTACTGATTTGCTTCAGGAACGGGAAGCGAACCAGACCATTGACGTCGTCACCCGGCAACTCAACGCCGTCGCGGAGCAGCTGACGCCCGAGCAATGGGAGAAGGTGGTCATTGCCTACGAGCCGATCTGGGCCATCGGCACTGGCAAGGTCGCTACAACCGCGCAGGCGCAGGAGGTTCACGCCGAGATCCGCAAGTGGCTTACCGACAAGATCTCCGCGGACGCGGCGAGCAACATCCGTGTCATTTACGGTGGTAGCGTCAACGAGAAGAACTGCCGCGATCTGGCCAAGGAGAAGGATGTTGATGGCTTCTTGGTCGGCGGTGCAAGTCTGAAGCCTGGATGTAAGTGTACCCTCATACCTCTGTTAATCCCTAGCGATGTTAACGAGTTGCAGTCGTGGATATCATCAACTCGAACCAGCAGTAGACCCTCAATTCGTATGTGCAAGGAAGCGGTATTTATATATACATGGGAAGAGCACGGGGATGAGTCAGAAAAAAGAAGAAATTAATCAATGGGGTATATGTCAGGTATCATCAATCATTCACAATTCAATAAACCTGGAAAGGGAAAAGAAATACATCATGAAGAATATAATATCGACACACCGATCCCACGCCAATATGACGGTCCTGACGACCCTCCTCCTGCGCTCTGTGTTGAGGCGGTAGTGGCTGTCTTCCCCGATGCCTGCGTCTGCTGTTTTGCGTTCGTCGTAGATGAAGAGTCGGAGAGCGCAGTGAGCGATCCCGGTCCGACCGATACACCCGCAGTGACCAGCAGTGACTTCAGCCTTCCTTCCCACAGTATTCGTATGTTCCAGGACTGATCGACTCGGATTTTGATTACAGAGTCCTGATTTTCCTCTGTGGGTGGAACCTCGTCAGCGGTGGAGGAGGAGGACGACGACGAATCCTGTAGAGCTGGCCGTTGTCGCCGCCGCCAAATCTCACACCCCGCGACCATCTCGCTTTCCCAACTGTACACATTAAATCCAAAGCGCGAGCTGAATGCGAGGTTGGGCGACGCTCGTAGCGAGTACGTGGTCGACAGCGAACCCATCAATGGCGTGAGGGTTAGGGTCAGCGTGTAAGGAAAGCTGGACATGGGACCCGTATTTGCCCGCGGACGGGTCGCCGCCGGGAGGGTGGTGAACTTGAGCCCCGTGGAGAAACCCACCACCGAAGACAACGGCGAGTAGTACGCCTCCGCGCCTGCGGAAAGCAAAGAAACCTTCCCCTCATTGCTACGGGTGCCCGGCGTTGAGTCGATGCCGAAATTCCATAGACCGCGCCAGCCAAACAGCGCGCTATCTGTGCTAAACAGGTACTCGTTACAGAAGCGGCCCGTGTCGTGGCTCACCTGCGCGAGGAGTGCAGCCTGCGGTGCGGAGGACTTTAACGACGGTGAATGGCTCGCGCCACGCGTCGACGTCAGCGCGAGGGTCAGCTGTGTAGTCGAGGAGATGCGCCGGAGGAACAGCGCGTTGAGGGTCGTGGGCGGCGGCAGGTGCAGCGTGGCGTGCAGCAAGGTGGCCTTGCGCTGGCGCTCCGTACCGTCATCTATGTTGGGCGGTGTGTCCTGTGTCGGATCTGTGAGGGCATCCCAGCCCCAGGTTCGTGATGGGGGCACAGGTGCGCGAATCTGTCGGTAGCCATGCACAAGGCTACGGAGGGGGATCCGCCCGCTCTGTGACGGGGTATCATCGAGTGGGACAGTGCTAAAGAGGTACGAAATCGAGCCATCGATCAGGCCAACGGTACCAAGGGTGTAGGCAGTAGCAAAATGAGGAGTTGACAGCGACGAGAGGTGGAATTGGAGTCTTTCAGGGACCGGGAAATCAAGTAGTGCTGCTCCCGTCAGTACAATGTGCCAGTACCGAGACCGTAGAGCTTACACTCGGCAGTCGCCGTCAGGGCAGAATAGGAATTGTCGCGATTCCAGCTAGTAGCTTCAGCAAAGGCGAGCTGGATGTACTCCATAAAGTCCAGCATGCTGGCAAATTGCGCGGAGCGCTCGCGCCGGATCGTCGCTGTCGGATTGCTTTCGCGGAAGCTGAAGAGTACATAGAGTGCTTAGCTTACCTTCCTAAAACAGTTAGTGTCATTTGATAAGCCTATCAGGTCGCTGATAGAACTTATCGCAAAAAAATATCAAAAATCCACACTCCTTTGTTCATGAGGGACATCGACTCGTTGATACTGGACTGTCCGATCAGATCAGCACCATGCCCAAGTCCAAACGCGCGCGGCTCGTTCACGAGTCTAGGGTCACCAAGAAAGACCACAAGGAACAAACCCGACGACTGTACTCCAACATCCGAGAATGTGTCGAGAAATACGACCATCTCTACGTTTTCAGCGTAGACAACATGCGCAATGCCTTCTTGAAGGACGTGCGCACCGAGTTCTCTGATAGCCGGTACTGCTGCCTTTCCGTAACTCAGTGATTTACACTTCTAACTAATCGAAAATAGCATTTTCTTCGGCAAAACCAAAGTCATGGGCGTCGCCCTCGGTTCCACTCCCGAAACCGAATGCGCTCCCAATCTGCACCAGCTTGCCCCTTTCCTGACCGGTGCCGTCGGTCTACTCTTCACGTCGCGCGAACCAGAAGCCGTGGAATCGTTCTTCCAGAACTTCCGCCCGCAGGACTTTGCGCGTGCCGGAACCGTCGCTACCCGCACGTTCATCATCCCCAACGGCCTCGTCTACTCGCGCGCCGGTGAGATTCCAATTGAAGAGGACGAACCCATCAGCCATACCGTCGAGCCAACCCTGCGCAAACTCGGCGTGCCGACCCGTCTTGTCAAGGGCCAGGTTGTCCTGCAGATGGCCGACGACCAGGAAGGGTATCGCGTTTGCACCGAGGGCGAGGTCCTTGACTCGAGACAGACTACGTTGTTGAAGATGTTTGGTGTCACGACGGCAGAGTTCCGCGTGGATCTCAAGGTGCGGTGGGATCGAAAGACTGGGGCAGTTACTACGCTGTGATTTTTCGGTCTTTGTCGTTTTCTGGGATTCCCTTTGATTGTTCAGAAATGGGCATTCTCGGAGTATGGTGTTGGTTTGGAACTTTTGTATAGAGCCATTTTTGTTCAGATATTGATCGGATAGTCTTCAATCACGAGTTGATGACCGATGACTTTGAAGTTTTCCCAGGTCGTCTGTATATTAAAGTCAAACCATCATCATTCCTTCGAACCTCAAGCGATGGATGAATGGGCTATGAGGCTAAGAAGGACTTCAAGGGGTCACATTAGACAGACTGGAACAACGACGATGGTATGGAGATTCAAGGAATGCCAATTTCATATTGCGACCCCTTGTGATTAAATCGTCGCTGTTTCTCCATACGCTGATTACGAGTCGAAGGTGCATTGATTGGCCAGTCAAGAGTACATGGCTCATGCATGTCGGCCAGGCTGAACTGACGTGAATGAAGTGAGACCAGGCAGCAAGGCTTGATCCCCGCATATTTGAAAATGCAACATCGGACGGCATCGGGTTTACTTTTTCTGCATTCTTCTGATCCGAATTAAGATTGATGACTTGAGTTTTAAACTCCTGCCTGGGGGTTGGCCGTCTTCAGACTCAATGTCGTCTTCATTGCGCCCTGTCTTCTACTCTTACTCAGACAAAATAATCTCAGAATGGGTAGATTACGGCCGAGACAATATTTCCTTATCGTCGCGCCTCAGTTACGTGAGGTAGCGTTTAGGATGCCCTTGGATTTTAGAAGGATGTTGTTCTCCCCGGACGACTCATTCAAGATCTTCCTGATCTACCTGTTTTGCGAAGCCCATCATTCCTGCGTACTTTCTCGAATATCAGCAGCATTGCAGAAAGAATCAGGAAGTTCGTGATGCAGAGTTCGTGTCGGGAACAACAGCCAAGGGGCATCGCCGCGAAGATGACTATCCTGCGGACGGGACGCCGCCGGGTCGAGCCACTGGGCAATCCCGTTTCCGCCTCCATTTGTTGACACTGCCCGTTGATATTCATCTCCATATTCTCAATTTCCTCGATGCAAAGGATCAATACACCTTTGGCTGGACGTGCTCGTACTTTTGGTCCCTAGTTAAACCTGAGCTGGGCAAATACTTCGCAGGGTATCTGGGTCACTGGAGAGGAACACCGGTGGCCTGTGTTGGCCACGAGACCAAGGACGTGGACAATTTACCCCCTGGACTCCTAATCGAGGAAAACAAAAAGGAGCTCGAAAAGGGCCAGGAGTGACTTCTTGGATGTTCAAAACGGAAAAACACGAGAAAGAGGACGGGAAGGACGAGAAATTTCATTCTCTGATCACTCTATATGGCGCTGCCCTGAGTCGCTTTTTCGCTCGGGACTTCTTTTCGATTGACCCCAGTGGTGACCTGCAGAGCCTCTATTGGCGCTACATCGATGAGCATCCACTGATGCTGCCAGAAGCGAGCGAGATAGCATTTCTCGATTTCAATTCATTCTTCCCCACGAATAAAACCTGGATCTTGCGTAACCTGACCACTCGAGAGTTCGTCGTCTCCAACTCTATTGCGCTGAAAAAGGAGTATATTCACGGCCCATTCATCCAGGGCCTTGGCTTTTACGAAGTGATTCTGATGCGTATCTGCTTGACAACGTCCCCTAATCTCTCAATACACAATAAGCACAACATACACCAGGGCAAGTGGGCCGGACACTCGCTGGATATCGTCCCTATAGATGATCTTGAAAATGAAGACGGCTCCTGGAAGGATATAAGTGACGAGATTGCCAGGGAAATTGCTGAAGTTTGGGAGGAGAATATGGGAAGAAATTGGCGGCAGCATGTCATGGTAAATGTCGGAGAGTGGTGGCCAGCCCTGGTCGGGTATGTTCGAACCCAATTTCAGTCCTTGAAGGGCATTGCTAGTGATGCTGTTAGTGCCTACGGGCACCGCTAGCACTCTGAACAGCAGGGATACGAGTGTGCATTGACTATATAATATTGCTAGGGTTCTGGATGGCATTATCCTACATATATTTCGGACTGTTGTTCATCGGCGCCATGAAACTAGCCAATAGACAGAAAGACATGTTGCCTGTGTTCGAAACGAGCTCTCCACAGATGAGAACGAATACCCATGATCCTCGGACGGAGAAGACAGAGATGAGCGCAGAAATGGTCAGAGAAAGGCGGTCTTCAGAGCATCGAGTGGAAGAGAACGTGAAGAACCAAGACTTTGTTCGACTGGCAAAGCTGCAATTCCAATTGGCACTCCCGACAATGAGGATGGTTCCTAGGAGGATGGCAGTGATGAAGTGGCTGGGGAATCAAGCACAAAGACTGAGGGAGAAACTGGCGAAAATATATATCAAGGTTGTCAAAGGACTTAACACTTTAGGGCATGATGAAGTGCGCTGCCAATGAGATGATACCAATTGCCAGATCTCTCTGTACGGAGTACGGAGGAGACAACATGTGTTTTGAAAGTACCCGAGTCCAACCCTTCAAACGCATGTTTGCCTTGACGCTTCCGACATAGCTACAAGTAACGTACTTGGTTTACCATGTTGTATTGTCACCACTGCGTTATTTGTCAAATATTTCCGTCATTTGCTTGCCCGTAACTATCGTCCATCGAACAGTTACGAGCCCAGTTTGCTGAATCCTACGATGGCCGACATCGTTACTTGAGATTTTGACACCTGCGCCCCTGTTCTGCATCCAAGAGTCACACCTGTCATCATCATCGATATACAAAATGGCAACCTCCGCGAGTTCGGTCATCCCCCGAAACCGCGAGCAATGGGTCGACTGGAATCGGAAATTTATCATCCAAGGCTCGAGGTCTCGAACTTTGGGAATGTGTCAACCCAGAGAGCCCACTCTTCGGATTTTTCAAAGAGGAGCCTGGAGACCAGAATACCCGAATTTCGCAACGCTCGAACTCCTGTCCCGCGAATCCTCAAACCGCGGCAGATCTAACAGGAGCGGAACCTCCGATTCCTCGAGACAATCCAAACGGAGTGAACAATCTCCAACCTGGGTCGGAATCGATCCACTGTGTATCACGAATTGTACCGATGATTTGTACCGTAGGGGCTGAAACTTCAGGTTGTAGGCTTGTAGCCCTAAGTTTTGTATATACTACTCGTTGACCCGCTCTTTTGTACTCCGGACAGGAGTACTGCCGAACGTGCACAGGACTGCAAGAGTAATAAGTCCTGAACGCCGGGACCAGAAACTGCGTCATAACAGTTCCTGTAATGGTGAGGCTTCGGGAATGACAAGCTTCGTCTTATCACTGCACACTTTCGGACGGTCAGTTTTGTTTGATGCCGTTGACTCTGGTCTCCAGCTCACATTTGACTGGACAAATCATCCGTCCGTGAGTTAAATTCGCGAGAAAAAAAAAATAATACTTTATCGTCGTCTCGAGAGCCGTCTGACCCAGTCCGAGGAAAGACGGTCATTGTCCTCACCCCTCAGGTCCCTACAGTGAAACTTGGGACTCTCAGCAATAATGACCAGCTCCATGCAATATGGTCATGGTGATGTTCGTTGCCAACTCCATCGGTATCATAACAGTCCATCTGGTGAAGATATATTGTATACTCTACAGAGTCCTCCCCTGCAAGTCCAGAGGCTAGAACAGGCAGGCTAGCGGCATGCTGACAGCTGGCAGCTGATACTCCCTCTAAAGATTATTTCAATTGATTTCTTTTTCCTCACTTCATGTATTTCACATTATCAAAGCAGTGAAGGTATATTGTAGTTCATACCTACCTAAGGCAACAATCTTACCTATGAAAAGGCCGAACGTCGTCTGTATGCGATCCGATAATGATAAAGACCAAATATCCCTGCTAAATTACATGATCATACTTACCCACACATTCCCCTCGGACTTTCGTTGTTGTTTTTTTGAGCTCACTTTCTGAGATATCTAGAACAAACTAAAAGGAATCATAGAGGAACAAGCTTAATAACACATGGGTATGAGCGAGAAAAACCGGCGCCAGGGAAAATATTGAATCAAGATGTAGGCCCGGACGGAAGGAATGGATGTACGAGTTCTTGAAGCTCGTGCCCGCGTTCGCTTGTCCAAGCGCGAGACCCTGTGGATATATTTTCTTATTTTTTTTTGAGGTTCAGAAAGGCTAGTACCTTCGTTTGGCACGCGGATCATCATAAGCGTCGTCGTCGTGATATCTCTTCCGCGCGTACCGGTCACGATCACGATCACGATCGCGGTCTCGATCACGATCCCGGTTTCGGTCGCGGTCACGGTCACGGTCTCGTCGGTCCCCGTCCCGATCGCCGTACCTATCTCCGTACCTATCCCGGTCTCGGTCTCGGTCGCGGTAACTACGATCAGACTCGCGGTCACGGTCACGGTCACGGTCGCGGTCGCCAAACCCTTCGCGCGGCCGGATTGGCTCCTGGTTGCTGCCTGTGGCTTTACGAGCGTCGCGGTCAAATCGGCCTCCTCGTCGATCGTCACCGCCATACCCACCACTTCGTCCACCGCTAGGGCCAGAGGGCGCATTTGGTGGAGGCTGCCCGCCGAAGCCGTTCCGCCCTCCTTGGTATCCGACCCCTGCTCGAGGCCCCCCGTATCCTCGATCACGGTATCCGCGGAATCCACCGCCTCGTCCGCCGTATGCGCCCCGGAATCCGCCAGTGAATCCCCCAGGACCAGTTGGTGCATTGATGCCAGGGCCTAGCGGTCGGGCCGGCGCGACCTTAGTGTATCCTCGACCACCCAGGCCGCCGCCGAAGCGTCGTGGTCGCCAGCCTTTGACCGTTCGGCCGCGCTCAACATCTACCAGCACCCTTCTATCCTTGATTCGAATTCCGTCGGTCTCTTTGTAGGCAGCTAGAACAAACCAGTTAGCATCGCATCAAAGGGATGAGCTGCTGAGGACGGTTCCACCTTTCATATCTTGTTCCCGCTCGTACACGATAAATGCATATCCACGATGCGGCTTCTTTGATTTCCCGGTAGTGTCCCTGACGATCCGAATCTGAACTCATCAGCACACGGTTCCGAAACACTCGACATAAGGACGACAGACTCGCTCAATCGGCCCATATCGGCCAAACTCCCTCTCCAAATCCGCCTCATTAACATCATAGCTCAGTCTCGCAACGAACAACGTCTTGTACGGATCTCCTCTGACCTGGGGGTCCTTATTGGGATCATCTGAGCTCTAGTCAGCAACGTATCCCACACTGTCTCGAGCTTCTGAATCATACAGTTCTTCACCCCCTCAGTCAACAGCTTCTCAATCTGCTCCTTCTTCTCCGCCTTGAGCCGCGCCTTGCGCTGAAGCCAGCACTCCGTCGGATGATAAGGGACCTCTTCTCCGTACTTCTTCAGCTCTTGCACGTAGTCTGCGACACCCGTGAGAGTGCTCTTCTTGATATCATCCGGAGCTCGATCGATCGGCGGAAGGTACCGCAGCGGCGGGCGCGGTGCGAAAAGTGCCAGAAGATTCGGAGGGAGCTTGTCGGTCATCTTGCTCTTCGTTGACGCGACAGATGAAACATGGACGTGATAGAAAAATCAACCGACGATGGACAGAATTGAAGGAACGCGACAGAGCCGAGAGTATAATGCGAGACAAGTAAAGGTTGGCAGGTCAATCATGCAACAACAGACGACCGTCGACGCCTGTTTCAAATCCGGCGACGGACGAGCGTGGCCAGCAAGGGAGAGTTTGCAGTGGGCAGCCGCAGCTGCGCGACTGACAGGTTCGATGACTATATCACGTGATATAGCTCCTTTTAGACGCAGTAGCCGCGCGCTTACTGGAGCCAATCAAATCATGAGATGACCAACCTTCCATTGGATCGAAAAATCGAGCAGTTAAGCAGCGACTGAATTGAGATCTTTTTATGATCACCAGCATCCAACCATGCCGCTGCAGGCGATCCGGACAATTACGCAGCCCCGGGTTTGTTTTCCCCTGGACCTCAATTTCTCCTACGAGCATTGAACTGACGGCCTATCCAGAACGGTGTAGGGGCTTTCATCCTACAATGCAAGCGCATTGATTTCCATTACTGCGACTGGGCAGGGAGTTCGCGGGGGATGGTGTAAGTCAATTCCTCCTCCATTTTCAAATCATCCGGGGGTTATTTTAACAGCAACGATTTCGCAGGTCTTTTCTGAAGCATGAACTCCCGTCCTTCGCCAAAGCCAACCCTCAGATCGAGATCCGCGTCTCCCCGCGACCGAAGAAACACCCCGTCCTGAAGGGCTACTACATCAACGGCCGGATTAAGTCCATCTGCGTGCGGAATATGACCAAGGAGCAGATCCTGCAGAAGGCGAACCTCCTCAAGGAGGCTAGCGGGGAGAAGTTGAAGAGGACGAAGAAGCCGGTTACCAGCTTGAACGAGAGCGTCAGAGGAATTTGGTCGCCATATCATGGGGGGCTCAAGACGGTATAGATGGTGGGCGAATGGGTGCATGTATGAATATGCTGATTTTCTCTCGTATCTCGGCGTTGGATCTTTGGGATGTATTTCTAGGCTCCTTGTACATGACATATCTACTTTGAAAGAGCCGGATGCTTTTTCAGCGGACTAGTAATGCCTCAATTACTAGATGCGAGAAATGGGTATCAAATAGTATATGGTAGATGGTCCCGCCATTCCCAACCACCAAGAGAACCATAACGCCATTCCATGTCAACCGCCCACAGTAAGCCGCCAATATTGCTGATTTCAGAGGAATATTTGAAACATTGCTTTCGGTGCACTGACTGATTTTTCGCAGCCTTCCACTTTACACTTGGAAAACGGCTTCGTCTTTGCCGCAGCGGAGGCGGTTCGTTTTGTCTTGGAGCGGTTTCGTGCGCATTGACCACAGTAGACCTGTTGAACTGTCAGTGATGGAACAAACATCATGTCAAGGAAACATACGTGACCGCATGGCTTGGCAACCCAAATTTGCTGTTCCTCTCCTTCCCCGGAGCCCAGCTCATGGTCACAATTGGGACAGACAACGACGTCGTCCGGCCGAACCGTCCGTGTGAAACCCTCGGGAGGCGGCGTTGGTGGTTTATAGGACGTCCTTAATGTCGTGTTCCCTCTGGGTAACGGGACGGTGTCATTTATCGTAGTCAGATTTCGGTAGTCAAAGAACGGAACTTCCACGGTCAGATCGAGATTGGGCCCAGGCTCAGGTTCTGAAAGCCAATCCCCGTAATTCATTCGAGGCAAGGATATCACATGCCGCGCACGAAGACCAATCTCGTCCCGGAAGACTTCTCGCGTCATAAAGTCTTCCGAGAAGAACGGCTCACGTAGGAACTGCAGCAAGGTCGATGGGCTCATACTCCGCCGCGACGCCGCAGGCTGCGGACGCACCGTGGCCCCCATGAACTGCACCTCCGGGCTGTCGGGGGCCTCTGGTCGGACCTCTTCGACCTCATTGTCATTGTTATCCTCCACTAGATCGACTACGTCGGCCATGATATTCCTCCCAAACCGTGGCGGTCTGTGTGCACGCCGTCCCCGGCCGGGAAGCGACGGTTGTTGCCCGCGGGATTGTTGTGGCGGCGAGTCCGGCTCATTCGTCAAATCAATCACCTCCTCCCTCCGAGGCGAGTTGTTAGACATGACCGGCCGGCGGAAATCAAAACCATCGCCTTCAAATCTTTGCTGTCGGCCACCTGGGAGGTTCCGTGGACGTCCGGATCGTTGGGCTGCCGACGAGGAGCTGGAGGGTTCGCCGTACCGTGCTCCCGGCGACCGGCGGAAGGAGGAGTTAGACATGTCTGTGCGTGGCCTCTGCGAAGAGAGAATCAGTCAAACTGGATTTCCCGAGCGTCCAGATAACAAAAGGGTTGCAAGTAGCCCCGCAGGGAACGGCCAACGAGATAGTACCTTGCGGGACCTGATGCCCGTTATTTCAACACCGTTGCTGCTGCTCATGACAGTGGTGGGCAACAGCCAGCCAAAATATGTAGTGAAAGACGCCAGTGATTGAACCGGGGTCGGAGAGGCGAAATCCAATGCAGTGAACCTAGGTCCGCTAAAATCCGAATCGTTCAGCGAGTGGTGGTAACTAATCCAATGTGGCAATTCAATAAAACCGGTTCATGGGAAGTTTCTGTGACTGATATCGATCACAAAGATACAACGTATCAATTGACAAGACGCTTGTAGATGGAGACAGCTTGCAAGATGGTTTGATTTCGTATCTTGTTGCACCCCGGCGTCAAGAGTCCTGGTCCTGGACTACTGGATTACATAATACCACCGATGACGATAACTAACTATATCACGTGATGTTATTGAAGCTGTGAACAGTGGACATCATCCTTTTGAATCCAAACGAATAATGAGAGCATCATCAAATGAAAACATGTAATTAGAGTACAGAGTTGTCACAAACAGATCATGCCTGTGCCAGCACCGTCAAAACACCATCCTTGTTGGTTGTCAAAATGCTCCGTGCCGAGGCACCCCAGGCAACGGCTACCGCAGGGACAGCACTGCGCAGAGGCTCCGACCATTCCTTTGTGGCCTTAGTATACTGCTGCACCGTGATGCCATTCGGCCCACCGCTGACAAGGAATTGACCCGTATAGTCCCAGTCCAGTGCAGTGATCTTGGTACCTGTTTCCAGAATCTTGTTCACCTTGGATTTGCGCAGGTCCCACACGGAGATGGAAGTGGAATTTTCGGTCACTGCCGCCATAAAGTATCCATTTTCGGAGAAAGCAAGAGCCGTGACCGGAGCAGACATTGGGAAGCTCGCTGCTGCCGCGCCGGACTTCACGTCGTAAATGTGGACCTGGCCGTCAGCGCCTCCAAGACCAAGGAGATGACCGTCGGGGTGGAACTTGGCACACAAAATGCCTATGAACGTAGTTAGTACGGATCTAAGAGGCTTGCTTGGCCGGAAAACATACCAGTTTCGCCGTAAATCTGGGTGACCGGAGTAGAGGTCGTGAGATCGTACAGAACATAGCTCTTGTCCGCGCCGACGGAGCCAACGATATCACCGGTTGGATGTACAGCCAGAGCAGTAACCTCACCTGCATGTGAGGTGAAGTTGGCCACCTCCGAGCCGTTTTCGAACACCTTCACGGCACCTGTGGCAGACGCGACAACCGCCTTGTCTCCCACCCACACCGCATCTGTCACTGGCCCGCCAACCTGGAGGGTCTGTATGACCTTTCCTTGAGAAACCGAGTAGACACCGGCAACTCCATCCATGCCGCCGACAAGAGCACGATCACCCGTAGAGTCCACGGCAAGTGATTTTCCACCGGGGTACAGGGGCTCGGAAGTGGCCGTGGGCTTGAACGACTGAATTGTCTCACTCGTCGCCCAGCCCTCCGGAATCGGACGCTTGCTTCGAGTTTTCGACAGCCTGGGAACGTCAGCATCACATCCACGACTCGTGCTTCGGGAGGATCCCACCGTTCTTGTGTGCTATCAATTCGGGCAACCACCGATTGTGGAAGGCCGGTGCTATCCACCTGCATTGCATCACCTCCGGCTGGACGAGCAGCGCTGACGGAGATCTTGGCCAGCGCTTCTCGAGCTTCGTCCCTCTCCTTGGTTAATCTCGCAATCACCCGGACTGCCGCATCGTGCTGGTAGAGTGCAGTGCTGAGCTCTTGCCGCGTCTGTGCCAACGCCTGTCGGAGCTTGAATGTCTCGAGAGCGAGTGCGTCCCATTCCTCCTGAAACACTCCGAGCAGTGATGGAATCGAAGTAAGCGTAGGTGGCCGCGGCCGAACCGTGCGCGCTGTCTTGACTTCGATCAAATCATCCTTTGTGAGCTCTTCGCCGGTGACGGGATCCTTTCCATTCTCTGCGATGTAGGCCTCGATGAGCCGTTTCTCGAAGACATTGCCTGCAGGATTATCAGCCAGGCTTTTGGCTTGAGGGTTGATTGATTGTACATACCGCTCTTGACCGAAATTACCGGCACCTGGGGTGCTTCCCCGGAAACTGTTCATAGTTAGTCGCGTCGCTCTGCGTTTTCCTAAAAATGAACTTACTTGCGCACAGCATTGTGGCTCACGTCGTGGAAGACACGATGAAGCGCCTCCAGCAAAGCTGCAGCTTGAACTTCAAGATTATCGTAATACTTTTATACCTGATTAGGAAAGGCTTGATCTTGCCGTGGGTCTTATTGGTTGAATTGCCGCGCTACCTTGGCTTCGGGAGGTACGGGTTTCAGATCTCAGGCCATTGCTTCTCTTGCCTACTTTTTTACAGGACGCGGTTTCCTGTCAGTATGTGGGCTGCGTGAGTTGCCGAGCGAGATCGCATTCAACACAGAATTTCGCCAAAGAGACGCTATTGGCGGTGTCTCTTTGGTTGTTGGTAGGCATGACTTGAGACATAGTACGATTGCCCTCTTGACAATCGCCGTGATCATGGCATTCAATGCAAAGAATCTGACTTACGGTACGATCCAATCCGTGCTCAACTTCGGCAGAAATGCTGACCCAAAAAGAGGCCAAGGAGCCTGCGTTCCTGCGAGCCCTCCGCAGTCAGGTCGGTGGTCACTCGTTTCGCCGGCCCCAGCAGCTGCCGCGTAAACCCAAGGACGACGAGGACGATGACCCGACTTACGTTCTTGAAGAGACGAATGAGACAATCTCGAAAGAGGAGTACGAGGCTCTAGTTCGAGGCGAGGAGGAGGGTCCACAGAAGGTCTCGAAGGATACGCCGCAGAAGACTGAGAAGGCTGAGGGCACCGAGTCCGAGCAACCGGCTGACAAGCAGGACACTGAGGCTGCAAAACCACAGTCGCAGCAGAAAATGGCCGAGATTGGTGGCCAAAAGAAGAGGAAACAGGCTAGGGTAGTTGGCGATGAGAATGAGGCCGAAAAGGAAGAAGAGGCGCCTGAGGATGCGGCGCCTAGTAGTAAACCAAAGGCAAAGAAAAAGAAGAAGATCAAGCTGTCTTTTGAGGAAGCTGGTGAGGAATAGGCATTTGTTTCAAGAACCGCCGGGTAGTAGCTCCAGCGGCTTATAAATGAGATGCAGACTATGATATTACTCCGAGATGGATCGCGGCCATTCGAGAATAAATGCATAGCTCGCTCCCTCTGTAGTAGACCTTGATTCCCCAGTATGAACGACCGTGGGTTGGGTAGATGCCTCAAGAGTGGCATATGGATAGACATAATTATGACTCACTGTGATATATAGTTCTCAAAGACCTGAAAAAAAATATCGAGGAATTCATTGCGGGACACGATATAACCTGGAGATTGGAGGATGGAAATTTCTCCGCAAAAAATATAATACTGAGTTCCATCCGAACCTGAAGTTTTTCGACTGACTTCTGATCGTGCCCCTCCGGGCAGATAATGTGCGAAAATGCCGGTCGTCAACGTCGAGGACCTCATCCGCCTCCAGCAACAGCCTGATAACATCCGAAACGTACGTACTACCCCTCGGCACTCCTAGTTCGACCGCTGACCTCGCCGCCAG
This sequence comes from Thermomyces lanuginosus, assembly GCF_041956635.1. Taxonomy (NCBI): domain Eukaryota; kingdom Fungi; phylum Ascomycota; class Eurotiomycetes; order Eurotiales; family Trichocomaceae; genus Thermomyces; species Thermomyces lanuginosus. The sequence continues at coordinate 43,035 of NW_027192349.1, read as the reverse complement.
ATCTGTATTCTCGCCCATGTGGTAAGTCCGGCAGAAAACCTTTGAGTCGCACGCAAAAGACACCAAGGTTAACAGCAGCGATCGATCGTATAGGATCATGGCAAAACCTCCCTTACAGATAGTCTCATCGCCACCAATGGGATCATCTCACCGAAGCTGGCGGGCAAGATCCGCTACCTGGACTCGCGGCCGGACGAGCAGATCCGCGGCATCACGATGGAGTCGTCCGCCATCTCGCTGTACTTTTCCATGCTGCGACGGTCCGCTGCGGATGCCGACGCCCCGCCAACCCGCTCAGAGTACCTGATCAATCTGATTGATTCGCCGGGCCACATCGATTTTAGCAGCGAGGTGTCGACAGCGTCCCGGCTGTGCGACGGGGCACTGGTGCTGGTGGACGCCGTCGAGGGCGTCTGCAGCCAGACGGTGACGGTGCTGCGGCAGACATGGGTCGAGCAGCTCAAGCCCTTGCTAGTCATTAACAAGGTCGACCGCCTTGTCACGGAGTTGAAGATGACCCCCGCAGAGGCCTACGCGCACCTGACTCGGATCCTCGAGCAGGTCAACGCTGTTCTCGGCAGCTTCTACCAAGGCGAGCGCATGGAAGAGGACCTGCTCTGGCGGGAACGTATGGAGGAGCGCGTCAATGCTGCAGCGTCGCGCGACCGGGACCAGGCCAAGAAGACGCAGGAAGGTGCCAACGGTGCGCAGGCTCACATCGACCCTGCAGCCGATAACGAGTTTGAGGAGCGTGACGATGAGGATTTGTACTTTTCGCCGGAGAAGAACAACGTCATTTTCAGCAGTGCTACTGACGGTTGGGCGTTTACTGTTCGTCAGTTTGCACTGCTTTACGAGAAAAAGCTCGGCATGAAGCGCGCGGTGCTGGAGAAAGTACTCTGGGGTGATTACTACCTGGATCCCAAAACTAAGAGGGTCCTTGCTCAGAAGCATCTCAAGGGGCGCGCTCTCAAGCCAATGTTCGTCCAGTTTGTGTTGGAGCCTTTATGGATGGCGTACGAGGCGACAACAGGCGGCGCAAAGGGAAAGGGGTACGTTGCTCTACAAGGTGCAAGAGAAAAATCCACTAATTGGTGGCGTGTAGGGATCCTGCAATGTTGGAAAAGATCACAAAGTCACTGAACATTACTATTCCCCCTCATATCCTACGCTCGCGAGAGTCAAGGAACATCATGATGGCCCTGTTCTCGGCTTGGTTGCCTTTGTCGACTGCAGTCCTGGTGTCGGTGGTAGAATACCTTCCCAGCCCTCGACAAGCACAGGCCGAAAGACTGCCCGAGGTGATCAAAGAATCACCGGGCTCTGAGTTTGTCGACGAAAAGGTGCAGCGGGCAATGATCGATTTCAAGACTGGCCCAGAGGATCCAGTTGTGGCATATGTCAGCAAGATGGTTGCCATTCCGGAGAGTGAACTCCCACAAAACACGAAACGGGTCGGTGCCTCATTAACTGCGGAAGAGGCGCGGGAGCTGGCGCGGAAGAAGCGGGAAGAGGTTGCACGAATCCAGGCAGAGGCCAACAGTGCCGGCGCAGATGAACTCTCGCGGGCAACAGCGTCGCTAGCCAGTGCGAGCCTGGACGACGACGATGCAGAGGGGGACAAGGCTGAAAAAGCTCCCGATAAGGAGCATTTGATTGGATTCGCCAGACTATACTCTGGGTCGTTGTCTGTGGGCGATTCAATCTACGTGATCCCGCCCAAGTTCTCGCCCGCGGATCCCCACGCCAGCCCCGAACCGCGCAAGGTCACCATTACAAATCTATACCTGCTGATGGGCAGGACCCTAGAGCCTCTTAAGACCGTGCCCGCGGGTGTGGTGTTTGGCGTAGAGGGCCTGGCGGGACATGTGCTTAAGACGGGCACCCTGTGCAGCCAGCTCGAAGGCAGTATTAACCTAGCGGGCGTGTCGTTGACAAGTCCACCAATCGTTCGCGTTGCCCTGGAGCCGGTGAATCCGACTGACCTGAACAAGATGATCGAGGGGCTCAAGCTGCTTGAACAGAGTGACCCGTGCGCACAATACGAGGTGCTGCCGAGCGGCGAACACGTCATTGTAACTGCCGGTGAACTGCATCTCGAACGATGCCTTAAGGACCTCCGTGAGCGATTCGCTCGGTGCGAGATCCAAGTCGGCGCCCCGATCGTGCCGTACCGGGAGACGATCGTCAGCGTGCCCGAAATGGCCGCGCCGAAGCATCCGGAGCTTGGCCGTGGTGGCGTGCTGACGGTGTCGCCGTCCAAGCAACTAACCATCAAGTTGCGGGTTGTCCCGTTACCGGCGGAAGTTACGGAATTTTTGAACAAGAACCGCGGCACCCTCAAACGGCTGCAATCGGAGAAACGGGCGCGCGTGCAGAAAACAGAGGGTCAAGAATCGGCCGAGGAGAACGCCGAGGAGATTGAGAGCCGGGAGGTCGACGAACAGGAGTCTCCGGAACGCAACGTGCTGTCCCTAGACGACTTCAAGAAACAACTACGAAAGTTGTTCTCGGAGGCGAAAGACGAGGAAATGTGGCGGGACATTGTCGACCGAATCACGGCGTTTGGGCCGCGACGTGTCGGGCCGAACATTCTTGTGGACAATACCGCAGCGAACGCGAGCGAGAAATTGTAAGCTCAACAACTTCCTCCTAGCCGATGATGGTGACTAACGCAAATTCTCTAGCCTCAATTCCAACAACAACGGCGACCAGTCCACGGCCGAGGAGGGCATCACCGTACGCGATCTTTCGGACAAGATCACATATGCCTTCCAGCTGGCGACTGCGCAAGGCCCGCTGTGCCATGAGCCGGTGCAAGGCATCGCTGTGATCCTCGAGGACGTGAGTATCCACCGGCCGAGCGAGAGCGAAGGGCCGGACATGGGCCGATTAACAGGCGAGGCGATCCGAATCGTCCGCGATTCCATCTCCCAAGGATTCCTAGACTGGTCGCCGCGGATCATGCTTGCGATGTACAGCTGCGAGATTCAAGCATCAAGTACGCCATTCCCCTTTATCCTCCCCCAATGGAACAACAAAAGAGGCTAACAGAATCCCACAGCCGAAGTCCTCGGTCGCGTCTACGGCGTTATCACGCGCCGCCGCGGACGAATCCTCTCTGAGACAATGAAAGAAGGTACACCCTTCTTCACCATTCTCTCCCTCCTCCCCGTCGCCGAATCCTTCGGCTTCAGCGAAGAAATCCGCAAACGCACCTCCGGTGCCGCCAGCCCGCAGCTCATCTTCGCTGGGTTCGAGGCCCTCGACGAAGACCCCTTCTGGGTTCCCGCCACGGAGGAAGAACTCGAGGATCTGGGCGAGTTGGCTGATCGGGAGAATGTGGCGAAGCGGTACATGGATGCAGTGCGTGAACGAAAGGGATTGGTGGTTCAAGGGAAGAAATTGATCAAGGATGCGGAGAAGCAGAAGACGTTGAAACGATAAATTCCTTTTTTTTTTTCTTACAATACTACTAACTACTACATACTACTATTTACTACGAGGTAGATAGAATGGGATGTATCCCTCATTCACTCCCTGAATCTCATGGATTTGTCGTAAGTCCAGGGTGAGGATACAGGGAGGTCTCTTCTTCACGTCCCATCGAAAATAATCAGCCGCGATTATTTTGATGTAATGAAGAGAGCCTTGGTTGATCTTCCTCCTTTGACAAACACAGTCAGACATAGAGAATAAGGTCCGGACTATGCTATACCCAGGAGGGTTGTTATTCGTTCTTTTCTGCACATCTCAAACTCAAGGGAAGATTGATTCAACGCATCAGATCATATTTGGGGTATCATAAATAGACCATTCCGATTTATATCCCCAGACGTTTTTCCTGCGCCTGCGCCGGTTAGTCTAGGCAAAATGTCATGCCAGTTCTCCATTATCCAAGCATCATGTTTCCATCATCCGACCACTCGAGGAGGATTTAGAATGGCCTTGCGACCTTCCTCAACTCCCCCCTCCCCGTCACTGGATCCTTCATCTCCCGCCAACTAACCGGAAACATCATATTTCCATCCTCGCTCCTCGCCATGACCACCCCCAAATCATTCCTCGCCGTGGTCAGATAATAATGGCTTTGATCACCCAACGAGATGACCGTGGCGCGCACAATGTCCCCAACACGGAACATCTCCTCCATCACCACGCGATCTTTTTCCACAGCGCGCACATCTTCCTTACGAATCACTGCCTGGAAGCGCAGCTCATCGGCGGTGTTACGGTTGAGTGGGTTCGCAGGGGTGGACAAGATGGCTTGGAGGTCGTCATTGTCTGTTCTTTGTGATGAAGAGGAGGTTTGGGGGAGGGTGTCATCTAAAACAACGAGAATGGAGAGTGTTGCCTGCCGCTTCTGCACACGGGTGACGCGTGCGAGGACGGTCGAGTCCACGGCAGGTAAGGTACTGTGCTTCACCGGGTGCTTCTTTGCCGGCTGTTGTTGGGTCTTTTGAGTGCTAGTGGGAAGAGTCCCGCGAATCCCGGAGCGCGAGACGTGGATGGTGGCCTTGTTGTTGCTGCTGCCGCTTTGTTTCGGGTAGATTGCAGGCAATGATGAAGAGGCTGTCGGGGAGGGCTCAAGAACCACCGTCCCTGGAATTGAAGCGTAGATAGTCCCGTCGCGGACATGGGTCCCTGATCCCGCGGTGTATGTGCTCGTCGGTCCGAGCTGCTGCCCGGGGACCGCGAGTGTGGGAAGTCTTGCTGCGGTTGTTGTCATTTTTTTCTATTCATTCATGGAAAAGAGAGAAAAGTACAAATTTTCTTTCAAGCAGAAAAACTTCTCGGTGAACTCCAGTCTTGGCATTGATGAAGCTTGATTCCTAAACAGGTAATTTGGCGTATTAATTCAGTTGTCACTTCCGAGTAGAAGCCGAATAATGCTGATAACTTGAATGTCATTATTAGAGACAGCGATATAGACACGTCTAATACATGCGGACGGTGTCACATCAAGATCAAACATAAAGCTCATCCCAAAGATCGCACACCAATGCTCAAAACACCAAGTCGTAAATGGCAAACAGTAGCCCATGCAAAGTAGAAAGGTAGAATGAACGACAGAAACGAAGGTAAGGTAGTTTATAAACGTTTATATATAGCAACTACTACCCCTCGACAAGCGTCTGCCGGCCTCCTTTGCTGAGAAGCTCCAAGCACCGACGGGCAAGCGCGACGACCTCGGCTTCGCCATCATCGACCTCTTCATCGTCCGACTCGATGTTGCGGTCAGAGATGCGCCGGACAAGCTCCAGAATCTCTTCTGACGTGGACATAAGCTCGATCAATTTTGGATCCTCCGACTCCAGCAACTGCTGCAGCGTCCAGATGGCAATGTGCTGGAACGTCGGGTCACCACTGGCCAAGAACCGGGTCAGGTATCCGTGCATGCCGCCGCTCGGTTCCGTCCAGTTTTGGATAAAGATAGAATAGTCGCCCACTGTTATTCATTGTTAGCACTTTGAATAAGGATTTGGGAAGAGGTTTACCTTTGGACGATAGATTGCCCAATGCTGCCGCACTGTTGCCCTGCACCTCAATGCTGGACGAGTCCGTCAGCGGAATCAGCACATCAAAAACTCCCAACTTTAGCAGCTGTGGCTTCAGCTCATCGCTCAGAGCCAGCACTGCAATGGCGGCTGTCATTTCCGATTGAACGGATTCAGGAACCGACAACACCAGGTCCTTGCATTTTTGCACAGCGCCGGCCTGTAGGACAAGTTCCTTGTTGCGGTCTGAACTAGCTGCCAGATTTCGCAGCGTCGAGATGGCATGGCACTGAATCTCCTCACTATCTTTCGAGCCTAAGAGATCAACCAGCGGCTTCAAGAAACCAGCGTCGATAATCGGTGACTCATTCAACGGATGAATCGAGATATTGCGGATGCACGCTACGGCGGACAGAATAAGAGGAAGGTAGGATGACTGCAGAAGGCGGAGTAGGGGAGGAAGGCCCTTTGCACGGACAATCTCCAGTTGATACTTTTCATCCGAAGCAAGATTCCGCAAAGCAAGCGCGGCTTGGCACTGCACCTTGGGCGTGGAGGAGTCCATGAGCTGCACCAGTGACTGCACCAGGCGCGACTCCGTCTGGGCCAGTCTCTTACGATTGGCGGCGTCCACGGCGATGTTGCTCAGAGCGGTTGTACAGTAGTACTGCACATCGACGTCCGAGGACGACAAGAGCTGCACAAGAACAGGAATGGCGCCAGCGTTGACCAGCTGCTGGCGGTTGTCATCTGAGTGTGTCATGTTCAGTAGCGCTCCTGTTGCATTGCGCTGGACCCGCATGTCTTTTGACTTGGCCAGTCGGATCAGAGGCCCAAGAGCACCGGAACGGGCAATCTTAGATTTGTTGTCTTCATGCGTTGCGAGGTTCGTAATGCAGCCAACGGCATTACATTGCACCTCAACATTAGGGGACATCATGAGCTTAATCAGTGGCGATAGGCCGCCAAGCGCGACTACCATAAGCTTGTTTTCCGCTGGGACGACATTAGCGAATTTTTCTAGTTTTACCAGTTCCTTCATTACTTACTGTTCACTGCGAGATTGCCCAAGGCAGCGCTTGCTGCCCGCTGCACCTCGATATCTGGGCTTTGCAACAGCGTCAGGATTGGTTCGAGCGTATCTCGACCGACCTGGCGCACATCTGGCTCATGTTAGCTCTTTCTCCAACCACCATGCAAGGCCACCAACCTCGCTCCGTGATTTCAGCAAACGTCAAACTTGCACTTCGTTGCAAATCCACATTGTCCGAGTAGACGAGCGTACTCAATGCCCGCAGAGGTTCTCCCGAGAAGAAATCCGTCTCGGCTCGCTACGAAGCTGGTGTCAGCGTATGTCAATTCATGTAACCCCGACAGAGGAAGCCTACGTTCTCCAGATACTGCAGGAGGTCTGCCACGGCCTCCCGCTCGCTATCCTGAAGAGTTGGCTCATAGAGCCCGCCTCGTGAACGACCGCTCACTGGCCCTAGACATTCTGTGATGTGACAAAAGTTGTCAATGGCTCGTAGACAAGCCAGACATGCCTCCATCCCGGCCGGGTCGTGGCTGGACGCAGCCCGATGGACCTGGCGAACGCAACGCGATCGACGGAAAGAGGATGACAGACTTAGACAATGACGTCGATGGAACCGGCCGGTGCGATTAGACTAAGATCGAGTCAACCCTCTTGCCAGGATGGGGATGGCGACGGAACGGAACCAGCAGAACTCGGACAGGCCAAGGGCGTAAGGCATGGGAAGGTGGCTCTGGTGGAACGAAAACGGTCGTATATCCAACCAAGAGCGATCGTCCTAACCGGCGGGGACGTCGATGACGGATTCGATCGAGAAACTGGAGACGCGAGACTTTTTGATGCGGGCCGTCCCTAAGCGGAGCGCTGCAGCTCGGTTGTTGTTTACCGCTCTAGCCAGCACTCGGCTGGCGAGTCAACAGACGATGAACTCAGACAACGAGGAATTACAAAGCCGCAGGTGAAACGCTACTGCGGTGATGAAGCATGTCGAGCTACATCTAATCACACGCGAGGCCGTTGAGGTCACCTGGAGCTACCAAACAACTGCCCTGCCTCGGTGCGCAATCACCCTGGATTGCTTATGTAAGCCAAGAGCTGCTCTTTGACACGTGATCAACTTGCCGTACCAAGAAACAAATCCAGCGAATCAGGTCTTTTTGCGCCTGCAGGACGGTCATAAGCTAGAAATAGTTTAGCTTGCTGGTTTAGTTCAAAACCTCCTCCACTTGCTTTGCAGATGAACCGTCGACTCTGTGCCCTGGAGAGGGCGCAAATGAGCTGTTGCGGTCATCTGACCAGTCGTGTTGGACTCTCCGCCGAGGCAAAAAATCGAATATGGATCAGAATCGCACAGAAGGCATGGAGTCTTTGCGTGATGCAGACTTTTGCCTCTACGACTTTTAAGATCCTGTTGTGCGGCCGGGAAAACTTACAGGAGTCAACTGTCTTTCGACTTATGGCTGCTGGCTGATAAATGATTCGCTCGGAGGATCACACGAGGTGGAATGACGCATGGGTACCGTCTGAACGTCGAGGGTAACATTGCACGTGCATGCAGGTCCGGGCCGGAGCTGTCAGGCGAAAAGCCATGTGTATCCCAATGGACAAGAGATCATTGTATTCCAACTGTCAGCATCTATGTTGGCGATATACTACGGAGGTACGGGGGAGTAGCTTTCAGAACTTCAGATAGACCTAGCGGTGCAGAGACGTGGCGTGACGTCGAAACAAACGTCAATTGCAATGAAAAGGATCGCGCCTGTCCTTGTCATGGAATAAATTCTCATATCATCATACAATCTCATGGCCTGAAGAATTTTTTTTTAGCCGTCCTTCAGGAGGCATGCCCAGTGGCCTGAGGATTTGTTTCAATCTGTTTCGACAGGCAAACGGAACGTCATTCCACACCCTTTCGGCGGACCGCGTGATTTGAGCCTCAGGCATCATTTGCATTCCGCTCAACGAATCACGGTTCGTGCATATCGCCTTTGCTTACCATTAGACGCATCCAAGCTCGCTTTAAAAGTCTTTAAACGAAACTTTACAGAGCTCCCATTGCAATTTTAGAGGTCATCCTTCGAACTCTCTCGAGTCTCTGGTTGTTTCAATTTTCGCCCACGGCTTGCCACCCAAAATGCCGGCGTTCCTGGATTGGCTAGCGTCGATGTTCTCCGCACACCCGGCCCCATGACTAGACTACCTTTAGCGTGTGAATGGATGGCCATGCATGGATTTGGACCGGTTCTTTGAAATTGGCGTCTTTGTCCAGTCTCCAGACTCCAAAATCACGAGTCTGATGACCGTGGAAGAGACGCCCATGCCGGGGCGGGGGGTAGCCAGGGCGTGCCAAGGGTGGAAGACTCGAAATACCGCCATGCACCCGTTTGTCGGTGGGTTAGCCGGGATGTGCTCAAGGCTTTTTCTTCTACGACCTTGGGGCTCAAAATCTCAAATAAATATGGGAGTTTGTAGTGAATATTAGATCAGTCGATCCAATAAACAGGGATAAATTCCGCTTGCCCAGCATTTTATTTGTAAATCTCGTTCAGACCGACGTTGATCCCCGCTAAAAGGAGCTTTGCATGGACCCAGAAGTCAATACCGCATTGCAGATGCTCCCGGATTGAAAAGCATCAATTCCTGCGAAAATATCCGTCAGAGACCGCCATTTTCCTTGCTTTCATGTTCATGACCTGAGCTATCATTATTTTCATGCCGACAGCGGACTCCCCCGTCCCGACCCGTGCGGGACCTTTCCGCCGGCTTAGCCAACTTCGGGCCTACACCCAGAGCCGGCGGTCTTCTTTTTCTTCCTCGTCTTCGCCGCCGAATACTACGAATTCCCGTCCCTATCGAAATAGCTTTAGTCGCGTCGTCCCATTTAGATCGTCTTTACATTCTTCCTCCTCATCAGACCGTTCCGCCTCGCCCCCGGATCCCCAGATCTTCTCTGCCCAAACCCGGTCCGCCAGCGCAAGCTCCAACTCCGACTCCAGCTCCAGCTCGAGCTCCAGTTCCAGTTCCAATCCATCCAACAACAGCTCTCGCGCAGATCTGCCAGTGCAACCGACGCCCGGGGAGTCCCCAGCTCCACCTAACCCGCCGCCCGAGTCCACCTCGGAGATGAATGGCGCGGCACCGCAGTCCCAGGATAACACCATGGCGTCGTCCACTGCGAACTCGACTTCCGGAACGTCTTCCACACCCGCCGGCCCCCAGAAACCAAAGCCGCGACTAACCATCCGCTTTTTCGCATACCAAGACCCGCATCATAATGCGCGCCCGTCGTTGCCATTCCCGCCAATGAGCCGAACACTACCATCAGAGGACTCTGTCATCCGCGTTGGACGGTATTCAGAGCGAGATGGCGTGCCGGAGCTGAACCCAACAGAGCCATCTGACGCGCCGATTGGGTTCAAGTCCAAGGTTGTCAGCCGTAGACACTGCGAGTTCTCTGTGGTCAACGGACAGTGGCACATCAAGGACGTGGGCAGTTCATCCGGCACATTCCTCAATCGGATGCGTCTAAGCCAGCCGAACATGGTGTCGAGGTTGTATGCCGTTCGGGATGGAGATATCGTGCAGTTGGGCATTGATTTCCGCGGAGGAGAAGAGATGATTTTCCGCTGCGTGCGCATCCGTATTGAGTGCAACCGCGGCTGGCAGCAGCAGCCCAATGAGTTCAAGTACGTTTGTCATGCAGATGGAGATATTGTCCTTACTAAAGGGATGCAGCAAAAACACCGAAACCCTGATCAAGAACCTAGGCAAGGGCAAGGACGCCGAAGACTTTGCCGGCTGCCGCGAATGCTCGATATGCTTGGGCTCAGTATTGGTCAGTTCTATCACCAAGAGTGGATTTAAGTTGATGCTGACTCGTCGCAGCGGCCGTATCAATGTCTGTTTATGGCAGCCTGCGCGCACGTTTGGCATTACAAGTGTATCCACAGATTGATTCATGGCCCGGACTACCCTATGTTTCAGTGTCCCAACTGTCGCGCTTGGACCGACCTAAGTGCGGAGGTGGACGATGATGATGATGATGACTACTACAACCGGAAAAGGATTGAAGCTCCGCCAGCGTCACAAGAGACGTCGAGGACACAACAAAATCAACAGAGCAATGGCCAGTCCAGCGAGCAGCAGAACAGCTCGTCTACAGAAAACCAGCTTGCCTCCAGGACAGCCCAGATGCGTCTAGAAGATCAGGGCACGTCACAGCAAAGCAATAGCAGCTCCGGAGAGAATAATTCGGACACAAACGGTTCGAGCGAAAACCGCCGTAGTGAGAACATCCCGATCCCGGAGCGGAATCAATCTAGGAGCGCGTCTGGCGCTGGAAGGCCGCCGGTAGCGAATGTCGCGGCCGAGACGTTTGAGGACAATCCGATGACGCCGCGCAATGACAGTGGACCTCTGGCTTTTGACGGGCGAGCGGGAAGGCGATAGCATGTGTTTTGAGGTATCGTATCTTGACCCATGTGCCGAGAATTGGAGGATTTTTGTTTAGTTATGGTACTTGCATGCATGGACAGGCGCCTTGGGGCATTGCTCGTAATTTCCTTCTATTCTTATGTGCTGTACTGGAATAGTCTTTCTTTCTTTCTGTGCAAGATAGTCCGATAATAATCCATGACTCATTTGTCCAAATTTCATGATGCGGGCCGGACTTTGGAGGGTTTGCGCCAACTGGCTTAGCTTATCAACTCCGCTGGGGGGCCTAGGCCCCATGATCGCCCCCCATATCTACCCCATATTCCCAATCTCCACCCACCACCCGCAGATCATAATAGAGATAAATAGTCCAAACAACTGGGCCCTCAATTGAAGAAACTTGAGAAGAAATAGAGAAAAATGCGAGCAAACGGACCTACCGACACCGAAGCCGGCCCGGGCCAGCCACGGCAGCACCAACGCAGCAACACCCACCCATTTATGCTGTCGAGCCGGCGCAAACCGCGGCGCATGCCGCTGGTCTTCCGGTTCATCAAGGGTGCGGTGCACGGCGCAATTCTGGTGCCGGTGCTGTGGCATGCAATCTTCACAGCGGTCGTGGTGGTTCTGGATAAGTATGTGTATGATCGGGTTGGGCTCCCGTCGTCGATTGTAAGTCTTGTCACTTCAACTACTACTCCGGGGAGGGGCAATTGAGATTGATAAGCACTAGATCCCCGCCCTATCCATTGTCGTCGGCTTGATGCTCGTTTTCCGCAACCAAACCAGTTACAATCGCTTCTGGGATGGGCGCAATGGCGTACAGGCCATTCACGCGAGCGTCCGGAATTTGATCCGGGCAATTCTGACCAACAGCTACACTGCCAACGGCCCGCCGACGGCTGAGGAGCAGGAGGATATTGAGCAGACCGTACGCTATCTTATGGCGATCCCTTATGCGGTCAAGAACCACCTCCGCGCGGAATGGGGCGCAGCAAGTATCGACCCGGAGGGCGTGTATTCACGGCTTCTCCCTCCCACACTACGTTCTCTCGAAAATGACGGCCTGGGACTTCCCTTCCAGCTCACATTCTTCGTCGACGGCTTCATCAAGCGCGGCGTTGACCGCGGCTGGTTCACCGCACCGGGAGCCAGCCAGCTACAGGCGCAAGTCAACGCGCTTACCGACGCGCTGGGCAAGCTTGAGACAATCCGCATCACGCCGATCCCCGTCGCGTACCTGATTCACCAGAAGCAGGTGCTCGCGCTGTTTGGGTGCGTGCTGCCGTTTGCCATGGTGGATGACCTGGGGTGGTGGGCGATCCCTATCGTTTCATTGGTGATTTTCACGCTGTATGGTATCGAGGGGATTGGATCGCAGCTCGAGGACCCATTTGGGTATGACCGGAATGATATCAAGATGGACGCACTGTGCTTTGACGCGAATATCGAGCTGGATGTGGTCCTGAGGGAGTGGAAGGCGGTCGTTGGCGATGAGTCGGCTGTTAATGGTGATGAGGCGCGCAAACAGTCATATCATTTACCGCCGATGTTTCATCGGAAGCCTGCGTCGAACTGATGATGAATTTGGTGGAGACTGAATCCCGCATGATTCATGACATGAAGGTGCATTCCTGAGCCTCCCACGACTTTCCATGATTTATGATGACATGAAGGTACATACTGCATTCCCATGACTCCTCATGACACGAAGGTACATACTGCATTTCTCATGACCCTCCATGACTTGCGACATGAACATTACATGAAAAGTACATACCTATCACAGCAGAATGAACATATTAGCCGTTTCACATCGGCTTCTTTGCTGCACTGTCCTCATTAGTACCACCCCTCTCCATTTCACTCAACGCCCTCTTCCGACTTGAACTCGACAATGTGGACGTAGACGCGGAGACAAAGCTCGAATTCGAGCCTGCTTCCTTCCTTTCAGCTTTCTCTTGATCTTCTGGCTGAGGCACAAATTCAAATTCGCCTAGGTCCAGCTCCGGAAACGCCAGAAGATCCACCACATGTTCCTCTTCCTCTTCATTTTCAACAACGATCGGAACATCTCTGGAAGTTCCCGGCAGAATTCCCACTCCACTTTTCCTGCTCGGATCAAAATACGGCAAGTTCATCCAGACCTCCTTCTCTCGAGGAATAGTGTGACGAGGAAGAGGCGGAGCTAGCAGGTCAACCGTGTACCTCCTCACCATCCTCATCCTCTTCATCCGCCTTGCAGTCTCGGATCTTTCCAATTCCTCAATCTGCGCTTTACACGCATCCATCGCTTCTGTGAGCCAGTTTCCTCTTCCTCTTCCTCTTCCTCCTTCGGAACTAGGGCTCCATCCAAGTCGCCGTCCTTCAAATGTACGTGGTCCATGCTCCCACCATAATTCATGCGCAGTACGAAGACTCCATTCGTCGTGGTGTTTTAGCTGTACGTGCCAGAGGTGCCGCAGTTGGGAGTACATGCCGTAGAGGTGGTCATAGCGCTCGCGGACACGGCGGGATGTAGCGATGTGGCGGGGGTAGCGAGTCGGCAGGATTGGCTGGGGGATCTTTTCCTCGGCATTTTCATGGTTAGACCACGCAGATTTTGAGGGGATTTGGAGGAGAAAAGAGAAGGAGAGGTGATCTTACATAGATGACGGGGTTAGGGTTAGGGTTGTCAATATAATTGGTGAGGTTGAAATTGGGGTCTGGATCCGCATCATCCATGGTTGGCTGGATTTGGTTGGCTTGGTAAAATAAATATTGGCCTTCTGTGATCGATCTTATGTCCAGTTAGGCCGTTCCTTCGCCTGGAGATTTCATGTGAGGAAGATATGGAGGAAAGACCAGAAAAAAGGAAGAGTTGACAAGATGAGTGATTCAGGGCGTGTGTGTCTCATTGTGCCCCAAACAGAAACAAATGGAACAAACACGTCTGGGATACGGTTGTTTTCAATTTGATCGTAGTGAATGATAATGTCAGAAGAAGAGGCTGGTCTTGAGAGCTCTAGGTACAGACGGAGCAATGCATTGTTTCAACCCGTTCGTCACCATTGAGTCTAGAAACACATTAAACCAGAGGCTGTCTAGAAAATCAAACAGACAGCTGCGGAAATTAGGTAGCAGACAGACAAAACATATGCACAGCGGAACGTGCCACGAGGAAGCATGGCCAAAAACAAAGACTCCAGGACCACCCAAGCCAAATCTAAATTCACAGGAAGAAAAGCCCATCGCATCGACATATCAAACTAGGCTAGAAGAAGAAAAGAGCCCATATTAAGGAAACTTAAACCCCTGCAGATTGATCTGGTCCATCGTCATCAGATTCCATGCCGGCTCCTCCTCGGCACTCTCTGTCTTGATCTCGGCCTCGTTAGGTTGTGGTGCTGCAGAGCCGTCTCCTTCAACAACGGGCGGCGCATTGCTGTCAGAGGGAACAGTATCAGCTCCTCTTACATTGTGGTTGTTGAATTCCGGCTCCTCAGTGATCATGGCAGCATCGCTCGTGCCGGATTCAGGTATCGGCGGTAGTTGCGGCTGCGGTGGCAGTTGAGACTGACGCTGATATTCCGCTTGGACCCCAGCCCAGAGGTTGTTGTTGGCATTGTCGTTCAGTTCACCGCGAAGCAGGTGAGCGAGGCGATCATCAGTCATATAAAACCCGGTACCATTACCGCCGTATACGGTGTTTGCAACGGCAGGGGTAGCGGTGAGACCGAGGTCAGAAACGGAAACCGAGCCACTACCGAGTCCTCCTCTACTACCAACCTGCATCAGGGCAGGGTCCAGGATGGCCCCGGAAAGACGACTCTGTACAGGCTGCTGTGGATAAGCAGCTGCAGCAGCAGGGCCAAGCGCGGATGAAGCTGTGACGGCACCAGGAGCAGGAAGAAGATTGTTTCCCATGTTATTATTGTTGTTGGCGACTGCATCCTGCGGAAGTCGAATTGCATCTGCCGCTGCTTCCATCAACTTATAATCTCCGCCGAGATCATGAATCCGCGAGCGCAGCTTGCTCAGCCGATCACGCGGCATTCGGCGCGAGGACCATTTTGGTCGTGACTTGCGGCCATTTTCCGGCCCGTTCGCACTCCAGAATTGTGCGATAAGGTCCTTATCCATGGGTCTTGGGCCTTGATACTCAACTAGGTGGTATAGCTGAGCGTATTCTGCATAACTCGATGAGCTAGTTGATTGTAGGAGTCAAAGAAAATAGGAGAGAACCTTTCAGTAAACGCCGGAGTTCCGCCAGCTTCTCTGTTGACCTGGGAGACTGAACTTGCGATAGAGCCTCCTCGACTGCATGGTCCACGTTAATCAACTGGATAAGTTAGCGGATCCGAGTAGAACTGGGGGATTCGAGACTCACGACAAAAGGCACCCCGTCACTGTTCGTAATTGACATATTCTCGCCCTGCGTGAGAGCTTAACAAGCAAGTGAATCGCTACGGAAGTGGCTCGTGATCAGTGGGGGACGTTAATCAGCAAAGGAAATAATAGCATGAAAAGAAGCATGCTTTATATTATCAACGGGAACCAGGCACCGCAGCGAAAGGAACTGGAACCCGAGCAATATCAAGCTCTGCTTACCAACTGTAGACTTGTATGCGAATAGAAGCTGTAGATGCCTGCGCTATTCGCTCATCTCCATAGTGCCATGTATCATTCTTCAAGTTGGGGGACATCTGGGTTCCTATTCGGTTGGAATATGGATATCTGATTTTCCGGTAAATCCCGCCAAGTTTCTGAATAAGTTGGTAAAACATTCCCCATTTGTAAGTTCCACGTGGAACACTTTCGAGATTGATAGTAACGCGTCTAAGATACTGACGCCTAGTCAGCTGGACATATTGAGTGTGGACTGGTCCAACTTACTGAACACTCGATACTAGTAGTTTACAGTGGCGGTTCAACCTCTGATAGAACATGCTCGATGACACTATCCGAATCGATTCCCTTTAGGATCTGCGCAATAACCTTCTTATCGCTGCCATATTGTATGCTTCGGTCGTCCTCTGGGCCAGCGATTCTGAGCCGATGCCGAAACACCTTCTTCGCGGCCAAGGCGACGATGGATGGAGTGAGATAGTCGATACCGTGCAAGGGAGTCAGACATCTAGAACCGTCAGCAGCAAAAAGGATTGCCAGAATTTTGGATACACACTTTGCCAGCTCGAGCAAGTCGTTGCCAGATCTTGCAGATATCCCACCGGCAACAGCTCGATGGAGTCTCAGGAAAACGACAACGTTATGCACGTACTGGGCTACTTCTGCTGTCACCACGACGGATTTGGCGAAATATCTGATGCTCGCGATGGTCTTTTCATCTGTTAGTCGCGTACGAAGGTACGTTCGAAGGAGATACCTCTTCATTGATCTGGGTGAGACGGCGGCTCTCCGAATGTTTCTTATGCACGACGGAAGACAAGGAGGCTTGGTCATCAGACACCCAATCGTCATCCTCGAGGTTTGGATAGCCGTCTTCAGGATCATGAAAGTGGGAGAAAAGTATATGATCAATCTACATACATTAGAGCTGGAAAACCAGGCTAGTCTGGAACTCACCAGATGCTTATTGAGTCGGGGCTGGTTATTCTCCAGAGAGATGACTGGAATGAGAATGAACGGGCTCGGCAAAAAAAGCGCCGTCGATGACGTTGTCAGTCGCCCTGACAGCATCAACTACGCAAAATGAGCACCGTGCTAAATCAAATGATACGGTAACCTTACTTGGAGCGCCTGCACCTGGACAGCATCTGTGGCGCGGTTCAGATGCTTTGCGATTACAACATTGGCTACCTTTGGCTCGTCGAGTGTAGACCCTGAGAGGTCTTCGGAGCCAAAGAAAGGATGTTTCTGATAGCGACTTAGCGTGCTAGAAACTAAGAAGCTTCAAAGAAAGTCTCACCAGACTGCCAGTTCTGCCATGATCCTGGGTCATGTAGGTGGAGTTGACAAGGACGGCTTGTGCCAAATCCCGGAAGCCGTCCTCGGAACAATCCACGACGACCCATGGCAGCCCAAAGGTATTCTGGCAAATCTAAAAGCATGTTAGCTTCGGACGCTATCAAGTGTCGAGGACGCGTACCAATGCTAGCTCCTTGGAAACATCATCGATGCCCTCGTCAAGTGTCTCAATAAGGCAGTGACTTTCAGATATTAGAGATAGGAGAATGGCAAGCTCCAGATCGGTCAAGCCTAACACCAAATTCTGTGCCTCTGAGAGTTCCATATGTGACCTCACAATGCAGAACAAAAATTAAGCAAACTTGCAGTATCAACACCTAACAAGGCAGACGTCCAGAGGGGGTGTTCAATGCTCTTGGTCTGATACCGCTCCGCGATACGCTAATCTTGTTTTGGTTTAGTGGATATTTCTAAGAGTTCACCGCCTTCTGTGAATGGAGAAATGCTTTCTATGATGGTAACCTCCTCCTAGTTATCGCGTATGAGAGCGAGACTGCTCTCAATGTTAATAGAGCCAATGCGGTAATAGGAATCCGTGAGGGGATGTGTCTGGATATTATTGGATGCAAGAATGGCTCCTCCTAACCCACGAGCCGACTGGGAGCGAGTCGGCGACAAGTTCTATAAGAAAGCCCGCGTGTACGATGCCGTCTTTGACGAAGACTTGGAGTTAGAAAACTACTGCGTGGCCGGGGCGCCTTATGGAGGCGCGATAGGTATGTAATTCGGGTTGGGAAGGACGGTACAGTGCTGATGATGGTAGCCCTGTACCGGGACGAGAGCAAGCTGTACCGGTATCGCCATGCACAGACGGCCAGGCCGACCATCGATATTTACTCATGTTCAGGCAAGCTGATCAGTCGAATAAATGTAAATACGTTGTTTACGGTAACTCTAGAAGAATACCACTAACCTCAAGTAGTGGGACCATGGAGCCATTCGAGGTGTGGGTTGGTCAGAAAATGAAGAGCTTCTCGTTGTGACCGAGGACGGTATGGTCCGTCGCTACTTTGGACTGCATGGCGACTTTGCGCCTTTCTCTCTCGGAAATGTATGTGAAAAATCTGAATAGGTCTGGGCAGGATTGACTTTTAAGTAGGGTGCCGAAGAGTATGGGGTTCGATCGTGCTGCTTTTGGCCTTCGGGATTCGTGGCATTATTGTCAAACAACCAGTTGATCGCGGTATCAAACTACGAAGAGCCACGTCCAAGGCTTCTAGCTCCAGCGCCTGAGGGAGAAGTGTCCTCGTGGGCAGTGATACCTCCCGCCTACACCTTGTCTCGATCTGTTGAGGTTCTATTGGCTGTCGACAAGACCATCTATGCCATTGATCAGACGGAGGCTGAGGATCGGGTGCTTCAAAATGGGCCGTTCAAACACGTCAGCGTCTCTCCGTCGGGCCGCTCGGTGGCTCTTTACACTGGTGACGGCAAGGTCTGGATTGTGAGCAGCGATTTCCAGAGCCAGTTTAGCGAGTATGACTCAAAAGCGAAAACCCCTCCCTTGTCCATCGATTGGTGTGGAGATGACTCGGTCATATTGGCTTGGGAGGACGAGATCCACCTAGTCGGGCCAAATGGTGCTGCGTCGAAGCACTACTATGATGGCAGAGTGCATGTTATCCCAGAGTTTGACGGTGTGCGGCTGTTAACAAACGAGGCCTGCGAGTTTCTTCATCCGGTCTCCCCTGTCACTGAAGAAGTCTTTCGGCTTGGGTCAACTTCTCCAGCGTCAGTTCTTCTCGACTCAGTTGACTTACTGGACAAGAAGAGCCCGAAAGCAGATGAGAATATCCAGCGCATTCGACCGAGCCTTCCAGAGGCCGTGGATATCTGTGTCCGAGCCGCTGGTCAGGAGTTTGATGCCTACTGGCAGAAACGCCTCCTCCGAGCCGCTTCGTTCGGGAAGTCTGTTCTAGAACTCTACAACAGCGATGAGTTTGTGGAGATGACGGAGCGACTGAGGGTATTGAATGCTGTGCGCGACTTCGAGATTGGCATGCCGATGTCACTTGATCAGTATCTCCGGTTGACGCCAGACCGATTGGTGGACAGACTGGTAAACCGCCATGAGTATCTCCTCGCCATCCGTGTTGCCGAGTACCTTCGGATTCCGGTTGACAAGATCTACGTACATTGGGCCAGTCAAAAAGTTAAAACATCTACCATGGACGACGATGCACTGTGCAAATTGATTGTGCAGAGACTGGAAGGAAAGCACGGGATTTCTTTTGAGGCCATTGCACAGTCGGCTTACGACGAAGGGCGAGCGCACCTTGCTACGCAACTCCTGAACCATGAACCCCGAGGCGGGAAGCAAGTCCCGTTACTTCTCACCATGGAAGAGGGCGATCTAGCCTTGGACAAGGCGATTGAGAGCGGAGACACCGACCTCATCCATTATGTTCTCCTCCATTTGAAATCGAGGCTCCCACTATCAGCATTTTTCAGAACAATCAACGCTCGCCCCGTCGCGGCTGCCCTCGTGGAAGCCACTGCTCAAGAAAACGATACGGAGCTACTCAAGGACCTGTATTACCAGGACGATCGACCAATCGATGGGTCAAACGTTCTTCTTTCAGAGGCCCTGCGAGAGGCGGACGTGAAGAGAAAGCTTGAAAAACTCGATCTAGCGTCACGCGTCCTCTCTGATAACAAGGACCCTGCCGCTGTTTTCCAGCAGAGATCCATTGCGGAAGCTTCACAGCTCCTAAAAGTCCAGGAAGCACTAGATAAGGAGTTATCTGACGGACCGGAATTTGTTAACCTCAGTCTGAATGAAACGGTGTACCGATTAATTCTGTCCGGTTACGGGAAAAGAGCGCAAAAGATCCGCAGCGATTTCAAGATGTCCGAGACAACCTACTGGTGGATACGGTTACGGGCCCTCGTCGCTAAACGGGACTGGGGAGAGCTCGAAGAAATTTCAAAGGCGAAGAAGTCGCCCATCGGTTGGGAGGTGAGTTTGCTTACTTTGTCGTTTCCTTTTGATTCTGATAGCCAGGATTAACGGTTTGAAGCCATTCTATAATGAGATCCTGGGTGCCGGAAACACTAAACTAGCATCAACTTTTATACCCAAATGCACACATCTGCCTGTGGAAGAACGAATCGAGATGTGGGTGAAATGCGGACTGATCGTGAAAGCCGGAGAAGAAGCCCTCAAGGCCAAGGATGTCAACACCCTGGAAGTGCTGAGAACGAAGGCGTCTGGGCCGGCGGTCTCTGAGATCGACCGCATGATTGCACAACTCCGGCCGAAGAAATAATCGTGGACAGTTATGATCACCATCGTCGTCTCATGTACGTATCCAACCGTATGCTCAAGTAATCTCATCATCTTCATCATGAGTTTCTTGTGGTTGCGGAGGCACATTCCCCTGAGTCGTGGACGGAGCAGTGAAGCCAGCCTGGGGGACCATGGATGATTGATCATCCGCTTCCATTTCCACGTCGTCCCCAGCCGGACGTATTTGCGTCTGATTCTTCTTGACCGATCCCGGCTTGACCTCGTCAACAGTGATATCCTCCCATTTCGCCTGTAGCACGTATCAGCATCATCGCAAGAAGCAGCCTCAAAATGAAAAGGTAGTCTACCTTCCGCGCGTTGACCTTCTTTGCCTTACCCTCGCTCTTCTTGATTTTAACCTCCAACCGGTCCAGAACTTTCTCTGCCCGCTCGATGCCCTTTTGTCGGCGAAGTCGCTGTGAGCGAGTCAATTTCTTTGCCGTTGGTTTCTTCTTTGTCACGCCTGCATTGGCATGCCGTGCGAGCACCGCATCGGGTTTGAAGGGCTCCTCAACTCGCGGCGCGGATTTGATTGATTCGTCCAAATCGTCGGACGGCGATGCCGCTCGGCGAGCAGCTCGCGAGTGGATGGAAGTCGCTAAACATGGATCAATATTGTACTATCAAGTATCGCAGCGATTTAACTTACGTTTTTTCTTGAGTTTTGGAGTTTTTGCCATGATGGTTGGTTGTAAAACCAAAGGATTGTGGGTTGTGATGGTTAGATCTTTCATGTTGGCGGAAATTTTCCGCTTATCAACCACGCTTCCGCGTCCTAAGAGGCCAACTCAGATCCATCTCCAGCATCCTCTTATGCCACTCCTCTCCATTTCAGTATTTCCCCCGCGATCTTAGAGTTCGGACGCTTCGAATGGCTACATCCTCGCACAGACTCTGCGATCCGCGGGGACTGGCTTTTCTCTCGCCATGAGTCTCAACCATGGCCGCACCGAGACTCCGATCACCAGCGCCACCAGCACTCGAAATTATGACCTGACGTCCCTTGCGCCGCCGCAGACCGCCGCGACCCTGACTGCGCTGGCCGCGTTCGCCGTGTTTCTGTACTGGTTGTTTGCGTACCTAGACGTGCTCCCTATCACTGTCTCGCAGGCTCTCTGGCAGACTCTCGTGTTCTTGACTCCAACGCGTATTATCCTGGCGCTGGATCCGGAACGGGATAAAGGGCAGGATTTGGATGCGCAAATGGAGATCTCCGGGTTTCAGGCCAAGAGCGAGGCCATCCAGCGCATCCTGGGTGTCAGGCAGTTCCCGTTTTCATCGATGATCTCGCGCTCGACGAGTTTACAGGGGCTGGGGAGTTCGCTACTTCTCGGAGGCAAAGACCATGTACCGCCGGGGTTGGGGAACTGGGATAACTCGTGCTATCAAAACAGCGTGATTCAGGGTCTGGCGTCGCTACGCTCGTTCCGCGAATTTGTGGAGCGGAATCTTCAGACCTTGGACGGGCGTGGGCCTCTGTCATCCCACCTCGCGCTCAAAGATATCTTACAAAGATTGAATGACCCGGCGAGCCACGGACAGACACTTTGGATTCCAGGGGAACTTAAATCCATGTGCAGCTGGCAGCAGCAGGATGCGCAGGAATACTTCTCCAAGATCATGGACCAGCTCGATCGTGAGATTCGGCAGGCATCGAAAACATGGACGAGCAACGCAGGCTTGAAGATGACGGGCTTGCGCGAGCATGCGATAGGGTTATCGCCTCTTTCGGGTCCTGGTACACAACCAGTGACCAAGGCGGAACAGTATGCCTCACTCCGTAGTCCGCTGGACGGCCTGTTGGCGCAGCGTGTGGGCTGTATGCGTTGTGGATGGACAGATGGCTTGTCGTTGATCCCTTTTAATTGCCTGACGGTGTCTTTGGGTAGGAATTGGGAGTACGATATCCGGGAATGCTTGGACGAGTACATGACACTAGAGCCCATTGAAGGAGTCGAGTGTGCCAAGTGCACTCTCCTTCGCACCGAGGAGCAGCTTCGCAATCTACTCAAACAGATCGAGAGTGATGAGGAGCTGCGAAATCAACAAGAATCCCCGAACATGCCGGGAGAACTCAAGGCTGCCGCTCAAGAGCGGCTCGATGCTGTTCGGACCGCCCTGGAGGAGAGCGACTTCACAGAGTCAACCCTCTCGAAGAAGTGCCATATCCCGTCCAAGAACCGAGCAACGGTGACGAAATCGCGACAAGCGGTGATTGCGCGGCCGCCACAAGCCTTCGTTATCCACGTCAACCGCAGCGTCTTCGATGAAACCACTGGGATGCTCAGAAAGAACTTTGCCGACGTCCGATTTCCAAGCACTCTGGACATTGGAGAGTGGTGCTTGGGGACCCGATCGGCCGGAGACGGCAAGGACGCGCAGGAGGAATGGACAACCGATCCTCAGGCGTCGATGCTCCCGCAGCCTGGCGCAACGGTACTTGATCGTCTTTATGAGCTACGCGCGGTGCTGACGCATTACGGGAGACATGAGAACGGGCATTATATCTGCTACCGCAAGTATCCCGTCCGGGACTTCCCGGCCAGCGTCCCGGAGGCGGTCCTCGAGGCAGATGGTGATAAGGAGAGAACGGAACGGTGGTTCCGGCTCAGTGATGAGGATGTGCAAATGGTCAGCGAAAAGGCGGTGTTCTCACAGGGCGGCGTATTTATGCTGTTTTACGAACGCGTAGATGATACGCCAAAGATGCCTGTTGCGAAAGAGGCTGATGGGACCGCACTGGTCGCAGCCGTCAACGGAAATGCTGTCTTACCCGAGACCGCGTGTGGTGTTTTCGATGGCAAACCCGTTGTGCATCTTGACAGCTCGTCAGAGTCTTCCCGGCTCTCCGGTTCGAACGCATCGTCACATTCATCAGATCCGCCCTCGCGGATAGAGACCCCTGATCTGGACGCCTGTGATTCTCGAGGCAAGCAGGACTTGAAAGATCTTGACTGACTGTGATGTAAGAGTGTTGGTGCTTTAATTCGTTGATACCCATCCGGCGCACTGTTCGGGACTTGTTAATACTTGGGCTATGTATTTTGGCGCAGCACTGGGATAAAATTCTGCTGGTTGCAATGTTGCTCTCGGCCTCATGATCTAATCGCTGTACACTGCTAGGAAGATGTATATCGCTCATCAATTCCACATGTAGTTTCCCATCTGTACACTCAACGCCCTCCACAACGCCGATGCTGTATACCCTGGATCCCAACCCAAATTCCGACATATCCTATCCCTAACCTTGGAAGATCAAAACACCCCCGCCCGCCTCATAACGTCCCTAAACTGCTCCAGCGAGACACCCGCATGTATACCCTCACCTCCATTAGCCTCCTGAATCATATCCCTCAGCAAGTCATCCGTCACGTTCCCATCCTCCTTGAGCTCTCTCGCAACGCGCCGTAAATGATTTAGCGTAATCGGGCCTTCCGAACCTCGCGTAAAGAGCCGATACGCCGCTTCAACCTCCTCGTCAAGAGCATCCTGCGACCGCGCATGTAGCTTGGCCGCCGCCGCAGTGAGGAAGGCCTCGAACGTCACGAAGCCGGTTTCGGTGGGATCGACGGCGGAGAGAATCGAAGTGAGTTCTGAGGGAGAGTCAGGGGGAAGCCCTAATGCTCTAAACAAGCCCATGCATATATCAGCCTGCCTGTCTATAGTAGAGGAGAGGCTTGTCAAAGAGAGGGGGGGTAGAGGTACACTAGAGCTTGCCGCACATCCTGCGTCCGAATCACACCCTCCTTCTCATCGGCATACTCCTCATTCGGCTCAGCGAACATGCGGAATGCTTCACGAATTTCGGCCTCTTCGTCGGCGCTAAGATTGTTCTCTTTGGCGAGTTTGGAGGCGCGCGCTTTGCCGCTTGCGCCGCCGCTGCTGCTGCCTGCCGGCCCGCGGCGTCTGGGCTGGGGAAGGTTACCATCAGCAGGGTTTCAGAGTTTGTCGCGATTTAATTCTGAGCTTACCATGGTCAGCCTGGTTGGAGAATTCTACTGTATCAACTGGATAGGTCACCCGCGCATTGTGGTGAGGCAACCTGAAAGTTTGGAAGTGGTAAGTAGGTGATTGGATCGACAATTTTATCGGAATCAACCGCCCTAGTCCATGGCGAAGAACCTGACAGAAGCAGAGATGAGATGGTGAACTGGTATTCGTAATGAAGATGCCTGGAAGTTCTTTGTCAATATACTCCGGCCAGTTATTGTGATTTCGATTTTTAAGGACTAGATGCTGCTGTTTTCTTCAAATAGACAGCCATGGACGTTGAACTCTACGTTTACGACCTCTCCAAGGTAAGATGAATGTTGCTGCGGACGCTGCAGATCGAAGCTAACTTCTTGTAGGGCCTCGCGCGCATAGTAGGTGCACTCCGGGCGCAAACCAGAACTTTCTGACAGGATTCAGTACTCTCAGCCCTTGACGGGCATCCACATCGACGCCATCTACCATACTTCTGTGGTCTTTGGTGGCATTGAGTACTTCTTCGGCCAGGGCATCCACCGGACGCTTCCCGGCACGACGCACCAT
Source organism: Thermomyces lanuginosus (assembly GCF_041956635.1). Lineage (NCBI taxonomy): Eukaryota > Fungi > Ascomycota > Eurotiomycetes > Eurotiales > Trichocomaceae > Thermomyces > Thermomyces lanuginosus. Next base: position 18,281 of record NW_027192349.1, on the reverse strand, counting down.
GGCCAGCCTTTGGAAAAACTGCACATGGGCCGCACAGAGCTGCCCATGGAAGTGATCGAGGAGTACCTCGACTCTTTAGCCAACGTTTACACTGCAGAGGTACGTCCAACGCTGCCTTTTCTCACCCGGGCCGATGCTGACAGTTTGCCAGTCCTACGATCTCTTCATGAACAACTGCAACAACTTCTCCCAGGATCTGTGTATGTTTCTCGTTGGCAAGGGAATTCCCGAGCACATCCGGTCGCTGCCCCAGAGGGTTCTCGACACGCCGTTTGGCCAGATGCTGCGGCCGCAGCTTGATCAAGCGATGCGCGGTATCACCCAGGCGCCCCAACCAGCACCGCCGCCTTCGGCGGCCAAGCCGAAGCCTGCGCACGGTGTCGTGCGCAACGTGAGCAACCTCAAAGAGCTCGAGGAACAGCTTGCCCAGGCTGCGGATTCCTGCGCGGTGGTTTTCTTCACATCGTCGACCTGTGGGCCATGCAAAATCGTATACCCGACTTACGATGAACTGGCCGAGGAGGCCGGAGACAAGGCGGTACTTATCAAGGTCGATGTCAATCATGCTTTTGATGTAGCAATGAAATACCAGGTGCGAGCTACGCCGACGTTCATGACATTCCTCAAGGGTAAGAAGGAAGATCAATGGAGCGGCGCCAACCCTGCGCAACTAAAGGGTAACGTCCGCCTGCTGATTCAGTCGGCCTATCCGCCGCATCCTCATGCTATACTACGACTTCCGAGCCTACAGCGGCGCGTCACGGATTACGTCAAGTATACAAAAGTCCCTTCAATGGAGAAGGTACTACAGAAGATCGGACCTGCGGCTCAGGATCCGACAATCCAGGCGTTGGTACACTTTGTGCAGAAGCCAAACGCAAAGGTTCCTGCGGACACCGCGGTGCCAGACCTGTCAGCCCTGTCCGCCTTTTTGCAATCCACCTACCCCAAACTACCTCAGGAGAGCCTTTTCGCCGTCGTTGACCTCGTGAGGATCGCGTTCTTGGATCCGCGTGTGAGCGCGTTCTTCGCGGAAGAGCCGGACCACAAGACGCTACTGACGCTCTGGTCGCCAGTTTCGGACCTTTCATCCTGCCCATATAATCTGCGCATCGTCATGCTGCAGCTCGCATGCAACCTCTTCACCACACCACTATACCCGAACCAAATTGTCGCGCACGAGAAGCTACGCGAAACCTGCATGCGTCTGCTGACAGGCTGTCTATTAGACAGTCATGCGAACCTGCGCGTGGTTGCCGCAGCGCTGGCTTTCAATTTAGCTGCATTCAACCATAACGAGCGGTTGGAGAAGAGACCAGATAAGCTCTCCCAGGACGTCCAAGTTGAGCTTGTTGCGTCGCTCGTGGAAGCGATCAGGACGGAAGAGGAGAGCGTCGAAGCGCTTCATGGATGTCTTCTTGCTCTTGGCCTGCTTGTATATGAAGCGCCTCTCGATGGTGAAGTCGTGGATCTCTGTCGAGCCATGGGTGTCGCGGACACTGTCAACGCGAAGAGCCAGGTCGAAAAGCTCAAGGGCGAGCCGTTGTTGAAGGAGATTGGACAGGAGCTGCTGACGAAAGGATTGTAATATTTTAGCAGCTCCTTACGGAGTACAATTTCCTTCAACTGCTCTACCGTCATTCGAGGCTTGGACTTTCATCGCTCTTATCAGTTGGACTATTGGTCTGGACTACTCGTAGAGGCGCGACGGGGAGTTACCATAGCAACTATATGACTAAGCACCACGTCATAGCGTAAACCGAAAGAGGAATAATCAAAACGGTCCTGATCTTCTAGATGTCGACCATGAAGCTTGCGACTCAATTGAGCATTCCATCCATTGCCGAAGCCGTTATTTGAATTCTTTTGATAGCAGACATCATTTTGTTCGTTTGTTTTCCTTCAATATCGCCCTGCGTGGGCGTACCTGTATGTGTGTTTTCTCGCAACGTTCCTGGATCTCGCTAACCAGTTTACAGGATCCCTTGCACCTCATCGATCGTGCATTGTCTCATATTTCAAACAATTCGCACGTAACAAACATCAGTGAAATACAAAGGTACTGTAGACTGCAGCAATTGACAAGCGCCATTTCTTTCTTTCTCTTTATTTCTCTTTACTCCACCGATGATCCCACTGTCGGCTTCATGTTTCTCAATTATCTCCTTCGCCAACGCGACCTGATCACTCACGTTGAACAGTTACTGTGGGACTACGGCAGGCAGATGGCGCTGGATATGCGCTTCTACGATCATATCGGGCACTCGGGCCTGCATTCGTCGGCCAGTTCAGTCTCGAGCATCTCGTCATTTACGACCAGTACGACCGGTGCTAGTGATGGCTATGCACCCTCGTCCATTGCTTCGATGAAATCCTCCGCCTCGACCCCGTCCCTGCGGTCGAGGGAGGGCGTGATCGTACCGACCTCGCGGCCCGAGACACCGGTGAACTCGACGCCCGGCGGAAATGTCAAGGTCGTTGTTCGAGTTCGAAAGTTTTTGCCAAGAGGTAAGTTCATGCATTTTGAATTTCTTCGTTGAGCGACACTGATGTGCTGTGAAGAAATTGAGCAGGGTGCAGAATGTTTGATTTCGATGGATCCCGTGACGCAATCGACGACGCTCAAGGCACCCTCTCAGGATACAAGCAAGCCCCGATCGCAGGCCCGCGGAAAAGTGCTTGAAGATAAGCACTTTACATTTGACCGCTCATTTTGGTCGCATGATGAAAACGATCCACACTACGCAGATCAGGAAGATGTGTACAACAGCCTAGGAGAGGAGTTTCTGGACCACAATTTCGAGGGATACCACACATGCATTTTTGCCTACGGCCAGACCGGGTCGGGCAAGAGCTACACGATGATGGGAACTCCGGAAAATCCAGGGCTCATCCCACGCACATGTCAGGATCTGTTTGAGCGGATCGAAGCGGCTGAATCACCCGACGTCACCTTTCATGTGCGTGTGTCGTACTTTGAGGTTTACAACGAGCATGTTCGTGATCTGCTAGCACCGAAAACGGATCCACCGTACTATCTGAAGATTCGCGAGTCGCCCAAGGACGGTCCGTACGTCAAGGACCTGACAGACGTCCCGGTCCGGAGCTACGCGGACATTCTGAAGTTGATGCGCAAGGGCGATGCGTCACGCACAGTGGCCAGCACCAAGATGAACGATACTTCGTCACGATCGCATGCGGTGTTTACGATTATGTTGAAGCAAATTCATCATGACATGTCGACGGATGAGACGACCGAGCGCACGGCACGTATCCGACTCGTGGATCTGGCTGGTTCGGAGCGCGCCAAGGCCACAGAAGCGACAGGACAGCGCCTGCGTGAAGGATCGAATATCAACAAGTCATTGACTACCCTGGGCCGGGTTATTGCCGCTCTGGCGGACATGAAGAAGGGAGGCCGAAAGCCGAAGGAGGTCGTGCCGTATCGGGACTCGATCCTGACGTGGCTACTCAAGGACAGCCTCGGGGGCAACTCCAAGACGGCAATGATCGCATGCGTCTCTCCAACAGATTACGAGGAGACGCTGTCGACCCTGCGATACGCGGACCAGGCGAAGCGCATCCGAACGCGGGCCGTTATTAACCAGGACCACGTGTCTGCGGCGGAACGCGACAAGAAGATCGCAGAAATGGCGGAGCAGATCCGGGTACTGCAGCTGAGCGTCAGCCAGAACGCGGCTAGCAAGCGGGAGAGCGAGCTGTTGAACGAGAAACTTGAAGAGTATCAGCAGCAGGTGGAGAAACTGCAGCGGCTAATGGAAGAGACCAAGATGGTCGCGGAGGTCAAGATCCGCCAACTGCAGACAGAGAACGAGGCGCTGCGTAATCATCTTCGGCTGGCGCTCGAATGCCTTAAGAACCCGATTCGCACGATACCAGCTCCCAGGGAAAGGGATCGTGAATCCAGCTGGAGCTCGCTGCAATCGGAGCACTTCATTGCTAAACAGGCTGATGACCAGGAGTCGATGTCGGAGATTGAACGCGATGACCCAACGCCTACCCCTCCGCCAGAAACAATTGACGATGATGCCGGCACGACCATCTGGGAGGATCCCCAGGACGAGTCAGATTACGATCTCGAGGCGCAGGAGGTCCAGGCCGACATGGAGAACCTTCTGCATGATCTGACCGTGTTCAAGCGCAAGATCAATGCCGATCACGAACGGTTCAGCATCTTCAAGAATCGTCAAGGACAGCGAGAACGTCGGGCGTTTGGCCGAGTTTTGGTGAATGATGTGTGACGTTCATTTCAGTTTCCTTTATTGCTCGCTATGTTTGCTACGAGGCGTGGAGTTTGGGTTTCTTGCATGGTCGGAATTCCGTATGATTATGATTATTTTGCATGATGGTATGAGTGTAAAGACTATGTATGATTTACGACTGTATGTGTACGAATGACGAGTTATGTTCGATTCGATACGCCTAGAATAGGAAACGCGAGTCTCTGAAGAATGAAAATGCCGTGATCGCCGCAAGGCAGGTTCATTCGCTGAATAGAGAGAGGCAGTGATCCATGTTCAACGGGCATTTTTAGACCCTGCAGTAGCTTGCAGTAGTTTGCAATCTTCTCCCGCTGGTTGGAAGTTGGGCTCCTCCATCCGGACTGGAATATTTTTATGTCCAGAACACCATCAAATGGCCTGAGGATCTTCCACTGGGGACTGCTGAGCTGTCAACCAGTAAAGAAATAGTTCATGCACGCTTCCAAGAACACGAGATGCCAGCTCTCTAAGAATAGCCTGAAAGAAGCCTAAAAGAAAGAGATCATCGTACCCGATGCAGCTGTTTGCCCCAGTCACTGCAACATAGCTTGACTCGATGACTCAACTGTGCTTGACGCAGCTATACAGCATGATAAAGCAGGATCTCATGCCAATTCTATGCGATGGTAAAATTCTCAGAAAAAGTTTGAATGGGCGGCATTCAACTGGCGAAAATGAACGAAATTAGGGCTGGAATGCGCAGGCCGTGGAAATATCTAAGGCGGTGGGTGGCATTAAGATCTGCGCGTGGTCGTCGGACAAGCATGAGTCATCCTAAACCTCATCCCACGTCGTCTTCGTCGACAACCTCAACTTGTCGCTCTTCGCTAGAAATTACTAACGCACTCACGGAGACCCCCACCAATGCCCCTCGCGACAACAAACACATTTCCGCGAGCGCAATTTCAGACACCATGACGGACAAACAACCACCAGAAAAGGGCGACGCATCGCGAGCCATTGACCCTAGCAGACCTTTGCAACAACAGCAACAGGCACAGCAACAGAAGCAGCAGCAAAATGCTGCTGAGCGAAAACCTGCAAATGGAGCGACATCGCAAAAACAGAAACCTGAAGGAGAGAAGAAAAGCGACAATGCTTCCGCTTCCGGTGGAAGCGAAAACTTGTCGCCCGCGGAATTGAAAAAGCGAGCAAAGGCAGAAAAGCAGGCTCGGCGCGCGAGAGAGAGGCAGGAGAGGGAAGCTGCAGCCGCAGCTGCCGCTGCGGCTGGTGGTGCTGGTGCCGGCGCTGGCGGCGCATCCGCTGCTCAAGCTGGTCAGGCAGGAAAGAAAGGCGCGACGGGAGGTAAAGATGCCGCGGGCGCGGGGCAGAAGGGTGCCAAACAAGCGGGTGGTGGTGGTAAGACGGGCGCCGCTGCAGCCGCTCCTGCAGAGACGAAGAAGCGCGAGGATAAAAATGTAGCTGTGTTTGGCCATCTCTATGGCATCCCGCGGCGTTCGACGATCGCCGGAGCGGCGAAGGAAGTGCACCCGGCAGTGCTGGCGCTAGGATTGCAGATTCGTGACTATGTCATTTGCGGCAGCAGCGCGCGCTGTGTCGCGATGCTAACCGCATTCAAGAGGGTGAGAAGATGCGCGTCGTAGTGGTATTGCTTCAGAGGTACTGATGACGCCCAGGTGATCGAGTCATATACTACCCCCCTGGGCACATCTCTCGCCCGGCACCTGACGACACATCTCTCGCATCAGATTACGTACCTCGCGACCTGCCGCCCGCTGTCAATAAGCCAAGGAAACGCGATCCGCGCTCTCAAGCTGACCATCTCGTCAATCGACCCATCTGTCCCAGAGGCGACAGCAAAGGCCGATCTGTGCGACTTCATTGACAACTTCATCCGAGAAAAGATCACTGTCGCCGACCAGGTCATTGCTAACAGCGCGGCGCAAAAGATCCAGGACGGCGACGTGATCGTGACATACGCCGGCAGCTCAATCGTCAAGCAGACGCTGCTGACCGCGCACAAGCAGGGTAAGCGGTTCCGGGTCTCGGTTATCGACTCCCGGCCGTTGTTCGAAGGCAAGAACCTCGCACGCGCACTAGCGCAGCACGGGCTTGAGGTGCAATACACTTTGATCCACGGCCTCAGCCACGCCATCAAGGATGCCACAAAGGTATTCCTCGGCGCACACGCCATGACTGGCAATGGCCGTCTATACTCGCGTGTTGGCACCGCGCTCGTCGCCATGTCCGCCAAAGAGCGCTCCGGCGGCGTCGAGGTCCCAGTCATTGTCTGTTGCGAGACCGTTAAGTTCACAGACCGCGTCGCCCTCGACAGTATCGTCTCGAACGAAATTGCTGACGCGGACGAGCTTGTCACCACCCCGCCGCGGCAGCAGGTTACTGGCCTCGCCACCGACTCGGAACCCGCGCCTTCATCCGGCGGCGGAAAGAAAGGCCAGAGCCAGAATCAGTCCGCCGATCGTCCTGCGGCTAATCCACCACAGAATGCCTCACCGCTAGCCAACTGGAAGGACACGCCGAATCTGCAACTCCTGAATATCATGCACGACGTCACGCCGGCCGAGTATGTCGACATGGTGGTGACGGAGATGGGCAGTCTACCTCCAAGCGCGGTTCCGGTAGTACATCGCATCAGTACGAATTCTTGAGCTTCTTTTTCTATGAGTCTTGTATGATTGTATGATAGATAGACCTCTATGGCTCCAGGGAGGAAAAGTTTCGTAATCTACGGTTCTACGGTGCGGTTTCATGAGATCCTCTTCGGTATCTTCTATTCTCGAGAATTAGAACTCTTGATCTGTTAATAGTATCATAAGGACAATCACTCTGTAGGCCAGTGACAAGTATCCCAAGACACTGATGGGAAGTTGTATAAAAAAAACCACGCCGATGCCCTGAAACGAAACGAAGTGAGTGCCCTGAAACGAAAAACGAAGTGAGTGGAAGGGTCCGAAGGCCGCAGGAAAGCGGGATTGGCGGGCTCCAAACGTACTATCACGTGATTCAGTGGTCCGTACGGTAGAGATATAATCTGCAATGTAAAATCCGTGCATCACGTGACTATCACGTGATATGTATTAGTCAGCCGACGCGTTTTGTCTGTTGTCCTGGCTCCCTTCGTTTATTCCCTTGACGCGTTCCTCGTTCAACGTCTTTTGCCCCTGCCAACCTGCCATTCTGACTGATAATTCCTCCATTCCTCCGGATGTGCCGTCTATAGTCCTTTCCATGCCGCCGATATTGATGAACCGACTCAATTGAGCGAAATTACCCGGCCTGTTTCTTATTCGCTGCTCTAACTCGCTGTTCATTGCTGTTTAATCTGTCCGTCACTAATCCATTGCTTGGCCTGATCGTTTGGAAATGGCTCATCAAGTTAATATCGAGGCTTTTTGCAGCAAATGCAGAAGGGATCGCCCTACTAACGATTTCGAACTCAACAAAAGCGGCAAGAGAAACAAGACGTGTAAACGTCACAGCCAGAAACGTCCCCTGGAAGTTGAACTTGATGACTGGGCGGGTTTTATTGTGCAGATTCAAACCTGGAACGAATCGGTAAGAAGGCTCTATGGCAAGGAATTTAGTTTGGCCAACCCCCGGCCTTGAGGATATGGTTCTCATTCAACTCAGGGTCATCCCGAGATATTGGACGCCAGCTACAAATTCAGTTTGGATGCTCTACCGGTCAGATTCGGCTCAATACGCGTACCACACAATGGAGGTGGCTCTGCTCCCCATACTTCTCAGTCCGACATATCCCGTTTGAATGCCGCCATGCGGGAGATTTCTACAATAATCTGGAGAGAGGGGGGTTTCCGATTCCGACACTTGTCGACAAATTCCATTCACTTGACATACTTATACCGGTGTTCCCAAGACTCCGAGTACGCTCCGAAATATGACACGAAAGTGCCGGAAGAAAAGCGGAGGGATGGCAGGCGCATGGCACGATTCCAGTGTGAAAGCAGACTTTATATGCGACCTTGTTTTCAAACCCGGACACTCAGTCTTTCCATTCATCACAAATGGCATGAACCCTATGAAGACGTTGAATTGCCACCAATGGTGGAAGAGTTTATTTTTGCTCGGCTATCGTCCAAAGCTCCGGCAGAGATTTTTCGTGAACTACGGGAAACGCCTGAGGGCAAGTCCGTGACGCGGAATCAGGTATATTATCTCTGGCAAAAGGAAAATGCGAAGATCTGGAAGAGGGATGCCGATCCGCTGAAGTCAGCAAAGATACTTCTGTCTGAGAATGACCGATATGGAGGTCTCTTTGATGAATTTGCCTCGGGAAATGTAAGGGCCCTCAGCTTTTTCGCCCCAGAGGCTGTCCGGCTTGCAAGATCCGTCACACAATTGGTCATGGATTCGACATATGGCACCAACAACGCTGGTATGGATCTCTTTGCAGTTCTTGCTGAGATCGACGGCACTGGTTTGCCCCTCGCCTATTGTCTGTTGGACGTCGTCAAGTCCCCTAATGAATCAGGCAAACTCCGTGCAGATCTCGGAGCGAAGACCGATGTGCTAAAGCAGTTTCTCCAGCGATTGAAAGGACTTGAATTCAATCCTAGATGCTTTGCCATCGATAAGGACCAAGCTGAAATCTCCGCAGTGAGATCGGTTTGGCCTGAGGCGAAAATTCAGTTGTGTTACTGGCACGTGAAACGTGCAGTGAACAAAAAGATGTGTGAATCAAAAAAGACGAAGACACAAGACCATTATTGGCCCGAAAACGCACTACGACTGATTCCAGATCTGGAGGTATGCTGGGGTACTCTTCCAGAACGCCGACCGCTCGGTACCGATCATTGGCTAGGACGCTGTGAATGCCCGTCGACGACTGAAAAGCTGGAGAGAGATGGGAGGCTCGAGGTAACTACCAAGAAGGAGCGCGACACGGTCCTGGAGATCTTACGCCGCCATTTTCACCTTCACCCACTTATACCCGATGAAAATGGCACATTCAAGTCCGCCGACACAATACGTCGAGAATGTGTCACCGAATTGTACACATGGTGCAAGGCTAGAGGTTACTACCGCTTGTGGGCCTATATGTTCACAAACTGGTATGCCGATGACGAATGGGAATTGTGGGCGCGATCTGCCGATCCAAATGAAATCCCGACGGTAAAGACAACGATGATAGTCGAATCGCATTGGCGAACGCTCAAACACGACTACCTTCACCGCTTTAATCGTCCTCGCGTTGACCTGGTTGTATGGATTCTCACAACCAGGGTCATTCCCGATGCAGTCCACAGAGTATCTGCAATTGTTAAGAACAACTCGCGCGTGTACAAGGCTCGATGGCGTGCAGAGTTCAAGAAGCATTGGAGAACAATAGCGAAGAAGGATGTTGATCCCGAGAAACTGGAAAGATATCATACGAATCCCGTATCTTGGTTATGCGAGTGCAAGGCTTTCTTGTTCGATCGATTTTTGATATGCAAGCATCTCGTGCATTGCTTTGAAACTCCTAGTGCCGATTTTTTTTTGACCATGTCAAACGATATACGACTCCTCCTTTCTGGCGAGATGAGCGGCTAATTTTGCGACCTGAACTCGCAGGGCTGGCAGATTCAAGTAGTCCGGGATTTGACCTCGATGAACTTCAAGACCAAGATGACTTGAATTACTGGGAGAAAGTCTTTGAAGCCAGCCAATTCCGCTTTCCTGCGGCCTTCGGACCCTTTCACTCACTTCGTTCGTTTCAGGGCAATGATTCATACGTTTGTCTCTCGAAACCGCGTGCCTTCTTTTTTGCACCTAAGTTTCAGTTTCTCGTGTTTCCCTCATGGCTACTACCAGTTCTCGTCGCGAATATTGTAGTAGTTGTGGGAGGCCTTGGATCCCTAACCCTAGGCTCACCTGTGACCGTTGCCGGGAGTACCGCAGGAGACATCATGAGCGTCAGAGACAACTACAACGAGCTCAACTCGAGTCTCAATTCGAGAATGAGGAACACGTCCATTTACCAAGTAGGTATTCTCACACTCACTGCTTGTGTTTACTGACCTTGTCACAGATGCAACACCTGCTAATCCTAATGACGTCTCTCTTTCATCCGTGTTGCCAGACAACGATATTCGCGAATCCACAGATCTTCTTGACCGTGATTTCCAGCGTCGAAACGATGCCTGGGCCAACTTCCCTCCTGATGTTACGCCTTCGGATATTCGACGCTCAATTCTGAATTCCCGTAAAATCACTTCCGGAGATACTCCTACGTGCGTGTGTGCGGTCTGTGGAATGTTCGCCTCTTCTTCTGAGAAGGTCTCCGTTCCGGAGAATTGCGAACTTCTCCAGCGCCTTGATGGCCGCCTTGACAGTTGTGGCCTTGTGGATGGCATGTGTAATCTCTGCTCTTCATGTCATGCAGTCCTTGGAAAGGGCAAGATTCCCAGATTTTCGCCCAACAATATGGTGAATATTCACTTTTGCTCGGATTATCCGGATGTCCTCCGCGACTTGACTATCGTCGAGGAAAGTCTCATCGCTCTGTCTCATCCTATTCTTGTCATCATGAAACTCCGCCCCGGTCCTGCCCTTGCCGGTGCCAGTTATCAGGCTCTTCGGGGTCATGCCATTGTCGTCCCTCAAGACCCGTCCCCCTTGTTCGATATTCTGCCAAGCCCGTCTCTGCGACTCCAGGAACACATTCGAGTCTTCTGGTTCGGCAAGGATCCTCCGGACCAGGCCTTC